>NC_138526.1:23986022-24538522 GCF_000230855.2 Cajanus cajan
AGCCCCAACAGAATAAAAAGCCATAATCAGGGTGGAACCAAAGGTCTCATCTTTCATAACAAACAGAACCACACAACATGTTACTCCACCCTTCAGAGCTGATTCCCAAAAAAAACTACGTGAAGACAAAACCAAAAAATACAAATTCAAAATAACAATTACAATAACAACATATATTATCTGCTTAATTCCCACAAAACCCACATGGCAAAATCATCAAGCATAAAACCCAAGTTGAGAAAATTAGACATTTTGAGGTTGTTTTACTTCATTTTGATGCGAGGAACCGAAGAAAAATAATATAAGCGAAGGTTTGTTACCAGCGAGAATAGGAGTGAGAAGCAATTGAAGAAGAAGTTTGGATTAGATAAGAAGAAAAAACATAGAAATAGGCAAAAGGGTTTTACAAGGTTTTGATGTTTGAGAGAGAGAAACACACGAAGCAGTGGCTGAGGCGGCTCCTCCCTTGTGTAAGAGAAACAAGCGAAGCAAACGGAATGAGTAATAATTTCCAACTAATGGGCTTGGGCCCTGTATCCTTTTTTTTCATTTTTTTTTATTTTATGTACCAAATATTTTTAATTAATTCGGATATATTAAACACCAACAATTATTTTGTATTAGAAATTATTTTTTATAAATGTCATTTAAAAATTCTAAAAATTCCTTTTCTTAATTCAATTTTTTAATATATATTTATTTATGAAATAAATTTTATTTTTTAAAATAAATTATTAATAATTAAAAATAATTTTATATTATAATATAAATTAATTGTTTAAATATATATATATATATATATATATAATATCATGTTTAAACACGTTTATTTATAAAAATTTAAATACAATTTATTATAGATTGTAGTTATGTATAATAAACTCTTGAACTATGAAATACATGTACTAGTCTACCGGAACTCTTATATTTCTTTTGATATGGAATGAAATTTATATAAGCCAGATTTTTTTAGTCTTATTGAATGAAATGAAATTTATATAAGTCAGGTTTTAGTGAATTTTACGTCAAAATAGACTTGAATGGGTTTCAATTAATAGAAAAGAATATATTAAAAATAGAGTGTGAGTGTTTTTTTTTTTCTTTTATAGATATGAAGTGAATGTTTTCCCCGCAAAAATTACTTAAATATTAAAGTTAAATTATATTTTGTATTTTTATAATTCTTAATATATTAGTTTAGTTTTTTAATTTTATGCAATTTTAACATTCTAACAATGGCGTGAACCAATATCATAAGAAAATAGATAATAATTTAAAAAAATTAAAACAAAATACTTTATAAGGGCAAAAATTGTGTTATTGTATAAGCTGTGTAATTTATTGTAAAATTCTTTGATATTGGGTTTGATTTTTGTGAATAAAGAAAAATTAAAACCTATAGTGTTCGTTATAAACTTTACCATTTAAACTATTAAGTCACTTCATTTTTTTTAGTTACAACTTGAAATTATATTATTTATAAAAATACTACTTGAGTTAATTATTTTAAAATATATATATATATATATATATACATATATATATCTAATTTTAATCTAATTTAAAATTAATGAATAATGAATTTATTTAACAATTTTTAGTGAATTAATTATATAATTTATTTATATAATTAATATTTTTTGGTTACAATGAGTGAAAAAAGGAGAAAAGAAACTAAAAAATAAATAGACACAAGGCTTGACAACAAGAAAAGACAGTGTGCATTGCATCAACATGCAATATTGAAGTCAAACATGATGGAGGAGTTTGCATAAATACCAAGTCCCGAGATGATGCAACCCCCATTTTGGTAAGTGCATCAATACAACTGTTTTCATCGTGCAATAAATGGTGGATTAAGCACGACCCGTCCTGGGTGAGTAGTCAAAGTGTTTCTTCTACAATAAGAAAGGGCAAATGAAGAAAGAATGCCTAAAGTTTAAGATTTGGCTTAACAAGAAAGGTGTTTCATTTGCAAGGAAGGTACTTCATTTTCTTTTATTTGTTATGAATTAATATGGCCAGTATTAATCATCACACATGATAGATTAACTCTAGTTCTACAATCCATGTTTCTAATACATTGTAAGGTATGGAAAACCTAAGGAGATTAGTGGGAAGTAAGCAATGCTTCTGTTAAGGGAGCAAGATGAGCTCACATGTGGAGGTTATTAGGATGTGCAATTCACTTCTAAGTAATGGTTTTATTTTGCATTTTGAGAAGACTTTTATGTTCCTAGTTTTCGAAGACTTTGATTTTTATTACAAGACTTGCACATTTGGATTCTAGTTATGAAAAAAGAAATGAAGGAATTAGAAAAAGAAACTCAACATAGGAGTTTGTAGACAAACCCAAAGACAAGAAAGTTGTAGGGTGTAAATGGATATTCGTAGTGAAATACAAAGCTGATGGAACAATAAACAGATACAAAGCAAGATTGGTAGTAAAAGGTAACACCCAAACTTATGTGATAGACTATGACGAGATGTTTACATCGGTATTAAAGATGAATACAATACGGGTTATACTTTCCCTAGCAGCTCATTTTGGTTATCACTTACAACAATTTGATGTAAAAAATGTCTTATTGCATAAAGATTTAGAAGTTTACATGGGAATTCCCACAAGATTTGGATCTTTAGATAGAGAAAACAAAGTATATAGATTAAAAAATGCCTTGCATGGACTTAAGGAGTCTCTATGAGCATGGTTTAGGACATTTACCTAGACAATGATTTCCTTGAGATACAAATAGAGCCTAGGCGATCATGCTTTGTTCATAAAACACTCCACTAATGGCAATCTTACAATACTTTTAGTCTATGTAGATGATATGGTCATTGCAGGTGATGATGAAGAAGAAAAGTTCTCCTTGAAAAAGAAGTTGGAAATATAGTTTGAGATGAAGGACTTGGGGAACCTGAAGTATTTATTGAGAATTGAAGTTTGCTCCAATAAAGGAATATTTATCTCTTAAAGAAAATATAATCTTGATCTTCTTAACAAAACAAGAAAGTTGGGATATAAGACCTAAGGAGTTCCAACTGAGCAGAATCATAAAATTGGAAGTGAAGAAAGTCCTCTAGTGAAAAATTTTAGTATCAAAAATTGGTAGGAAAACTAACTCACCTATCACACACTAGACTAGACATTGTTTATGTTGTGAGTCTAATTAGCTAGTTAATGCATGACCCTTGAGAAAAGGCATATGTAGGCAGTTGATAGGATCCATTAGTACTTGAAATCAAGTCCAAGGAAAGGATTATTATGTAGAAGAGGAGACACCATGTCTTGGAAATTTATACTAATGTAGATTATGCAAGGTTAGTCACAGATAGGAGATGTACATTTCGATACTACATGTTCTTGGGGTGGGGCATTTGGTGACTAGGAGTAGTAAGAAACAAAATGTGATTTCTTGGTTTGGTGTAGAAGCTAAATTCATAACCTTGGCACAAGGCATATATGAAGGGTTATGGATAAAGATTATTCTTGATAACCTTATAATTAAAATATAGCTACCTATTAAATTGTTTTGTAACAATGAGTTAGCCATCAACATTGCTCAATATCTAGTTCAATATGACAAGACCAAACATATTGAGATAGACAAGCATTTTATTAAGGAGAAGTTAGACAATGGTCTTATTGTTACAACTCATGTCCCTACTAGACTCTAAATGGCAAATGTGCTTAATAAAAAGACTACCTACTAGTAGATTTTAAGAGCTAATTCCCATGATTGATATTCATTTATCAAATTAAGTGTTGTAAATAAAAGTGTCTCAGGAGATTTGATATTATTTGTAATCATTCCTTGTTTCCTTTGTTTTTATTTATTGTCATAGTTACCTATTTTGGAGAAAAATGTATCTTTATAATAAGACAAGATAAGAATGACATTATGGTGACTCAAATTAATAGTCCTCATTTTCACGTATTAGTCCTAAACAACTTTTATATTGACCATATTCTTCCCAAGAAGCAAGTCATTTTTTTCTATTTGAAAAATATTTTGCCGCCTTAAAGGTGTCACCACTCTTAAAAAAGCTTGAATCTATTCGTTTTTATTAAAGAAGACAATAAATTCAAATTTTAAACCATTCAAGAACATTAAATAAAGTATTTAAATTAATCGCTTTAAAACAAATGAAGCACATTATTTATTCCATTTGTTTAACAAACTGTTATCCTTATGCTTTTTATTGAATAAAAACCTTTTGTCTGTAAAATATTTGATCTTTCATACTTCAAAAACATTGTTATCAAACATAAAATTTGAGGGGTCTTAATTTGTTTTTGTCCTTTGTTTTATCAAAAAGGACTTAATAACCACACCCTTAGCTACTTTTTTTGGAATACTACAAGAACATGAGGTAGAGCTAAACTATTTTATCAAATACAAGGAAAACAAAAGGAAAAAAGTTATAACTCTCAGGGTTTAATCAATTAAGGAAGAAATCTCCAAAATAGAAACTTCAAGTTTATAAGACACCTATAGTTAAAATTTGAATATGCTCGAAAGAAGATTCAATAAATTTCTCAAGAAGAAAGGAAAAGGAATAGTTGGAAGTTCCAAGAGACCATCAAAGAAGAGTGAGTTCACGTTGGAAAACTATAATGGTTTTCAACGTAGAAAGCAAGGTCTTGTAAAAGTCTAATATCCAATTAATTTATCAAAAGAAACATCAAGGGCGATGAGAAAGTGAAAAGAGAAAAAAGTCTAAGAGAGCTTACATAAAATGAGATGAAAATTATCTAAGAACCTCTAGTGAGGTGAAAGTGAAAGAGGAGGTTAATCTTTGGTTAATGGATAATGAAGACACCAAAAAAATATAAGTAATTATGATTTTGAGATTTCATCAATTGCATGAATTATTCATAAAAATAGATGAAGAAAGTCAAAAGTTGGTCATTTATAACAACAAGCTAAAAAGTAAAGTTACATGGTTTAAGTTTCATTTAGCTAAGGTGTAAAAATAATTAAATGATTTGAAAATGTAACATGATGCATTAAATACATTGTTTAATCATACTAGTTGCTCATGTGCATCATCTTCCATGAATTCCAAAATTGAATTTGAATAATATATTTTATTAAGAAAAAATAATATATATCTTAAGAAAACAATACTAAGTTTACAATGGATAAAACTAACTTGAATACACTCCTTGGAAGGCAAAGAAGTGTGCTAGATAAAGTTGGGATTGGTTTTCATAATCAAATGTCAAAATTTTTCAAAAAATTCCACAAGCTTTAAAAAAGTACTTTTTTCCTATGTAACTTGCCTTTATTGCGGTAGGAAAGGCCATACTAATTTTAGATGCTTTATCATAAAATTTGGCATTTATAGTGGTAAATGTACATGGACTCCCAAAGGTCATAAACTTGATACTAAATTCCAAGGCCCAACCAAATTGGGTTTCTAAATATTATAAATAATATGTTTGTGTAGTTATCCTTGAAGGCTCAAAGGACAATATAGCATTTAGTCAACAGGTGTTCAAGGCATGTGATTAGAGATATTAAAAAAAATTACTCATTAACAAGTAAGCAAGATGAATTGTAACCAATAGAAATAAAAATAAAGGGAAAATACTTGGTATCAACACTATTGATAATGATTCTACCTTTACCATGGAAAGTGTAATGTTGGTAAATGGATTTAAGCATAATTTGCTTAAGATTAGTCAATTGTGTAAAAAATAGCAATTACATCAAATCATTGAATTATACATAATAACTTGCCAAAACATACAAATGTAATAAATATATAGAATAGATAAAGTATATATGTTTAACATCGAGTGTGATTTAAGAATGATCTTAGATCTCTCAAAAAGATATATTTTAATGTTAATAAACTCATATGTTTTTGCTAAAGTCTTATTTTTAAGATCATACAACTAAGATGATAGCTTAAGACAATTATGTATGAAGATATGTTTGATAACCTCTTAGACGAAGTACTTTGCTTGTATAAGACGAATGTGATAAATATTACATTTATTATGTTTGATGTTCATAACATTCATTTTTATGATATTTCTTAATAGATTGAAGGAATAAAAGTTTTTATTTTGTATTTGAAATTCATAAAGGAATGATGATTTGTTTTTCATTAGAGAAAGAACAAACAGATATTTTAAAGCATACAAAGTCATCTAAAAGGTCATTTTTGATTGACAAATGTAATGGTTTTTCCCTTTTTGTACCATAAAGGTGATAAGTAGTCTCCTTAATCAAATAAGAAGTAACTATTTGGTGAAACATTTAATATTTGCATTTAATCCACCAACAAACACCTTACTCTACAAGGAAGCAAGATGAAGTAAGTCGACGAGTAAAGCTCAAGGATTTGCAATGATCATCTAAAATATCACCTATATAAAGGTGCTTGAAGAACTTAGACGAAAAAAAGAACAACTTCATCATCTTTATTATTTCTTTGTGTAAGAAGCTTGTGCTTAAAAAGTTGTATCATGTCTTATGAGTAAGGCAAATCTTTTGTTATTTTTACCCAACTTAAAACTGTGTGTTTTAATGTGAAGTCTATAAAGACTTTGTTATTTAAAGAATACTTGGTATTGAAACTTGGAAATACTTTATTGTTTGAAGAATACATAGGTAATTTTCTTGAAGAGGCAAGTCAAAGAATATTTAGGCTGAGCCAAAAGAAATTTGTGAAAAAATATTTGTATCTTTGTTAAAGATAGTAAACTTGATCAAGTTGATTAAGAATTGGACATAGTCTTGATAATTTAGATGAATTAGTATAAAAACATCTTGTGTACTCTTTGATTTGCTTTTTCTACACTTCTATAAGGTTGAAATTACTACTTAACTATTTGGAAAAAATGTTGAGTTTTCTAGTATCTTTCTTTTCTTCACATGATTCATCTTAAAATACTAATTGTATGCTTGGCAAAAATAATGATTCATGATTTTTTTACGTAAATCTTGTAAAATAATTAAAAATAATGAATTTTAAAACATCTTTGTGAATAGAGTTTATCATATACCAACATGTCATAGTCAAGTCCAAATAACATAATTGAATTAAAATTGTTTGACACTTCAATATCCATTACAAATAGAATCAAACTAAGTATTCCAAAACAACAAGTGTATAGTAAAGGCTCCTAGTGTTACAATTATCATAGCATAGCCCTCAAAGGAAAAATAGTAGCTAATAGGCATAAACATCCTTTAACATGTTTTTAGTATCATCTATATTAGTCTCTCTTACAAATGGCGATCAATAAAAAATATGAGCAAATAAAGGAGTAAGATACATCACACATGACACTCAAGGTGTAACAAGCATTATGGATAAAACACATACACACAAAGTTATAACATCCAAACATATTAAGATCAATTACAAACACATATATACGATATAATGAAAAGTATCCTAAGCATTTATCTCACATTCAGGTGGTACCATTTAAAAATGTTGCAAAAGTAGACTATGATCTTAAGAGCCTTAAGGAACTTGAGGTGCATCTTGAGAGGAAACATTTAAAGAAAAGGGGTCGAACATGTGAAACTTGAGCTTTGCGAGGACATATCCTAGTGGAATAGGATTCAACATGAGTATTTGATGACAGTAGCATTTTCATGAAATCCTTTAGAATAATTAAAGAAAATTAAGATGTTTGGATGTTATTGTTGACCATTATAGTATTCCATGCATCATATGCATTTGAACTAACATTTCTTAAGGATACATGTTATGAATCCCATGCCAAATAGGTCCTTTAGTATTAAAGAATACGAACCTTGGGGGTGAGCTTAGTTTGGAATCCCCATTTAGGCACGTGTTGATCCTATGTTGTTGGGCAGTACTTTAGATCCATGATGAGCTTCTAATGGATTTCATCCTAGATTAAATGTTATTTGTAGGTGAGATGTGTTAGGTCCTCCGGCTAACCAATAAGAGAGAGTTGAATTGGTGTGTTTAAAAACTTTTCGAAGATTTAAAATAATTTAGCATTGCGAAAATTTCCCCCTTGAATTATGAATTAAGAAATCACCTACAAAATAAGTTCTTGAATTTCTTAGCTTTTTGATCTTTAGAAATCTTTAACAATTTTTACATACAAAGATCATGTTTCGATTTTAACATATACAAGACCATGAAAAGCTAATATCAATAACTAATACAACAATTAGAATTGAAACAAGAAAATGAGCAAAGAGTGTGAGAGTTAATAAAAAATTATATTGGTTTACTTTCCACAAAAAGTTACATCTAGTCTTCTATGATCAACCATAGATCATAGGATATCCATTATAGGAAAAATGTGATTACAATGAGGATAGTTGCTCGATCCTAGATCCTAAGGCACTCCCATAACTCTTACATGAATTATTTTCTACTCACTTGACTAAATACCCCTTCTCTAGCTTGTAAGCTCAAGAAACATTATCTTAAGACACATTCCCTTATTGGACACTACAAGAAACAAAGTAAAAAAAATATGAATTGACCTATTGAGTTGGAAAAAAAATAAGACTCCTCAAAGTTCATGTTTTAATAATAATAAACAAATTGTTAGATCAAAAAATGATCTTAAATCCATTATAATATAAATTTTAATTATAACAAACATGGATGTCTTTTAAAGAGAATTTTTTTTTTAGATTATACTATAAGATGAATTGTGACAAATGATTAGCTATATTGACATTAAGTCTCTTAGACAAACTACTTTATATGTATGGCAAAAACATTTAATATATATCATTTATGGTGTCTAGTTGCCAAATCATATTTGTCTATGTTATTCTTTAACATATCAGAATGAATAAAAATCTTATTTGGTACTCATTCTACAAAAAAGGAATACAAACATTATTTGTGTAAGAGAAAAGACAAAAAAATCCCTTGAAGCATGGGAAGTCTCAGAAAAAAAGTTATTTCTGGCTGACACATGTGATAGTTCCTTTTGTTTTGTACCTTAAAGGTGATAAGTTACTTCCTTGATTAGATAAGAAGTGACAATTTAGTGAAACGCATTCAATGTTCACATTTAATGTACTAAGGGACACTTCTCTCTATAATAAACGAAGATGAAGATAAACGAAGCAAGCTTGTGAGAGATGATTAAGGATTTGCAATGGTCATCTTCATGAAGCACGTGTATAAAGACGCTTGAAGATTTAGAAAGAGAAAAAACATCAATTGTAAAAATTTTATACTCATTCATTTTGTAAAATCTTTGTACTTAATCTAGTTGTATCAAATCATGATAGTAAGACAAAACAACAAAGTGAGTTCTCATCTTTAACCTCGTGTTATTGCTTTTAGTATGAAGAAGTTTGACTATAAAAAAATTACTTGGTTGTTAAAGTCTAGAGAGACTTTGTGTTCAAAGAATACTTGAGTAATTACTTGAAGTGGTAAGTCAAAAAACATTTAGGTTGAGTTAGAAGTAGCTTGTATAAAAATACTTGTATCTTTGTAAAAAAAAATGTAGAACTTGATTAGGTTGATCAATAACTACACTCGTTAGACTTTGTAACTACTTCAATGTTTCGAAAAGTGTTGAGTTTTCTGTGGACACTATTCAACACTTGTTATAACATTAGCCTTTGACAGGGCTGAACATCTAACCTTGCTAAAGGAAAAGATCTTGAGATGGGTAGTAGTGAAGGTTAGTACCTACTTGAAGGAGCTTTTCTTACAAGGTCGTTAGCCTTTAATGGAGAAGACTACTTGTGTTTGAAGGATAGGATGCGTATATTCATCAATTCTACCCAATATCATCTTTAGAAGCTCATCATTAGTGGTGATGTTGTAGTAACTAAGGTAGAAAGTGAGTACATGTAGGATGACTACAACTCAATACAAAATCAAGATACATCTTGGCTTGCTCTTTGTCAAGAAAGAAATACAATAAGTTTTGCAGCTTCAAAATTGCCAAAGAAATGTGAGAAGTCATCAAGGTAACTCATGAAGGCATGAAAGATGTTAGGCTTAAATGAGTGATTACTCTTCAGAGACACTAAGAGTTTTTCTCCATGAAGGAGAACAAGACTATTGATAAGATGTTTGGAAGATTCCAAATTGTTCTCAATGGGCTAAAATCCTTAGGAACTGAATTATTTAAAGCTTAGAACAGTCTCAAGATCTTGGATAGTCTTCCAAAGATCTGGGAATAAAAGACCACTATTATATCAAATATTTTTTACCTCAAAACTCTTACACTGGATGGACTCTTAGGAGCCTTAAGAGTTCATGTAGCCTATTTGAACAATGTGAAACATTTGAAAGCTAATGATTTTATTACTCTAAGGACTAGTAAAACCAGCAATAAGAGGAATAAGGGCAAAGCTTTGAAGGTTGAGTATAAGCACAACTTAGATGAAAGTTCTAAAAACTCTATAGATGATGAGATATCTTTCATGTTCAAGAAGTTTAAGAACATACTCAAAAAGAAAAAAAAAAGAGGTTATATATTATGAGTGTAAAAAGTCTGGACACATGAAGGCTGAACATCCAACACTCAAAAAGTGATGGACTAGCAAGAAGAAGGCCAAGAAGAGTCTGATGGCCACATGTGAAGATCTGGATAGTAGTAGTGGCTGCAGTTCAGATGATGAAAAGGTCAATATTTGTCTCATGGTTGATGCAAATGAAATAATATTAGAGGTAAATTTTGACTCTAACTCTTATCCTTTTGATAATTTTGATGAAGAGAGATGCCCTATGAAACTATTCTAGCAAACACTTGCATGATCACTGTTGAGTACAAAAATTTAAAAGAAAAATGAAAACTATTACAAATTGAAAATGAAAAACTCAATAATGATCTGTCAGACTTTGCTAAAGAGATTTAGACTTGCAAACACAAAATCATAAGCAATGAACCACCTGAGGTTATAACATTACAGACTGAAAACATACAACTTAGGAAGGATATTGCTAAGTTTATAGATGGGTCTTCAAAAATGAATATGATTCTAAAGAATAGAAGATTACCATTTCAAAAAAGTGGTCTAGGATTTTATAAGACAAAGTCTAAGACATCATTCTTTAGACTATTCCCTATAACATATGTGAAAAAAAAAAATCATCCACCTAATAAATGTAAAAACAAATAGAAACAGAGAAGTATGTCTAAGGTCAAGGGTACTAATAAGAAAGGGCCAAAAAAGATTTGGGTACCAAAGTCTCAAATAATTTATATTATAGGTATCCTTGGTGAAAGAAAAAGAAAGATTCACATTGGTACTTGAATATTAGTGGTTGCTCATGATGCATGACAAGAGAAAAGTCTATGTTCCTAGACCTCTAACATTATGAAGGAATAGTCTCATTCGAAGGAAGTGGTAAAAAAAATATTAGAGGTATGGGTAAGATTGGTAATAACTTTATACCCATTTTTAATAATGTGTTATATGTTGAGGGACTAAAGTATAATTTGTTTAGCTTCAGTCAATTTTGTGATAGTAGATATATTATATCTTTTGACAAGGATTCATGATGTACTGGTACTTTTTAATGCCTATAAAAAAAATCTCAACAAGATTAATCTAAACAGTCTGGGTAAATAAAATGTAACTTGTTTGGTTTCTAGAAAATATGAAAGATGGATTTGGCCCAAAAAGTTTGGACACATTAATTTGAAACATATTTCTAAACTTTACAATAAAAGTTTAATAAGAAGACTACCTGAGATTTATTGGAAAACTCATCTTCTTTGTGAAGCTTGTCAAAAAGGGAAATAAGTTAAAATTTCTTTCAAATCTAAACAAATTGTTTTCACTTATTGGCCTTTGAAAATGTTACGCGTGGATTTCTTTGGTCCAACCAAAACTCTAAATCTGAGAGGTAAGAAGTATGGTTCTGTCATTATAAATGATTAATCTAGATATACATATGTATACTTCCTAGCTCACAAACACAAGTCATTCAAGGTATTTGAAATAATTAGTAAGAGGGTTCAAAATGAAAAAGATTTTTGCATAACTGACATTAGAAGTGATCACGAAATTGAATTTGAAGACTCATATTTCAAATTGTTTCACAAAAAGAATGATATCTTTCCCAACTTCTCTTCACCAAGAACACCTCAACAAAATGAGGTAGTTGAAAAAAATCAAGGCTAAAAACCTATTTTGGTCCCTTATAATATTTGTTTGTTTCAATTTAGTCTCACTTTTATTTTTGGTCTCAATTTAGTCTCTAATAAATTAATTGGTTGCAATGTCGGACTTTCTTCCAAATTATTTAGAACGGGTCATTCTAAATGCAAAATTTACACACCATGAGTGCAACCGGAACGGGCCGTTCCGGTTTCAGAACGAGTCGTTCTGGTTCCAGATACATGACAAAATTTGACGTCCACCTGGCATGTACGTAGCTTCCACGTGACATCTACGTAGTTTCCACGTGACATCTACGTAGCCAATAATTAACTCCGTCTAAATAATTTGGACGGAAGTCTGACATTGCAACCAATTAATTTATTAGGGACCAAATTGAGACCAAAAATATAAATTAGACTAAATTGAAACAAACAATTGATAGGAAACTATCAAATCTAGAAAAAATAATTTGTAAATTTGTAGATTGAACCAGAGAAAAAGAATGAGACAGGTGCAAAGGAGCAAACGAACGTCAAACAAAATAGTCAAATGCTACATTCAAATCTCACAGAGATTGGAAGTTCGTGAATTATCACACTTAAGATCTAATTTTTGTTCTAACACAAAAGACTCAATAACCACACCTTTGACTACTTTTTATTTTAATACTACAAGAACATGAGGTAGAGCTAAACAATTTTACCAAAGATAAGAAAAATGAAAAGATGAAGAAAGTTATAACTCTCAAGGTTTAGTCAATTAAGGAGGAAATCTCCAAAGTAGAAAACTCAAGTTCAGAAGACACCTATAATTAGAATTTAAATATGCTTGAAAGAAGATTCAAAAAATTTTCTCAAGAAGACAATTGTAGTTAAGATGACACCTATAAAGCTTTAATTATTGACAAAACAACATTTCTCAACCTTTCTCAAGAGAGAAAATGTGTGTATGTGAGAAAAAGAAAAAAAGAGTGAGGGAGAGTGTTGATCAAGTTACTCAAAGAGTAACTCATGGTATATATTGAATTTTATGATCCAACTTTTAAATTAAACATTCTTATTGAATTAGATCAAATCTACAAATTTTCGCAAAGTTTGAAAAATATTTGATATTTTGTTACATAAATTTACATTAATATATATATATATATATATATATATATATATTCATAAAAATATATTATACATTGATTTGTGATTGTAACCTAACATTAAGTAAATATTGTAACACTTATTATTTAATAGTATTTAGGCTAAATTACATTTTTGTCTCTTATTTTTATCATTTTCATCTTCTTTTATCACTTATGTGGGTTAAAATTAGAGACCAAAATTGTAACTTAACCTAAATTAATTTAAATATTAATTGCTATCTAATTTATTTAATGTCACCTTACAATTAACATGACAATGTTAATAATTAAAAATAAATATTTAATTATTTAACTAAAGTGGTGGATTTTATAAAATTTTGAAATTTAAATCATAAAATTAAAAGCTTAGGCAAAAAAAAATGGAGAATTTGATTTTTTTTTTTTTGTATATAGACCACATGTATTCTTCAATAGATCTATTTGAGCATAGTAAAATTACCATGTTGAACAAAATTTTTCTTTAAAATATTTAACATATTAAATTCTTAGACTAATAGTTATTCCAAGTGCTTGTTAGTATATTTTTAATATTTTTATTGATTCATAAATATTACATGATAATAAGATTCAAACTTAAAATTCCATGTATATACTACTCTAATTTTGTAGTAATTTATTTTACAATAAAAGAAATTTTTTATTTATTTTTATTATGAAAAATTATAATGTTAAGGGGTGTGGTTAAACATAGCCTCTGTAAAATACATATCCAAATTTATTTTCGAGGAGATTCTACGAATTTTATGGTTTGAATTTTTGTTTTACATTTTAATTTTGTTAAATAATAAATTTCTTATTAATTAATTTACTAAAAATAAAAAATATTAATCATTTATTATAAAGAGGCGTTAAGAACAAGATTTTTTTTTTAAACTTTTTCAGACATTTGAAGTTAGAAAAGTTAGTTTCTCATATTTAGTTTACTAATTAAAAAATAATATTCCTAGAAAAATTATTTATATAACTATATTTTTCACGGAATTGTTTTCATGGGGTAAGTGATTCAAGGTAAAATGAAAATTTTTATTCTAATAAAATGTTGTTACTTATATTTTTCTATAATGCAGTAAAATTACTTATTCTAAGGTAATATACACACATATATTTTCAAAAACGTTTATGATTAATCAAAAATATTTTAATCATTCTTAAGAATATGATTTCCAAGATTTACAATTCTAAGAATCATAAGTACTCTCTTAAAACAAACTACCTAAAAGAAGGAATCTTGTATGCTAAAGCAAAACAACTAGCTTGTTTTACAATCTTAATGTAAGGTTTATTTTATTATAAAGGCTTAAATGACTTTTTTTTCATATCGACTTAAATAACTTTTTAGTCCATGTAAAATAGGGTATTTGTTAGATTAATAGTTAAATTTAACCCAAAAAAAAGTCAAAACAAATTATAGGGACCAAAACTAAAAGATGAGAAAATTACAGGGACTAAAATAGCAAAGGACCAAAACAAAAATAACTAAATTTTGAGAGGACCAAAATTAAAACAACAAAAATTTGAGAGGTTCAAAATGAAAAATAACTAAAATTAAAAGGATTACAATGAAATGAAATCGATTTTATTTTATAAGGGCTAAATATTTATTCGAGGCAAATTTATAAAACTTAAATCCTTTAAATATAATAAATGCACTAATACAAAATATAACAAATGCATTGATGACAAGAATTTTTTTATAGAAATTAAATGTTCAACTTCATAAAATTCATATAATGACATAATTGCCCTTATAAATTTACACAAAATAAATATAACAAATAAGTCTAAAAATTAAACATAAAATAAGGTAAAGACAACAAAATATATCATAATACATGTAACACCATGGTTTTCATAAATAAAAAATAAAATAAGTGTTTGAATAAAAGAATTTTATTTTTTACTTAATTAATTTAATTAATTGGGTTAGTGATATGATTAAAATGTTTTTAGTAGATAAAATAAAAAAAATATGCAGTGGGTTATAAGGAAGTTTTTGGGTTGGACTCAAGAGTTCAATCTTGAGGTTTATTAATAATAAGAAAAAGAAGGTTAAGTCATTTATACGTTAGTCCTTAAAACTCTTAGAGTGATTATGGAGGAAAAACTTAGAGGAGAACTCTAAGGAGCGCATGGAATAACCTCAGAATAACAAAGATCATGCTTGTTGCCTTGGAAGTCGACACTTAGGGAGTTGATAAGGGAGAACAAGTTGTTGTGATTTAGGAGGGTGCGATAATAATTGGGGAGACGCTAGAGGATATGACATAGATGATGAGTAACATGCTCAATCAGAATGATGTGCCAATGATTCATGCAACAAAAAGAATAACTTAGAGGAGGCCATTGGAGAAAGTACATATAATACCGACTGAGGCTTAGAAATTGCACTTGTACTGTGGAATCGTCACTCAAGGTAAGGGAGAGTGAGAATGTCTCATTCATGGGCATGTAGTGAGGTGACCCCTAAGCCTCTTAAGATGTTAATTGAATTATTGTGGATGTATATTTGTATGTTCTTGAATTGAACTATCATCTTGTCTTGGTAAATTTGAAAATTGTGATGATAGATTCGAATGACTTTGTGTATTGGGCTTAGTGTTGGATGTTGATTTGTATAATTATGAAAATTCTAGTATGAATATATTTTGGTATTTAGGTGATTTCTATCTGCATGATTAACCAAATAAAGTTCCATTTGTTGGGTTGATAACTAGACATTTGATATTACAACTTATACTTAAGAATCACATAAAAATATTAAGAAATGACCAAATTATGTCAGTCATTAGATGAACATCACGTTTTATGTGCAAAAAGTAGTATCTACGACCTTACAAGAACCCTTAAATGACCTAATTAAGTTTCAAAGTATTCGTAAGAGTTGTAGCCTTGCATGTTAGCTTTCCAATGTCATTGAAATCACCCAAAAAAGCCAGTTTAGAACTCAAGTTATGATCAAATTAGTAAGCAAACATCAAACTATGAGAATTGGGCCAAAATACTATGATTATGTAATTTTTAAAAATAGTAGATGGTAAAATCAATTCTTGAGGTCAACATTGAAGTTGTAGATACTTATTTTAGATTTATAATAAAATTAATATCAACTTAATATCATAGGTATAACTCGGGATATATCATTTAGACCACACAATGGCATAGAAGCTCAACATAAGAAGAGTTAATTTATGAGTTGTAATGGTGATTGTTTTATTCTTTAAGTGCCTATATGTGATTGTAATGTATAATGTTATATTGTCTACTGATGTTTGATAATCATGATGTTTTAGGTTTGATGATGATGATATTATGAGTGAGATTTTATGATAACGATGTTATAACGATGAATGTTATAATATATGATGAATGAATAATGAGGATGTATAGTGATGATATGTGTATGAGATGATGTTAATGATAACATAATGTATGAGGTGATGTTGATGAGACATATAAGTCCAGGTTGCAATTAACAATGATGAGATCCAAAAAGACTTAGTGTGTTGTGGAGAAGTCCATGGCTATGATTTGGTAAAGAATCACCATATGATTATTGCATATGTGTTGTGTTGTCATGGTTTTAAAGTCCATGCATACATGTTTTACAACAGGATAGTGTGAGTTTATGCAAATAGGTCTCAAAGGTCTTCTACTTAGACCTTAGGAATTGTTATGGTTGGGAGCTTCTAATAGGAATGAGAGGTAACCATGGATGATTGTAATACTTTGACAAGATCATGATATACGTCCCCTTCATTGAGGATGGATTGAGAGGTTCACATACGATGGGGTGGTCCTATCACCTAAGATGAGGTGGTCCTGTTCCATGGCTTTTAGGCTATCTTAAGATGACAGTGATAATGATGAGGAGATTGGTACCACAAACATATAGAATTAAGCACATGCATTTGCACGAGTTTATATATTATAAATGAGATTGATTAACTTACATGAACGAATGTAGAGTGATTGATGTATTTGATATGAGTGTTGTATTCGAATACAAATGCATGTATGAAGCTTAAGTATGATGTATGTCTTATTTATTGTTATCCTTATGTCTCACATGTATTATACATGAATGAGACATATTCTCACTCCCAGTTTATTGTTGTCATGTGTGTTTGGGTTGATTGCCACTTGTAGGATTAAATTAGGCACAAGAAGAGGAGTTTGATGGGGACGAGGCGAATGCTTCGATAGTTGTCTGAGATCCTGCTCTAATAGTGTGACATTAGGGTTAGAGAGACTTATGTTTTCTTTAGTTTATAGAGTTTATTCATTTTATGGCTTTTATGTTTGGTTGGAGTTTATATAAACAAATGGTTTTTGTCTCATTTTGTTTACTTTTGAGAGTTTAATCATGTTTTAATTTAAGAGTTTTTATTGTGACGACTTTGTGAACCCTTTTTTTCAAAAAACTAAGTGTAATTTGTTTTGAATTAATTTATACTTCAAAAAGAAAAAAACTTTTATTTATTATGCTTTGGAGTAGAAGAGTGTCACAATCATGAACATGAAATAATAAATAAATTAGACAAAGAATGAAAAAAACTACATGAACATCCTTTTTATGTCACATCGACATCTAAAAAATTATATTAAGTAATTTTTTTTTTATATTATTACATGCTTGTGTGCTATTACTCTTTTAGACACCTTTAACATATTTTAAGTTTTATTTTTACTAGTCTCCATTTATTATATATTTTTCATAACTTAGTGATTATAACATTATTGGATGACTTCTATAAAGTTTTATGTTTAAGATTTATTTATTTTAGATAATCACTAACAATTAATATTTTTACTATGTATAAATACAAATTAAAGTTTAAACTTTATACGTTTAACTTAATACAAATTAAAGTTTAAACTTTATACGTTTAACTTATACAGAAGTTTAGTCCCTTTAAAGTAAAATTAATTTTAATTTTGATCCTCTCAATTCTAATTATTTTTGGTTTAATCATCTTAATTTTAGTTATTTTTATTTTAGTCCTTCTAAATTTTAGTTATTTTCATTTTCATCCTTTTTTCTGTTTTAGTTCATGTAATATTTTCTATTTTCATCGATGTAATTTTATCCTTTTATGTTAACACCTTGACCATCGTTACTAAGCATTCAAATTAATAATTTAACTAGTTTAATAGAATTATCAATATCACACATTAAGTCCTTAGATATCGCTATCATCAAAACACTTCAAATTATTAACAATCAACTTACATCATAACTTATTAACAATTACTTTTTGTCATAATTCATCATTACTAAACATTGATATAAGTACCTTAAACCATTTATAAGATAAAACACTTTAAGGGTAAAGTTATTCATTATCCTCATTCGCAAACTACATTTCTACAATTTAATCTTCTAAGATATTGTATGATCTAAACATCCTATATAGATCTATACATATGATATCAATTTAATTTTATTATAAATAAAGAAAATTATTATAACTTCTATGCTAACCTTGACAGATAATTATATCATCTACTATTTTTTAAAAATACAAAACTACAACGTTTTAGCCTAAATATGATAGCTTGACCTTTAATCACTAATTTGATCATAACTTGAGTTATAAACTTCATTTTTAGGTGATTCTAATGACATTTGAAAGCTAAGATCCAGGGCTACAATTCTTATGAAGACCACAAAATCTGATTCTAACGGTAGAACACTTGGTGTGGTGATTGTTGCACCTGGTGCAGAGAGGACTACAATCTTTTTGTCACACTTGTGCCCGGCGTGACTGAGGTCACACCTAGTGCCAAAACTCCTAGGGACATCATCAAATGGTTCCTAGCGTGAACCAATTGACGCCTAACATGATATTAGTTTGTTGGAGACTTACGAACTTCGAAACTGCAGCTGCAGCATCTTCTGAACCTCGCCCCTCTGGTTTAAGTGGATTCCTTGAACCCCAAAACTCCAAACCAATCAATAAAAATCACAATTAAACCTTAATATCACTCTATTATATAATCAATTACTCAAATATTACATCAATTTCACATTCTAATTACATATCTTTATTAACTACTCACATAATAACCATTTAGGATTCCCATGGGACCCATAGGCAATCCAAACTTCACAAGTGTAAGTTTAATCAAGAAATTAAAGACATATACAACTACACAACTTTTAATAGAACAATAAAGAATCATGTAGAAGACCAAAAACACAGAGAAATCAATTGGAAAAATCCTTTCATATAAGACAAGTAACAAATAAGACATTGAGAGCCAATCTCATTACCTAACATACATTTCATGCCCAAAATGAGACTACTCACTCCCCTTTATTTCGATAAACGCTTAATGAAGGACGTGAATCTCTCAGGTGTTCTCTGGTTCTCCTTTTTATTTTTCAGAGAGCCCATATGTGTAAAATGAGAAGCGTACAAATAAAAGAAATGTTGTAACACCTTTTTAAAAACTTAATCCACACTTAACTCTTTAGAAACAATATTTTAACCACAATTCTCTTTTCCTTTCTCTCAAATATTAAAACTTAAATAAATAATATATCAAATAAACATATTTCTCCCAACCTAATAATTATAATAGAATACAATAATTAATAATTAACCAATATATAATATATAAAATAAATATATTTCTCCCAACAATATTATAAATAAAATAAAATATACAAATAATAAACAATCATAATAAAAACACATATTTTTCTTTAAATACTTATTATAACAAAATGTCATAAAAATACATATTTCTCTAACAAATATTATACAAAACAATTTTCATAAATATTTATTATCTAATTAAAATACTCATAATTATTAAAAGTTTCTTAAATATTGACAAATCTCTTTAACTAATCAAAATATCTTTTTACTAATTTTGTAAAACTTGAATTGTTACAATAGTCGTTAGTAATAAATTTCATTAAAATATATTATTATTTATTAATATTACATCATGTTTTATCATTAATTTTGCAAATTATTTTCTTAGTATGATTTTATTAATTTTAATTTTATTTGGATTTTAAATTGTTCCCGTAAGGGGATAGCAGCTGGAGAATCCTTAATGATGTGAACCCTAAGAGAACCTAGCTACCATCCTGACCTAAAACATTCAAGAATGAGAATAACCTGACTTTCAGCAAGTCCCCTTTCTCCTTATTTATATGGGTCCCATATACGTGATACGGATCTTTGATCCTCATCCCCTTAAATGCACGCGGATCCCTCTCTGTAATGAGCGTATGAACCGCATTTATGATCGTAATCAAATCTATGCAAGAATCACGAAAATCACAACCTTGATTAGTTTTACCAGAACTCACTCATCAATAAACCTATGACTAGCCTAAAGTTCGGGTTGTTTGGTCGGATGGGGACCATGAAGGTATGTTCTGTCCAGCCTGCTCGGCAAATTGGAGACCGGCCAAGAGGGTACACAACCCTCCTGGCTTACGTGTTAACGAGGCAAAGAGACATCGATCGGTCAGATCGGCAAATTGGAGATCTGGAGGGTACACAACCCTCTTGGCTCGAGTGTTGGTGACGTGTAGAGACATTGATATTGGAGATCCGGAGGGTACAAACCCTCTTGATTCGAGCGTTGGCAACACGTAAAGACATTGATCGGCCAGCTCGACAAATTAGAGATCTGGAGGGTACATAAATCAAGTAGTATTAGTAATTAGAAAATTAGTATTATATTAGTAATTTGTAATTAATAACAACACTTTAAGTTTACATAATGTTTTATCGTTAATTTTTTTTAGAAAGTTTTCTTATGTTGCCAATTTGTTAAAAAAAATTTATTTGAAATTTAAATAAAAAAATATTAATAATTAATAAATTTGTATAATTAATAGTTACATTAACATCACTAGAATTAGTCTAGTAGTTGGGTGGGAAGGGACTGTGGTAGTTAAAAATATGGAAATTTAGGTTTTTCATTATGACCATCTTTATAATCTTTCTTATTTTTACGAAAAAAATATTTAGTTACATTAAAATATTATATATATACTTTTATCCAATTTTTTAGTTATTTATTTTTTAACATAGAATATTTATTTTTATGTGCTTTAGTAGAAATTCTTAGAGAAAGAAGTGTTACAAAAATTGTTTGCTTTACATTTTTTAAAAAGGAAATTGAATATAGTATATATTAATTTATCATATAATCTACACATGATAGGAAATAATAAATATAATATTTTGTAATATAAATTCATAATAATTTTATAAAATTTCTTATTTACATTTAGAAATCACATATATTTTTGAAATATATGTAAAAATATAAATATTTTGGAAGGATATGATTTAACTAACATAAAATTCTAAAGATAGTTTTTGAGAAATTCTTTTAAGGAATAAGTTTTTCAGTTTTTGTGAAAAAAAAAAAGTTGTTTCATTTATAAAATTAAAATTAAAATAATTTTAATTTTATTGTATAAAATTTGTATATAAAAATATGTTAAAGTAAATCTAGAAGGAAACAATCATTATAAAACTTATTTCTTTTATATATACTAAAGAAGTTGAGACATATGTATCTTTATATTTTATTTAATAAAAATATTTAAAATTATTAATATTATTAAATTAATTATCATTATATTTAGTTTTCAAATTTTAAGATTTTAAATTTATAAAAATAATTAATTTCTAATAATATTTTTATTATTTAAATATTTAAAAATAAAATTATCTAAATAAATATGTCCATCATTATCATTTTTATATATGTTATAAATTATATATATATATATATATATATATATATATATATATATTATAAATTATAAATAGAAAGATATTAATTTTATATAAAATAAAAGTTATTTAAGCTTCTTATAAATAAATAAATAAATAAATAAATAAAGCATAACGTAAAGGGTGTGGTGGATCATATGATAGTGTATGAAAATTTCAGTAGGAAGAGAATCTGAGAATTGAGTGGTGTGAATTTTTGTTTTGCAGCGAAGATGCCATTGAAGGTGTTAGATGCGACGGTGGCCAGCTTTGATGGGGTGTTTGAGAAGTTCCGATCAGAGGCTCCGCAAAACAAAGCAAATCTCATCCTCTTCTTGGCTGACAAAGATCCTGCTACCTCTCTCAGCTGGTGCCCTGGTATGTCTATCTATTACAATCTCACTCATCTAACGCTTCTCATTTAATAACTTTGTGTGTGCGAATTTGATCACTGCGCCAATTCCATTTCCAATCTTTCAACCAATTTTCAGTTTTCATTTTTTATTTTGGAATTTGTGGGTAAAAAACTCTAATGCATCACATTTCATGGAGCATTTGCCAATATCAATGGAAATTCTTTGATGACATACCACAAAAATTGGGGGTTAAGAGTTTTTTGTGTGCCAACATTAGGAAAAGCAAGTGTATTTGTTGTTGTTTCTACGTCATTTAGAAATAAGGTTATAATAATATATATAAGAAGGATATATAACTAGAGAGCAATTCTCGACTTATAAAACCGATTTGGTAGGGGTGAGTTTTACCCAAATTTATTATTTTAAGATGAGATCAGAGCTTATTTAGTGATTGTTGTTGGACCTATTATGCTATCTGGACTGTTATCAGACTATTTGCATATGTCTAGTCTTATAAGTTGAAAACTTCATGTTATTGGTGTGATGGAAGTGTCTTACATCGACTAGTGATAAGGCCAAACAAGTGTATATAGGAAGAAGAGCTATCCATTTGGTGGTTTTTGTGAATGCTTTAATTGTTTCAATGTAAAGTGGTGAATATAAATTTTCAATGAAAATATTGTGTTAAACATGCAAAAGGGTTAGGTTGATGTTATAGAGAAGCGTGAGTAGTTATGAGAATCCATGAATATGACTAGTTTTCTCTTTTTGGTTCTTAGATTGTGTGAGAGCAGAACCTGTTATTTACAACAAGCTGGAGGCTTCACCTGATGACATTGTACTCTTGAGAGCTTACGTTGGAGACAGAGCAACATGGAGGAACCCTCAGCATCCATGGAGGGTGGACCCTAAGTTCAACCTCACTGGGGTCCCAACGTTGATCCGTTGGGAGAATGATGCAGTCAAAGGTCGCCTTGAGGATCATGAAGCTCACCTTGAACACAAAATTCAACCTCTTGTTGCTGACAAGTGATGAGCGATTGCTATAGTGCACTGTTTCTTAGATAGTTTAAACAATGTAAGGTGTACTCTTGTCAGCAATTTATCCCTCTTATACTTTATAATTTTGCTGCTAAAGCATATAATAAATGATGAGTACCAATGGTGACAAGGGAACTCTATAAATGAATGGTTATTTTTTGTTTGCTTGTTTATGGTTTTGGGCATCATAAAGTTACTGGATAATGTTCAGGTTGCTGTGTTTATCACCTAAGCAATATCCTGAATGTGGAAAATACTATGTGATCAACAATTTAAACTGCACCAGTTACGTATGTGGTGTTTTTGCAGACTGAAAATTTTGATCCAGAATTCACACCTTCATACTACATAGCTGAGTTTTGAAGGCTTTTTAAAATGAATCAGGTTGATGCATTTTACTGTGCAGCCACTCCTTTCATTCCCCAGAGTCATCACGGAGAAAGTTGGGTTGCTGTGGGAAAAATCTTAAATTCAAACACACTATTGTTTAGATGAATGGGCTGAGAGATGCTTGTGCAAAACAAAATCTTCATCCCATTGGTTATTGAAGATGCTTGTGCTATGCTTAACATGGCTGAGTTACATTATACTAATACTATTCATGATTTTGAATAGCGTGGATTATGGAATTTCTTTAGAAATTAGAACCTAAGCAAAACCCAATTACAGACCTATTGAGAACCAGAGGCAGACCACTTGAGCTGTAGCATCATCTTTGAATTTTATGTCGCGCATAAAAACCAGACCAAACTACTAGATGGAAACCAAACTCAATCCTAAATTATGTGTGTTTGATATCTAATTTTTAACGCAATTTTTTCTTCTTTCTCTACATGCAAATGTCTGATTTACGTGGAAGCTGGTATTTATCACTTCAAATTGAACGTGAAAAATCACGTCAAGACATGAATATAAACACATTTTGTTTTTTTGACAACTATATATGGATTAAATAAAAAGAGGAGGTCAATCATTATAGTTTAATATAAATTAAACATGATGCAAATAAGGCAAAACAAAGTGACCAAAAAATAAAAATCTCTGTCAAGCTGGCCATAATTTGCATTGTGTCTGCTGTACTCACCCAACTGCAGATCAATAAAGAAAAATTGAGAGAACTAACTTTTAACATGTGGATAAGCAAACGAATGAAAGAAGCTTCAAGTTAAAAGCATTCTCTACAGAGAACTTTTCTTTACATCCTTTAACTTTCCCCCATCCCCTCCAGAAAAGGAATATGATAATGGAGAATCAAAATTTAAAAGCAAAGGCACAATGCTTAAGAACCAATTTATTTTATGCTATCAAATACTATTTATACTAGTGGGGTAGATATAACAGTTGCACATGAAGTTATAATTTTTCTATATATATTCTTTTTATTTTTTGTCAACAAATATATTGTTAGAAAAAAGTTATTATATAATTGAATGGGAAAAAAGTCAAAAAGACAGAAACAATTATTAAAAATTGTATTCTTTTTATTAATAGTTATAAATTATAGATAAAAAAATTTGTAATTAGTATCTTGAATAATTAGATATTCATCAAGAAGATAATATTAAAATTAGTTACAATTTCAACTATCACTATTTCTTAAATAAGTAAGATGTTTAATATGTTAAAAACTAACAACAAAAAACGCCCACCGTGGGGCTCGAACCCACGACCACAAGGTTAAGAGCCTTGCGCTCTACCAACTGAGCTAGACGGGCTTTTGTTTAGCTTTTGATAATTTGGATTACTATTTTCTATTATTTTTCTATTACAGTATCATGTTTATTTAATGGTTAAAACTCTTATTTGGTCCTAATAATATTTTTTTGTTTCAATTTAGTCCCACTTTAATTTTTTGTTTCAATTTGGTCCCCAATAATTTAAATTATTGCAATTTGGGACTTCCGTCCAAATGATTTAAACGGAGTTAACTGTTGGTCACGTGGATGCCAGGTGAATGCCACGTAGATGCACAGGTGGATGCCAAATTTCATGAATACACCTGAAACCAGAACGGCCCGTTCTGCTTGCACATGTTATGTGTTAATTTTGCAACTGGAACGGGCCGTTCCAAATGCAAATTTAACACACCATGAGTGCATCAGAACGAGCCGTTCTAAAACCAGAACGAGCCATTCTGGTGTTAGAACGGGCTGTTCTGGATTCAGAACGGCCTGTTCCAGAACGTCAACTTCATGCATGCGTTGACCAAAATGTCGCAATGTGATTCAAAAATTGAAAATAAAAATTCATAACATATCATAAATTCAAAGACAGAAACATGGTTCAGAAACTGAAAACAAAAATTCAGAACATAACATATACTAAAAAAGTTCAAAGAAATTACTGAGAAAGGAAATCATCTGGGTAACGCTGAAGGGAAACCCTAAACCACAAAAATTCAGGTTGTACCTCCTCAAGAACAGGTTGTTATTATTGGGGTACATCGTCAATGACTTCAAGGGGAAACATCGTTTCGTTTCATCCTTAACTGTATAGTGTCAATTTAGTAGTAAGTGGTTCACTCCAGTTTGACTAACAATGAAATAAAACCTACTACCATTGTCCTTAATGATATACTGCACCGTCCTTAATAATACACTGTATAGCCCAAATGTTTAGCAATTGAAGTTATCAATCCCCATTGACAATATTACCAAATCTAGTGTTTGAAATGCTTTGTACTTTGGGTCTTTTTCCTTGCACGATTTACAACCGTGAACTATAGTCATCGACCATTCTGGAATCAGAACGACCGTTCTAAAACCAGAACGGCCCGTTCTGGTTGCACTATTGGTGTGTAAATTTTGCATCTGGAACGACCCGTTCCAGGTACAAAATTTACACACCAAGAGTGCAACCAGAACGGGCCATTCTGGTTCCAGGTGTATTCAATAAATTTGGCATCTATCTAGGTGGCATCTACGTGGCATCCACCTGGCATCCACATAGCCAATAGTTAACTCCGTTTAAATCATTTGGACGGAACTACCAAATTACAATAATTTAAATTATTGAGGACCAAATTAAAACAAAAAATTAAAATGAGACTAAATTGAAACAAAAAAATATTATAAGGGACCAAATAAGGGTTTTAACCTTATTTAATATTTAATTTTAGTTCCGTCTTTTTATTAAGTTATTCAGACAGAGACTTTTAGATAAAAAAATCTCCTTGCTGCACGTTGAGGAGTATTATGGGAGTAAAATTTTGTGTAATTTAGTTTAAATGTCTTTCTGTATATATTTATCTGTCTTTATATATTTCGGACACTTAAGAAAGATATATAGGAATAAGACTGTAGCCTGTAGAATATCACCTCTCTCTCTCTCTTAGCAAAAGTGTTTCCGTCATCATAAAAATATATTTTGGATTTTGGTTTCTTTATTTTGGAGATCCTTTGTTACACACAATTAATTTAACTGTTTGATATACTTTTTGAAGAAAATTACATGAAATTAATATATACAATATGAAGTGTTTTTTTTCTTCTAAAACTATCACTTTACGTGCCTATATATATATATATATATATATATATATATACTTTTCCTATTTTTGTTATTTTAATTTGCTCTTTATTATGGTTGATTTTATTGTATTAATAATTAATATAAGTACATAAATGTAGTGATCAACTCCAGGCTGACATTGCTGTCTAAAACTTCAAGCTGACATCACCATAAGATTCTTCTTATTGTACATCAACAAGTAGTCTTTAAACCTATAGAAATAAAGCATTATTTGTTGATTTTGAAACATAAATTTTACATGTCACGGAAAATGAAAAGTTTTCACAAGGGTGCTTGATTTTGAACAAAGCGTTATTTGTTGGACTTGAATTTAAGTATGATATTAAAAATATATATCCCTTAGTTTTATAATCAAATAAAATTGACATAGTGATTAGACATCATGCATTTATACATTATAGAAATAATTCATTTAGCATAGATTTATGTGTTTGATTCTTGCTATTTGAAATAAAAAATTTGTGCCAACAACAATTGCATTATTACAAATGAAATTAACTTTTGGCGTAAGCAGAGATACATTATACAAATTTTTATATATAGTGACATAAAAAAAAAATGTTATTATAAATATAATATATGTAGATATAAATCTATTTGATATATAATTATACATAATGTACCTGTCTGAAGGGTACACCAGTAATCTTCTCGTAGTCTGGGGATGGCCGAACGAGCGTTCCGATCCGATATGAGGAGGGGTCAGGTACCTGCAAAAGGCACTCCGACGCTCAAGTCAGGACAAGCACGAATATCTAGAGTAATTAATGAACAGTGACTTTACCTCGTGACACGCGCTATTTATACTGACATTTATGGGCCCGGATTCCCATGGGCCCTGCAACAGGATTACCAGATTAGGTAATACGCCTCTAATTGTCTTGTTGATGTGGTTAGTCCTTAATCCCTGATTATGAGTTAATTTTTTCCTCTTATTAGGGTAAGTCTAAGTCTTATGGATCTCCTAGTGGCCGAATGGCAATCGGCAACCTGATTCGGCCGTTTTAGGTGCTGAACAGGCGTTGGTCATGAGGCGGCCGAATGGCCGAACCGAGTGTCCGAATGGTCTTACCGGTACACTTGCCCCCTAGCCTTGCGGAGAGGGTACCTTTTCGTAAGGGTATTGAATCCAAATGAAGTTGTGGGAAGTCAAAGGGTTGGGACGATCTCCAGCGTTGGATCTTGATGATCTGACGGTTACATTTTGAATTTTCCCGCCCTTTTGTCTTGCTATATATATAGGTGAGTGGTAGGGCCTCCCACGCCTATCGTTTTCCGCCGAACTAGGGGACTGCAGATTTTCGAGACCGACGCGCCGAACCAGTGTGATTCTTGAGGAAAATTGGTAAGTTTTTATTGATATGGCTAACACTTCTTCTGCACACTCTTCGGCTAGCAGTTCTCGGCCATCGTCATCCGAGGGGTCTTCGTCCAGTAACCCGAGCAATTCAAGTTTAATTGAATCTCCCATTCGTTCCGAAGGGCCGGATGGGAGTACTTCGCCTTCAGGGGAGGCTTCTACCAGTGGGAGTTCAGGGGTTCAAGAGGAGACCAGACGAGTGTCAAATCGCCAGCGATATGGTCCATCCAATGTGCCTGGGTACGAGTGGGTGAATGGAGAAGTAACTTCTTATTTCTCGCGCTACCGCGACTCTAGCATGATCACGAATCTATTGGATTATACGAGCTGCTTAACATTTGATACCAAGGAGGAGCCGTACCCGATTGGGGTTCGGTCATGCCGAAACGATGCTTTCCCGGACCCCGATATGGTTTGCTTGGATCAGAGTGGCGCTAGAATGGAGTCGTTCTACATGTACGACTGTCTGGTTCGGGATCTTAAGGTGAAACTGCCGTTTGACGAGTTTACTATGGGGGTATTGAGGGTGTTAAATGTTGCGCCGACTCAATTGCATCCGAACAGCTGGGCACAACTGCAAGGGTTCAAGCATTTGTGTAGGTGTCTTAATATTAAGCTCTCTCCCCTTCTTTTTCTGTACTTTTACTCCTCGAAACCCACTATATTGGCCAAGTGGCTCTCTTTAAGCCGAGTGAGCACTCACCTACTGTTGGATAGTTTCACTTCCTCCTACAAGAACTTCAAGGCTGGCTTTTTCCGAGTCACTATCCGGCCGAACGGACGTCGCTTCTTTTTTGACGAGAAGGGGAGTTTATTTCCATTGTACTGGACTCGCGCCCCTCGGCCTTACGATGTGGTACCGAAGAGCATGCTGTCGGCCGAAGAGAAGAAGGATTTGAAGTTGTTACTTCGGCTTCCTCGGTGTCTGCCGATTAGGTCTTTAATTAACATAGTTGAGTCTCCACGATGGTGGAACGACCTGATAGGTACGTGATCTGTCCCATCCTGCCTGTAAATTTAATTCCTATTGATGTTTACTTGGATTCTTTGCAGGAATCATGGTTGCTAGTGGTGCCGACAAGTTGGACATTCGGAGCTTGCTTGCTGCACGAGTGAAGCAGGTGAAACAGGCTGGGGGAGTAGGGACATCTACTGTTGCAGCCACCCCTCAGCCAAACCGGGATGACCGAGTGCCTCCACTTCCCGAACGCAAGAAAAAGAAGGGAAAAAAAGGGAAGGGTGCCGACCGGGAACGCTCGAAGAGGAAAGGTTCTGAAGAGCGACAGGACAATTCCAAGAAAGCTAAGGCAACGGCTGAAGCCTCGCCCAATCGGACTATCATTGTCGTGCCGCCTCAATTAATGTCTCGGGGTTTCTTGGACGATAATGTAACAGCTGATTTTCTAGTTCGGTCCGATGCTGTGTCACATTTCGGGCAGGAGTTTTTGGCTGGTTTTGATGCTAAAACCAAGTGGAAACATTTTTGTGAACTGCAAACACGCGCATTAGCCTTGGCTCACCATCTAGCAATGGAGCCGACCAACGAGTTGGTGACTCTGAAACAAAGTCTTGCCGAGTCCGAGAGGGCCGTGCCGAGGCTGTTTCTGTGAACGAACAGGTGACAGCCAGGAACCGAGATCTAGCTGCCGAATTGGACCTGGTTAGGCACGACAACGATACGCTTCGTTTGGAGCTTCAAAAAGCCGCAAACAAAGAACGTCGCCGACTGGAGGAGGCACGATCTGAGTATGACCAGCTGAAGGAGAAGGCCAAGGAGAAAATTGTTGCTCAGCACGAAGCTGGGTTTAAACATGCCGTTCGGCAGGCGAAGCACTTCGGTCAATTTCCGGAGGACTTCGAATTTGACATGGCATGCGATTTTTACCAAGGGTCATACATGCCGTTTGCGGAGATGCCCGAGGGAGCGGGTCCTGACGACGCAGAACCGAGTGCCAACCCCCGAGTTGAGGAGGATTCTCGTGCGTCAACCGAGGAGGAGGGTGAAGAAGATGACAATCCTGTTACCGAACATGACGACCCCGAGGCGGACGTGCAAGATAACCAAGTTAATCCTGATGAATAGGTTTAGGTTGTTGTTGTATAGATTCTACTTAGGTGTTTGCATAGGTTTAAGTACGAATGTAGACAAGGGGCCGGTAGAGCCTCCATTATGTCAATGAAATGATGCTTTTTTTGTTCGAATCGTATTGTTGAATGAATGGTGATTTGGATCGTCCTTATGATTTCTAACTTCACGTATCTGCTGCTAATCAAGAAATAATTAAGCGAAACTATTATGCTTGGTAGTGCCTAAAGTCAAAACCGAATGGGGGTCATTCGGAAATGCTTGCTTTTGAAGCAAAACCGAATGGGGGTCATTCGGAAATGCTTTGCTTTTCTAGCAAAACCGAATGGGGGTCATTCGGAAATGCTTGCTTTTCAAGCAAAACCGAATGGGGGTCATTCGGAAATGCTTGCTTTTCAAGCAAAACCGAATGGGGGTCATTCGGAAATGCTTGCTTTTCAAGCAAAACCGAATGGGGGTCATTCGGAAATGCTTTGCTTTCCTAGCAAAACCGAATGGGGGTCATTCGGAAATGCTTTTCTTTTCAAGCAAAACCGAATGGGGGTCATTCGGAAATGCTTGCTTTTCAAGCAAAACCGAATGGGGGTCATTCGGAAATGCTTGCTTTTCAAGCAAAACCGAATGGGGGTCATTCGGAAATGCTTTGCTTTTCAAGCAAAACCGAATGGGGGTCATTCGGAAATGCTTTGCTTTCCTAGCAAAACCGAATGGGGGTCATTCGGAAATGCTTTGCTTTTCAAGCAAAACCGAATGGGGGTCATTCGGAAATGCTTTGCTTTTCAAGCAAAACCGAATGGAGGTCATTCGGAAATGCTTTGCTTTTCAAGCAAAACCGAATGGGGGTCATTCGGAAATTTGCGTCCTTGGCCGAGTTGACTATCTCGGGAGGGAAACTTTTAACTATTTTTTGAAGGTACGTCCTTGGCCGAGCTGACTAACTCGAGAGGGAAACCTTTAACTATTTTTTGAAGGTGCGTCCTTGGCCGAGTTGACTAACTCGGGAGGGAAACCTTTAACTATTTTTTGAAGGTGCGTCCTTGGCCGAGCTGACTAACTCGGGAGGGAAACCTTTAACCATTTTTTGAAGGTGTGTCCTTGGCCGAGTTGACTAACTCGGGAGGGAAACCTTTAACCATTTTTTGAAGGTGCGTCCTTGGCCGAGTTGACTAACTCGGGAGGGAACCTTTAACTATTTTTCGAAGGTGCGTCCTTGGCCGAGTTGACTAACTCGGGAGGGAAACCTTTAACGACTTTTAACAAAGTAGGATAGTAAGAATGATCATGAAATGGATTGTATTTCATTGATGCGTGCCTCATTAAAAACCTTGTCGGCCAAAACCCCTTTTCACTTTTTTATAAGGGGAGAAAAGACCGATCAAGGAAAAGAGTACACGTTTTGATTACATTGTTGTGATGTTACAAAGACTATCACTAACTATAGTATGTCTTCAAGTGCGATGCGTTCCATGTCCTTGGGATGACCTTGCCTGAAAGCTCTTCCAGTTTGTATGCGCCATTATGGAGGTTGTGCCGAACCCGAAACGGGCCGTCCCAATTAGGTGCCAACTTGCCTTCTTGCGGATTACGTCGTGCTGGTCCAAGAACTCTCCAGACCTGGTCTCCCTCCTTGAAGCTTCTCTTGGTGAGATTGGAATTGAATCTTCGAGACATTCGCTGCTTGCATGCTTCTGCTACTATCTGAGCTTGAGTACGCACTTCGTCCACTAAGTCGAGCTCCGCCTGTAAGGATGTTGCGTTGGAGTTTTCACTGAAGTGTGTTCGGCGGAAGGAGGGTTCGCCGACTTCGACGGGAATCATTGCGTCGGTACCATAGGTTAATCGGAAGGGTGTTTCTTTCGTTGTGGATTGAGGGGTGCAGCGATACGCCCACAAAATTTCTGGAAGCTCTTCGGCCCATGTACCCTTGGCTGTTCCCAAGCGCTTCTTTAGTTCCGATAAGATAACTTTGTTAGCTGCCTCGGCCTGGCCGTTCGACTGTGGATGCTCAACCGACGTGAATCTATGTCTGATCCCCAAGTCTTGAAGAAACTTGTTGAATTTTTGATCTACGAATTGAAGTCCATTGTCAGTGATAATGGCATAAGGAATGCCGAACCGTGTGACGACGCTTTTCCAAAGGAACTTCTGCACGTTGTTTGCCGTGATTGTTGCGAGAGGTTCAGCCTCAATCCACTTGGTAAAATAATCTACCGCGACAAGCAGAAACTTGCATTGGCCTCTAGCGATTGGAAATGGTCCTAATATATCCATGCCCCATATGGCGAACGGCCATGGGGAAGCGATGCTGTGTAGTTGCTCGGCTGATGCATGTATCAAATTGCCGTGCTTTTGGCACTGGATGCATTTCTTGACGAATTCCCTGCAATCGGATTTGAGTGTCGGCCAATAATAGCCGTCCCGAAGAACTTTCGTTGCCAATGTTCTTCCTCCTGAGTGAGAACCGCAGATTCCCTCATGCACTTCCCGCAGCACATAATTGGCCTCTTCATCATTTAAAACACTTGAGTAAAGGAGACGAGAAGCCCCTTCGAAAGAGTTGCCCTCCTATAACAGAATATCTCACAGCTTGAGCTCTTAACTTTCTGGCTGCCGAAGGGCATGTCGGTTGGACACCATCGGTGATGAACCGTAGTATGTCGGTCATCCATGTTGCCGATTGCTCCGAGAGTGCGAAGCATTCTACTATCTCAGTACTTGGAGTTGAGAGTTCCAAGTGGAGGGTGGTTCGAAGCTGTCCCGGTTTCCGATGGCTTGTCGCCAGTCTAGCTAATTGATCTGCTCTGTCATTGTTTTCGCGGGGAGTGTGCTTCACTGCTACTTGGTCAAAATGTTGGCACATGTTTTGAAAAGCATGAAAATACTTCAATAGCTGGGCGTCCTTAACCTGAAAATTCTCGTTGACCTGTTCCGAGACAACCTTTGAATCAGTCCAACATAGCAAATTCCGAACTCCAACCTCTCGAGCCAACCTCAATCCCGCCAATAACGCCTCGTATTCGGCTTGATTGTTTGAGGCTTTGAAAGCGAAACGGAGAGATTGCTCTAGTGCCATGCCTGTTGGTCCTTCAAGAATTATTCCAGCTCCACTACCTTGGCTGTTAGATGACCCGTCGACCCGAAGTATCCACTGATCGTTTTCAAAATGACCCATCGGTTGTAACTCATTAACGAAATCCACCAAGCACTGGGATTTGATTGGTCCTCTTGGTTCAAACGCGATGTCGAATTCAGACAATTCCACGGACCAAGCCATCATTCGTCCTGCTAACTCGGGTTTGCGTAGAACTTTGGCAATTGGACAATCGGTTCGGACGATAACCTTGTGGCTGTGAAAATACTGCCGAAGGCGTCGTGCTGTGTGGACCAAGCTAAGTGCCATTTTCTCGAGTAGCTGGTACCTTCTTTCGGCATCTTGTAGCATTCGGCTCACAAAATAAATTGGTTTTTGGGAATCTGTTTCTTGTACTAGGACCGCGCTGATTGCCTCGTTAGAGACGCACAAATACACTATCATATCTAGTTTTGGATCGGGCTTTGAGAGAACTGGAGGTGTGCCGAGGCGTTGTTTGAGGGAGGTAAAAGACTCTTCACACTCTGTCGTCCAGACAAACTTCTTGACTTTCTTCAATAATCCAATGATAGGTTTTGCTGTCTCTGCGAGACAAGGGAGGAACCGAGAAAGAGAGGTGAGACGCCCGGACAACACTTGGACTTCTTTGATATTCTGTGGGCTTCGCATGCCAATCACCGACTGACACTTATCAGGATTGGCTTCAATACCTCTGGCATATAACATGAATCCGAGAAACTTTCCTCCAGCTATACCAAAGATACATTTTTCAGGATTCAGCCGCATATTATGCTTTCGGAGTTGTGTGAATACTTCGGCAAGGTCATTTTTGTGAGTGCGAAGGTCGTCCGACTTGACGACCATATCATCGACATAAACTTCGAGGTTTTTTCCGATCTGATTCTTGAAAACTTTGTCCATAAGTCGTTGGTATGTCGCCCCTGCATTCTTTAGACCGAACGACATTACGCGATAGCAGTAATTCGCCGAGTCGGTGATAAAAGCTGTTTTATCTTCATCATGCGGGTGCATGCGAATTTGATTATAGCCCGAGTAAGCATCCAAGAAAGTCAACAAACGATGCCCTGCCGCTCCATCAACCAGCCGGTCGATGTTGGGTAGTGGGTAGGCATCCTTAGGACAAGCCTTGTTGAGATTGGTGTAGTCTGTACACATTCGCCACCTGCCATTGGGTTTCTTGACCATAACGACATTTGCTAGCCAAGTGGTATAGTGGATTTCCCGAATGAAGCGTGCTTGCAAGAGCTTAGCCACTTCCGATTCAACGATAATTTTTCTCTCTGTTCCCATCTTTCTCTTCCGTTGAGCAATTGGTTTTGCCGTCGGGCAGATAGACAACCTATGACACATAAAGTTTGGGTCGATACCTGGCATGTCTGACGGTGTCCATGCAAACATATCTTTGTTTGACACAATTACCTTGCTCAGTTCTTGCTTTTCATCATCCGACAGACCGACCCCGATGTAGGTGATTTGGGACGACTGTGATCCGATTTGTATCGGGACCTTTTCTTCTATCGGTTCGGCCCTGTCCTCGTTCATCCTGGGGTCAAGGTCGTATTGCGAAGCCAAATCCGAGGAGGGAGTGACCGCATGGACTCTGCTTGGTTTTGCTTGTTTCTCTTGAATAGGTTGCACACGTAAGCTCGCATAGTAACATTCCCGAGCTGCCTTCTGATCGGCATGTATTGTTAGAATGTTTCCTTTATCCGATGGGAACTTCATAGCCAAATGAGGTGTTGACACTATTGCCCCCAAGGTATTCAATGATGGCCGTCCTAGCAAAATGTTGTAAGATGTGTTGGCATGGACCACGATATACTTCACCTGGATGTCTCTGTGCTGTTTCTCATCAACACAAAAATGGGTAGAGAGTTTGATAAATCCCTTGGTGTTGACTCTTTCACCTGCAAAGCCAACCAATGGTTCGGTGTATGGTGTCAACTCTTCTTCAGAGATGCCAAGCTGCTTGAACGTGTTCCAATATAAAATATCGGCCGAACTACCTTGATCTATGAGCGTTTTTCTCACAATACAATTACGTATTTCAACATTGATGACCATAGGATCATCTTGAATTGGATCGATGCCTTGAAAGTCCTCGTCAGTGAACGTAATAGTGGGTAGCCACCGAGTGGATCGCTGCTCAACAATGTTAACCGATCTGACGGCTCGCAGGTGTCTCTTCTGAGCCGATGAGGTCGATCCGCCCCCGGCGAAGCCTCCAGCGATCGTGTTGATTACTCGCCGGTGCGTGGTATGAGGTTCTTCCTTTCGATCCCTTGAACGACTACGCTCACGGCGGCGCCTATCTGAATGTTCATGCCTGTCGTGCTGCCGAGCTTGATATGTAGGCTGATGCCGAGTCGTGTGTGGCCGATCAATAAAATTGTTGAGTTGCCCTTGCTTAATCAAATCTTCAATTTTATCCCTCAATGCCGCGCATTCTTCAGTAGAATGTCCGCGATTGCGGTGATATTTGCAAGATTTGTTAATGTCAGCACGGGGAGGAGTGGAGGCTCGCTTGGGGGTCGCCAAGACTTCTGATGCTAAAGCTTGTTCGAGCATTGTGGCTCGACTTGCGTTGAGGGGAGTGTAATGAGAATACTTCGGACCTCGCGCATGTCGGTCCCGCAAAGTTATCTCTTTGCCTCGCCCCCTGTATGGTTGCTCTGCCTGCTTCTCGGGTTTGTTTCCTGTTTCGGCTCGGGCCTGATTACGGAACTCAGCCAGCTCTTCCATCTGCATGTACTTGTCAGCTCTCCTTCGTAAGTCATTCATATCCGAAGGTGGTTTTTTGCAGATGCTATTGACAAATGGTCCGGGTTTTAGCGCTGTTGTAAGGTGGTGGAGCGCTACGGCTGGGTTAAGGTCTCGAATTTCTAAGGCAGCCTTATTGAACCGATCCATGAAAGTTCTAAGCGACTCTTTTTTATCCTGCCTAAGGCTGACCAGCGACAAAGACGTCAAGCTGTGCGGACGACTTGTTGCAAACTGGACGGTGAACTGGGATGACAAAGTGTTGAAGGAATCGATGGAGTTGGGAGGTAGCTGTGTAAACCAGCTTAAGGCCCTGCCTTTGAGCGATGTGGGAAAAATCCGACATAATGCCGTATCGTCCGTTGTGCTTAACGTCACCTGCGTCAAGAAAACATCGAGATGTTCATCCGGATCTGTGGTACCATCATATTTATCAATCGGTAAAGATTTCCAGTTATCCATCAATGGGAGTTGCATAATTGTAGGGGTGAAGGGGGTGGCGATGCGTCCCACGGGTTGACAAGTCTGAAGGACGGCCAACGGGGGGTTGGACCGAAGTGTGTGGTGCCGAAGTGTGAATTTCATGGGAATGATAAGATCCTTGCGTCTGCATGTTGGTTGTTTGAGTAGGCTTCCACGACGGATCTGGGTTTTTCAATGCCTCGTTCTCAGCTCTTAGGGCCGAAAGCTCCTTTGCGTCGTTCACTCTTTGCTGTTTCATTACTGCCATCTCTTGTTTCAACAGGCGAACGGTTTCGGAGAGATCGGTTTCATCTACCACTTCCACATGTTCTTCCTCCTGTTGGTAATCCTGAGTGTTTGTTCTCCTAGTTATCGGCATGTCTTAGCTCGATTAGTCTTCCAACTATCTTCGTTCGGCCCCACGGTGGGCGCCAAATGTACCTGTCTGAAGGGTACACCAGTAATCTTCTCGTAGTCTGGGGATGGCCGAACGAGCGCTCCGATCCGATATGAGGAGGGGTCAGGTACCTGCAAAAGGCACTCCGACGCTCAAGTCAGGACAAGCACGAATATCTAGAGTAATTAATGAACAGTGACTTTACCTCGTGACACGCGCTATTTATACTGACATTTATGGGCCCGGATTCCCATGGGCCCTGCAACAGGATTACCAGATTAGGTAATACGCCTCTAATTGTCTTGTTGATGTGGTTAGTCCTTAATCCCTGATTATGAGTTAATTTCTTCCTCTTATTAGGGTAAGTCTAAGTCTTATGGATCTCCTAGTGGCCGAATGGCAATCGGCAACCTGATTCGGCCGTTTTAGGTGCTGAACAGGCGTTGGTCATGAGGCGGCCGAATGGCCGAACCGAGTGTCCGAATGGTCTTACCGGTACACATAATTTTAATGTTAATTTTAAATAAAATTTAATAACATATTGTGTTTATACATGCACATTTTAATAATGTATGAAAAGTGAGAATCTTTTAATGTCATAAATGAGCACTTCAAACTTAAGTCATTCAACCATATAAATGATAGAATTTAGATGTCAATTAATTAATATTCATAGAGGTATGTGTCTATTACCATTATAGTATGTGTTGTCGTCATAATTTTCTTTATTTTGACTATCCACGTTTCTGTTATTATAATCCCATCCCCTTTTCCCCTCTCTCAAAAAAAAAAAAAAAAAAAAAAAAAAAAAAAAAAAATATATATATATATATATATATATATATATATATATATATATATAAAAGTCGATGTAAAATAATTTTATATTATCGCATATATTAATATTAGTAATTATTGTACAATTTAAATAAAATGATTTATGATTAGATTATAGTGTAACCATTCATAATCCATTTTTTCAAAAGAAAAACGTACATGCATATTTAATTTTTTTTATTTGATAGTACAGTTTTTAACCCTGAACTTTTGTTCTCTACAACATTTTTTAATTATTTATAACATCAATTACTTAAAATATCTTATTAATTAATATTTTTAATAGGACTAAGTTTTTTTTACCAGATCATTTTAATATTTACCCATTTGAATTTTTAGCATTTTTAAATTAAAATATAGAATTAATAGGCATGTTATTATATTTATCTCAGTAATGTCATGAAATATGCAGAAGCAATTTTACAAATTTTCATGGGAGAAAATCACGTCATTCGAATCTTCCAACTGTAGTGATTCATGATCAGCACATTGATGATGATCTCTCTTGAGACTGAGAACACAGTAAGCATGCATTGTTAGCACAACCCTTAGTTAGAACAGGTATCATGCATGACATGAGCATGCATGTATCATATATGTATAAATAAACCCAAAACCCTAGTGACATTGGCAACACACACACACTCAAAAGAAGAAGTTTCACCTTATAATTAATTAGGAAGTGGAAATGTTAAAGAATTATTCAAAGATGAAGTTTTGTAGTTTGTGGTTTATGTTGATGATGGGAACAGGATTAGTGGCACAAGTGCAAAGCAGTCCATGCACAAGCACATTCTTCTCTTCACTTGTGCAACTCATTCCTTGTAGGGCAGCAGTGGCTCCTTTTAGCCCTATTCCACCAAGTGATGCTTGTTGCAATGCCCTAAAGGCACTAGGACAACCATGTCTTTGTGTCCTTGTCAATGGTCCTCCAATCTCTGGGGTAGACCGTAGCATGGCCTCATTGCTCCCAGACAAGTGCACAGCAAACTTTGAACCATGTCATCTCTCTCTCTCTCTCTCCCTCTCTATCTCCTTATTATATGTATATATACATATATTTGAATTTCAATGGTTTTTGTGAATGTTTTTTATTTTTTCATTGGCAAGAAGTATTATCCGTGAAATACAGGGACAATTTTTTTGGAGATTCTTGTAAACGTTAAGATTGAATGTGTATAGATAAACTACTTTAAAAGTATACTTGTATGAGAAAAAATAGAAGAAAAAAATAAAATAAGTTTTTCATAAATTAAAATTAATTTTTGTATAAGTTAATTTGTAGAAGTTTTATTGTATTATTTTTCTAAAGATTTACTTTTAGCATACGGAGAATATATATAGTTTTAATTTTAAAAAAAATATTTCATTTTTTCTAATAATATTTCTGGAAAAATTTATCCAAACAAATCATATATAATAGTCTTTTGTTGTGTGAATCACATTCACGACTTCTTTGATTCACACATAAAATTCATTCTAAAATATCATTGAGTTTTTTTCATTATTATCATTTAGACAAAAATATTACTCCCTTCAACTCATAATAAGTGTCATATTAGAATAAAAAAATTATTTTAAAATAAGTGTTATATTAACTTTTTAATGTATTATTGATTGTTTCTTTTTCATTTAATTTATACCCTTAATAGTATTATGTAAAAAGTGATTGTTGTGTTGGATCGTTTCTAAGAATGAATATTAATTATAAGGTTATATTTATAAAGTCATTATTTCTTTTTCATCTATTTATTAGTTTTACTTGAAATAACTTAGACTAATTCTGATGTAAAAAAAATAAAAAATTAGTGATTAATTCTTTTTTAAAAAAATCATTTTTTAATATTACTATCGTTTTTCTTGTATACAATCATAAAAATCATTTTTAAAAGGTAATTTTTATGAGAAAAAAAATATCTTATAACTTTAACCAAATTTTAGATTTTTTAACTTTTATTATTTTAAAAAATTAAAATAATGCGCAAATTGATTAGCTAAACAAAGTTTTTTTTGTTCATTTTTTTTTTGTGACATAAGAGATTTGTACTCCAGAATTAAGCTCTATTGCTTTGGTTGATACATGAGTGTAACTTTTGTTAGATCTTAATTTGTCTTTTTTTTTTTTAAAGAAAAACCTTTTAAGAGTAATTATTTAAAAAATTAATTTATTTAAAAGAAGAAAGCTATAACAAATTAACGGACTTATTACTAATTAATAAAACTGTTATTTTTTTGGGGTGCACAATACACTTTTGCTATTAAATAAGAATGGGACTTTCTATGATTTAAGGACTCTCATATGAATTTTATTTAATTGTATTAATCAAGTTAATTAAATAATACATTGGTAACTTTATTATTTATTAAAATTAATATTATACAGCAATGTTGATTAAGGAAAAGAGGAAGAATGTATAAAGTGGCTTCGCCTTCTCCTTTGGTAATTAATTGTGTTTAGCAAGTGAAAGAAAATTAATTTTCTTTATCTCTTTATGCAGGTGAAACCATGTGATAAGGTGAAGTTGGACCTGTGGAATGATAATTTTCTTGAAGGGTTTTTATATAGGAGTAATTTATGTAGTACTTCCTATAATAATGTTATAAGAGATGGGATTGTCATGTAGGTAGGAATAGGTTTTAATCCATGTTGTAGCATCTGATCCTTCTGGGTTACAATAGTTAATTGTTGAAGAAATAAAATATGGTCAAAATTATTTGGCAGAAAAGAGATGGTAAAATTATATATTAACTTATACGATTTAACCAATTTATAGTTTAGTTATTTTATTAATATTATATTATCTATATTTTTTTTTTATTTAAATGTTGTCTTATATAAGTGTTAGATTATATTAGTTTAATCTGTTAAGCACCACCATTCTAAATTTCCATATTTATTGTCGCAAGTTTTTGCGCATGCTTTGAATGGTTAGAAGAAAAAAAAATTTTGGAAAAGGTTAAAATAACCAAATACTTGCTAAAATAAACAATGTTTTGTCTTTCAAATACTTTATACATGAAAAAAAAAATCACATAATTTATTGAATAACAAAAAATTATGTTTTTATTCTGTCTATCTTTCTATTTATGTTCTCCTGTCACATTTTATTAAATAAAATGCAATATAATTATATTTAGGTTGTTCAACATCGTTTTTTTTAACAGATCCAAAAAGACATTTAAATATACTTTTAGCTATTAAAAATGACTAAAGTTATATCCTTCGATTATATTCTATTTACTTAAATTGTGTTTGATAGATGAAAAAGAATAAAGAGTGAATAACAATAAGTAATAGATATGGTAAAAATAAAGCAGGTCTTAAACCTTCTGGATTATCAGCATACTTTGAAATACAAACAACAGAATTAAAACTTCGACCAAACAGCTTTTTTGTGGTTTATTGTCAGATTTGATTTTTTTTCCCTTTTAAATATATAAGCCATTATATTTCACTAAAAATAATCACCAAACCAAAGTAATTTAGTCCAAGAATATTATCATAAAAATAATAAATTCACTAACCTATACAGAAAGGTACATATTGAAAGGAAGAAAAACAATTCTATTATTAAATTCGATAACATGGCATAAATTGCCTCTGGACCCCTTAAAACTGAAATCACATTTTTTAATCATCACTAGCAAGATAAGAGAATAACACTGATCCAGAGACAAAAAATGACTATATATTGCTTAATGTTTAAGATGATACAACGCATAAATTATGTTCTAGTTTACCATGGCCCAACGATAAAGGTTCCTTTACATGTGATAGTAGGAAAAAGAATCACATTTAGTGACTTGCACCCTTATGTTAATATATACACAGCACCTATTAGAATACTAGCCTATAGAGGGAATGCCTTCTAACATTAAAATTTTGAATTATGATCATAACTTAAGATGAGAAATATTAGTACACTCCAAAAAGTGGAAGAGAGAAAAAAAATTACAAATCCTTAATCCTACAAAACTTCAACACCCGCCTAGTTGAGCGTGAATTGGTAACTCTTGCAATGTTTCAACCAGAAGCAGATGCAGCTCTCTGTTTATCATCAAAATCATCTTGCTCTTCCTTTGTAAACTCTTCAATCAATTCCCGCTGTCTCTCTGTCAGGTTGCTGCAGAACATAACACAAAGAAGAGGCCACTTATATTCTAAACATTCATCAAGGAAGTATCTTTCTCCAAACTTCAATGATAACAGAGCCACACTATCATTTTTTTTTACAACAGATCTCACACTATCTTTATTTGTCAGGTGAGCAAGTGAGGTTAATTCCCATTTGAAGCCTCCATACCATGTTTTGGACAAAAGTTACATGAGGCCAAGCTTTTACTAAAAACCCAGGTTTGGAGCTCTTTGCAAATGGAAATCCAATCATGCACTTTCATAGTTCATAAACAACAATCAACAATATCAAATGCAACACTCACTTTGGAATGCTAACGTTAAAATGAACATATTGATCTCCAAATGTGTAAGAATTTTTTGTCTTGATCCCTGTTAAGAAAACAATCAAGTTAATAAAGGAGAAAATATTACCTTAAACTGAACACTTTCAAAAATCCATCCAAAAGGTTCATGGAAATTCAAATATATTTTCACAATGCTGTCTGGAAAATACTCTCAAATTATCCATAATTGATATCAAATATGAACTAGCTTACCTTTCTTTTTCAGAACCACCTTCTGACCAGGTTGGGTGCCAGGTCGAACCTGCCAAACAGGCCCCATCAGCATACTTCATAGGATACTAAAACCAAAATGCCATGAGAAGTTATATTGCAATTGCAATAGCTATACAAACCTTAAGAACAACATCTCCAGTAAGAGTTGGGACCTGAATGGTTCCGCCCAAAATAGCCTGAAAAAAAGTTCAGTATTTAAACTATTTCCAAGGAATATTTAGTACCCCCACAATGCAGCACACAACTAAAGATGTTTGAGATCCTAAACATGTAGAAAAATTAAAACTTGTAGCACAAACCAAAACCACAACTGCCAATCTAGAAAGAAAACCACAAATATACCAGAATCAGTCATGATGATTACTAGGTCCCCAACCATAAATCCAATTAAATGTCCAAAGCCTTCAAGTGAATCAGGAAATTTCAAACTAGCATGCTCCCAAACCCATTTTTTATTTAATCCATGAAGATTTAAAATTGGCAGATACTTGAATTTAGGCAAAATTACTTGTTTGGTCTCTTTCTTTAACGGGGGCATTTGGTACACAAAGTTTTTACTTTCCTGGGAATCTGACATTGGAATGTTAGTTTCTTGCATTTGGTTTGTTATTTAAAAAATAACATTCCTAGGAAACATTTTTCCAAGGAATATTTTTGCATAGGTTTCTCACGAAACTATTTTCATGAGAAGGTGGAAAACTAACTTTCCCAAGATAAAATTAAAGTTTTAATGTAGTAAAAGCATCATGTTACCTTTATTTAATGTAGTAAAAATATTTGGTTCCCAAATAATATTTATAAACATTCTCAGAAATATTTATGACCAACCAAACAGATTTTCATCATTCCTAGAAATCATGATTCCCAAGATTTATTAGGAGTTTTCATGGATCGGATTTTTGAAAAATCCAAACCAAATCGATTCGACCCATTTTATAAAAGTGGATTGATTAATCAATCCGTTTTTTATAAAGTAAATCCATTTGGTTTTTTAAAACTATAAATCGGTTTTTTAAAAATTGGATCAATTTGGTGCAATTATCCACTTTATACTCATATTATGGTCGATGTTTTAGAAGAACAAAACTAGACCGAACCTATCCACTTTGTAAAAATGGATTGAGTAAACAAACCGTTTTTGCAAAGTAGATCAGTTTGGGCTTTTTTCTAAAAAATGGATCGGATTTATTTAATATGGATTGGTTTGAATTTTTTGCACAATCCTAGAATTTATGATTTTCATGAATCATAATTTCCAGGTTTAAAAAAATTGTCATGTACTAAACATCCCCTAATAGGTTCAATTTGGTCCCTTTACTATTAAAATGTTCAATTTGGATTCTTAATTTTAAAATTATGTAATGTTGTCATATCAGGCCAATTTAGACAAATGGGGTTACTTTCTTGTACAAGTGGCATAATAAAAAAATTGACACTTGTTGCCACATGTACAAGGAAGTAACATTGTTAGCCTAAATTAGACAGAAAAAGTAACATTCCATCATTTTTAAAATTTAAGGGACCAAATTGAACCTTTTAATAATAAAGGGATCAATCTAAATCAATTAAATAAAAAGAGAGACCAAAAGAGTAAATTATCATTGATTTTAATAGTTTTCATCTCTAGATTTAAAACCTGAGATCCTTATCAACGTGAGCACATTTAGTTTGCCAAATGATATTTTGTGGAATTGAAAGAGGGAAAAGGGTGAATGAGTTAGCATGGAAAGTCATTTGAATGCTAGCATCATGACTTCATTTAATTCATATATTTGCTATTTGGTACCTCAAATCACAATATATACTAAGAATTGTAAACACCCCTTACAAAATAAACTGTTTTTAATTATATACAACAAAATTGCACATTTCAACATAATTTAAATCTAAATATTAAAGAGCAATGCTATATTTTATGTTTGGTTAAATATATTTTCCTTAAAATTTCATTATGTCTAGCAAATTAAAATGAGAACATGTGTAAAAATAAAGTAAGAAGCTAACCTTGAAATATATAAAACCAACTTTGTTAATTTAGAGCATAACAATTTTTAATATTGAGACTTCAAAAAAATCAATTTAATAATGTTTTAAGGCATGAATTATTTGTATCCAAGACCAACTTGAACTTTCAAGCATTCAAATAATTACATTGGTCAACAACAAATATACGCCCAACTTCATCACAACATTTTTTCTACCTAGGCGACGCTAGCAATTTGCTTCCCCAGAAAATTATAAACTAAAACTATTTAAGTATGAATAAAATGCAGGCATATGTAAATCGAAACCTGAAAAGACTCAACCAGACATAGGCTTAAAAGTTAAAACATTTTCATCAAGGAATATTACCTGAGTGATACTTAAGACAGCATCTACATGAATATCAGATCCTTCTCTACGGAAGACAGGATCTTCCCTGACCTGTACAAAGGAAGCAAATAAAAAATGACTGGACTTATGAGAAGAAAATAGGAAATGATCACCAAGCTATGAATAGATTGAAGCTTTATGTTATGAAGTTATCTTTATGTTACCTTCATAGTAACATAAAGATCACCAGGGTTATCTCCATCAGGATCTGCACCCCCACTTCTATAAATCTTTATAGTTTCATTGTTGTCAATCCCTGCAAATGTACAAACATGCAAATCAGTCAACCCTTTTTGTCCTTTGTTGTAAATATCATAGATACTTAGAAGATCTAGAATATCCTTATTTCTCTATTAGTTATTTCCTTATCTAAGCAAAGTTATTTACTCTATAAATAGGGATATTAGAGAATGTACGAAATACATAGTATATGGTCTTCTTGCCAAAAATCAGTTTGGTAAGTCTATCAAAAGAATTCGGTCAAACAATGGAACTAAATATGTTAATCTTGAATTTTCTAAGTTTTTTATAGAGCAAGGTATTATCCATGAATTAACATGTGTTAATACTCCCCAACAAAATGGGGTTGCAGAAAGAAAGAATCATCACCTACTTAAGGTTGCCAGAGATCTACTTTTTCACATGTTTGTCTCTAATGTCTATTGGGGAGAAGTTGTCTTAATTGTCACTTATCTCATTGACAGGTTACCCACTTGTGTCTTACAGGGTATTAGTCCAGTTGAACACATGTTGTCTTTTTTCTCTTATTCTCCCCAACTAGTAAGTCTCCCATGTCATGTTTGGTTGTGTTGCAGTTCATTCTCACAATTCTCATTGTGGCATGTTAGACCCAAGAACTATCAAATGTGTCTTTATTAGTTGGGAAAACTTAAGTATTTCCTTGCAATGGAGGTTGCACACTCTAGAAAAGGGATCTTTATTTCTCAAAAAGGAAAACTGGAGTGCAAGACTACAGGGAGCCCATTAAGCAAAATTACAAGATTGGAAGTGAAGAAAGTCCACCTTTAGAGAAGTCCCAATACTAGAGATTGTTAGGGAAGCTGATTATCTATCACACAATAGGCCTAATATTTCCTATGCAGTTAGTGTTGTTGGCCAATTTATGCATGATCTCGTGAGAGACACCTTCATGCAGTTGAGAGCATTCTTCGATATCTAAAGACAAGTCCAGAGAAGAAATTATTATTGAAAAGAGAAGGTCCATTGTCCATGGAGATATACATTGATGTTGATTGTGCAGGGTTTGTCACAAATAGAAGATCCACTTCAAGTTATTGCATGTTTCTTGGTGGGAATCTAGTAACATGGAGAAGCAAGAAGCAAAATGTAGTTGCTAGGTCTAGTGCAAAAGCTGAGTTTCAAGCTATGGCACATGTCATATGTGAAGGATCATGGAGAAAATTATTCTTGATGAACTTAAACTTATATATGGGGTCCAATGAAGTTGTTTCATGATAACAATTCAACTTTCAGCATTGCTCATAACCTAGTTCAATTCAGCATGACAAAACTAAACACAGAGATTGATAAACACTTCATCAAAGAGGTTGGATGGTGACCTTATAGTTACAACTCATATGCCTACAAGAGTTCAAGTAGCAAATGTCTTCGCAAAGGGGCTTCCTAGTGCTAGATTCCAAGATCTTATTGACAAGTAAGGAATGATTGATATTCATTTACCAACTTGAGGGAGAGTGTTATAAATATCATAGATACTTAGAAGATCTACAATATCTCCAAATATCTTTAGATATTTGTTTCCCTATTTCTTTATTATTGTTATTTCTATATTTAAGCATAGTCATTTACTCTATAAATAGGGATATTAGAGAAAGTACAAAATACACATAATATATAGTTTCTCTTAAGAAAGTGGGTTTGGAACTTAAGTCAACTTTACAAAATTGACTTGTAAGGTGAAGATTGCTCCCAACTTACAGACACTAGTATAACCATACTATTAGTCGACGTGGGATCTCCAACACACACCGAAGACTAGACATCTTAAGTATGAAATTTGCAAGATTGGACATTTGTGGGTGACCCGATAACGACCCGATAGAGGATGGTCTGATAAACCCAACACCAAATTGCTATAATAGACTTTGATGCCATCTTAAGGAAGTGTTTTTGGAGCCTAACTTAACCTTACAACACTAGCTTGTAAGGTAAAGATTGCACCTCATTTACATATACTAGATTGACCATACCACTAGTTGATGTGAGATCTCCAACATCCTTTTTGCTCCCATAATTCATTAAATCAATTTTATCAAGAGAGATAGTCAACACTCAACATCACTCCAAATTATAGAAAAGTCAATGATCAAAAGCATAAACTTTAATATGCAATTGGGAGCTTCTGTCTATTTGTGTTTGTTGTCAAAGACTCAGATTTAGTGTTTGGTCTCTACCATGTTCCAACCATACAAATTCTATCATGAAAAACAGGATAAGGAAAATTCACAGGGAAATTGCTTGTTCATTTGATTTTTCCTTTGAAAGCCATATGAACATGATTCACATAATAACAATGCGTCCAAATTTTTTTAAAAATAGTTGTTACCAGCCATAACATCCAATTTGACCGATTTTGTTCCTTTGATAACCTTTGCACCTTTGCATGACTTGCAGAAATTCTGGTGCCAACAAGAAAGAACAAAATTACTAGTGATTGGTATGAAAAACCAGCATAACTACATGCATATGATGATCCTACATTATTCTTTGTAGGATTTATTTATAAAATTTAATGAAATTGGAGAAAATCTCCAAATAAGGATCACTGCCAAATAAAAAGGAAATAAGTATCAATAATAAGCAAGTTACATGAATCACATCCAAGTCCATCATATCCAAACTCGTATAATAAACTCAAAATGATAGAAGAATATGAAAAAAATTAAATGTTTGCATCATACCGACACAATTTTGCCAGTTCCCTTACATGTACCACAAGTACTCTCCATCCTAAATATGCCATTTTGTACAAATATCTGGACATGTAAAAAGCCATTAGCTTAACATCATCATCATAATAATATATTATTACAGCTTAAATTTAAAACAATACTTACCACTCCTGACCCTTTACAGCGTTTACAGGTTTCAGGTCTGGTGCCTGGTGGTACACCACTCCCACCTGAAATAGTCAAGCAAGAGAAAGAATTTGAGACCTTCCAGACACACAGGCCTTACAAACTAAACTATATATAGTAGAGATAGCCAACAATTCAACATATAAATGTTGGTGAAGTCATGAGCATACCACAAGTGTTACAAAGCACTTCTGTTTGAAATGTAATAGTTTTGGTGCATCCCCGGACAGCTTCCATAAAAGATAGTTCAACGAAAGTCTGAAAAAATAGAACAAGATGCATTTCCTCAAACTCAAACAAGTCCTAGCTTACTTAACTATGTCCAGAAGATGTGAAGAGAAAAGAACCTTGACATCTTCTCCACCAATATTCTGATGAAAAAAGCTCTTGACAAAATCCTGAACACCATTGAGGGAAATGACAGAGTTAAAAAAAAAAAAATCATATTAGTCTTCAAATGAGGGACATATGACTTGTGAAAATTTCAGAGACATTTATGTTTAATTATAGAGCAAATAATTTATAAAATTTTGAGTTTCTGATACAATTAAAATTTAGAAGAAGAACATATGCACAGCCAAAGATGCCACATACACATTAAGATGCTTGGTTGCTTGTATGATTGTTGGAGCATGCACGTGTGTACACTATTAAAAACTAAATAGATCGTTCTGCCTTTGGATTGGACAAGTAATTGATGTAGTTGAATGATTTGTGTATGACTGTTTGTACAGCTCACATTTAACATTAAAACTATATACAAAGTTGACTACTATTCTTTGAAGCACAATTTCTAATAAAATTTCTACAGCAATGAAGACTAAACTATTTAAAAAATGAAATAGGATCAACTAATACAATTATAGACATGACCAACAAAAAAGAATATAGAAGCTAGTAAGTCATTACATGGTCACGAAATATCTGCTCAAATGGATTAAAGCCACTGTTGCCTCCAAAACCAGAGCTTTGTTGGTTTACAAACCCATCATGGCCAATCTACACATCCATGTTAAACTAAATCAAATAAAGAGATTGACAATAAATACAATAAAATAACAACTAAATAAAAAAAAAATGCCATTGTTCTCCAACCTCTCCCCTCTACTTTTTCACTCAAATATATATATATATATCCTCTAATATCCATAAAACAGATATTTTTTGCTCAAGTCCTACTATTATTTCCATGTTATGCTCTTATGATCTACAATTTAGGTCTCTTGTGCATATAATCAGTTACCTATTTTATAAACATAGTTAATAGTAACAATACAAGGTTCAATAAAGGAGCAAAAAAAAATCTGGAACGACATGAGACCTGGTCATACTGTTGGCGTTTTACCTCATCCTTCAAAACCTACAGTGCAGTTATTCAAAGGGGGGAAAGTCAAGAAACCAGAAGCCAGTTCACTCATCACATAACAGTTTCAATTAGAGTTCTAGGCAGTAAAAAGAACAACAACAACAGTACACCTCATATGCAATTGAAACTTCTTGAAACTTCTTTTCAGCCTCAGGATCATCTTTGTTTGTGTCAGGATGGAGCTTCTTTGCAAGCTGCAGAACATAGAGGAAAAAAAAATTTGAGATGGTAGAAATGGCAGAGGGAAAGAATTATTTTAGACAAACAATTCATGATTATCAAGAGTCTTTGAAGAATTTGTGTCAAGAAAGAATGAAGGATAAGTAAAGGGAACTGTAAGGAATATGTTAGCAAGCCTAGAACTTGTGCAGACATTAAAATATTATAAGAGAATAATACATTCTGATTCTGGTAAAAGAAAATCATAAAAAAGTAGCAAGTAAAAAATTAAACAGCAAAAGGTGAAAAACATATTTCTGTAATATATAATGTAAATAAGTGATTGCATATGTAAGATCAACATGATTTAAAACAAACTCTTCCTAGTCCAATTCAAACAATTATTTTTAATATCGCTACTTGGGAAATGACTGCAGTATCCACATACTATAAAGAAAATGAGAGTTTTGTAAGCATGTGGGAAAGACATGAAATTAAAAAAGAATGTTATAATCTGATCCCTTTTAACCAGGAAAGATACAAGAAATCATAAATTTTTACCAAGAAATAAGTCATGTTTACCAAAAATATTTTAAAAAATGTTCTGGTATCTCTGAAGCACGGATACGTGAAAATTGATCCCGTATCCGTATCCGATACGGATACGTTTTGATACGTGAAAGATACGTATCTCATCCGTATCCGCAGTGATTCTATTAAAAAAAATATATATTTTTCAGATTTGTACCCAGAACGAAAATATTCGAAAATCAACTATAAAATAGGAAGAAAACACAAATTTGAGAGGGAGATACTTTGCATTCCAAAGCCAGATAGGATTTGCTGCTGCGTTTAGGCACCAAATCCGACTTAGAAGACAACCGCACACCAGACCCAGGTAAAGCATATAATCTCCTCCTTTTCTCCGTTATTCTTCCGGTCATGCTCTGGTCTCGACTTTGTTTTTTGGGGGTTGGTTATGGGGGGGGGGGGGCGCTCTGGTCTCGACTTTGTGTTTGTGGGTGGGGGGGGGGGGGGGGCGGCTTTACGCTTTGGGGGGAGAAAACTTATCTGATGCGTATATATTTCACTTTTACGGTCAGTGACATGCTTCATGCTTTTTGATAAAATTATAATATTAAAATATAATATTAAAATAAGTTAAATATTTAAATATTAATTAAAAGGTGCATATAATATTAAAAAAATTAAAATCTAAGCAAAATATTTTTGAATATTTTGAGTCTATTACCATTTCATTTTTTTTTCTTTTTTATATTTTACTGTGCTATTTGTACCTTTATTTAATTTTATAATTTATTTTTTAGTAATATTTAAAATTTAAAAAGCAAGAAATGTATTCTTAATTTTAATTTTTGAATAATATTTATTTAAAATTTGACGTATCGCCGCGTATCGTATCCGTGCATCATAGTCTGGTATAAATATATATATATATATATATATATATTGATACTAGTTAATCAAAACCTACCCCGTAGTATGCTTTCTTTATTTCAGAAGAACTTGCATTCTTACTCACACCAAGCACATCATAATAGTCTCTCGCCAATGATGCTGAAAAGGAGTTGAGGGAGAAAAAGAAATCATTCACAAGACAAATAATTATGCATACAGGGGAAGACCAAAATAGAAAACGTAAGTTAATTGAACAAAAGGGCATTAACTTCAGGAGTTCAGGCCCCTTCTACTTCATCACCAAATGAAAATAGTAGACAAATTGCAAGCCATAAACAACCAATGCAGCTTTCCATGCGACTCCAAGAAGAATGAAGAGTAAGGCAAGCACATGAAGCATAATTCAATATTTTATACCTGACCCATGAATGAATCTAGATGTCCCCCAATATTTATTTGCTGCTCCAACTAGCAACCAATTCTTCAAATTAACACTATCGCCAGCTGCAATTGGAGGGTGAGAAATGATCAGCAAAAACAACACCAGAAAATTATAGCCTTCACAATTTATTTATTTATCTTTAATAAAAACCTCAATATAACATCACAAGAAAAACACTGAGAGGACCAATAATTGTCAAACTAATCAGAAAATAACCGACTTACTCAACAGATTCTCATTTCTCCGTATAATTGCACAACCAAATTAAAAATCCAATTTCTTAAATAAATAAAAAAAAAAAAAAAAACTTCGAAGCTTGCATAAATAACAAGCACACACCATTTGGAGAAAAAACCCCCATAACTCTGGATGGATTACAAAGTCCTGAACTCAACGTCCTATAACCCCTTCGGCACACTCCTTCATATATCTGAGATTCAATAAAACAAAAACAAAAAAATTCCAAAAAAAATTGATCAATCAAAGTTGAGACATAAAATGTCTTGAAAATCGAAGTTAAATAACCAAGGGGCGAGAAAGAGAGAGGAACGGTAAATACGGGCTCGTTGGCGGGACGGAGGAGTTTTGTGGGCAGAGATCGAAGGAGCCTAACGCCATTGGAGCGAAGCATTTGGAAGGTTTGGAAGGAGAATTGGGGGTTTCTGGTTGCGAGCAATTGCCCTAAAACCCCTTCCAAAAACCCTAATGTTTTTTACCAACTGAAACATTCTGGTTCCAAAGGACGGAAAAGGGGAACACTCGCTACAAACCTCACGTGCAAATGTTGCAAAAGTCACGTGAGTTTTTTAAAAGTAGCCATTAATACTTGCTTAAGTTCTTTTGTCTACCAATTTATTATTTTATTTTTTTTCATATTGAGCTTACTAGAATATTAAGTTAAGGCTCATGATATAGGTGTATATACCATGAGTCACAAATTAAAAGTTCAATAGTCTTTACATATACATTTACTAGAACATTTAGAATATTAAGCTAAAAGTCCAATAGTCTTTACATATACATTTATTTTCCCCCATTCAACTCTTTTTTATGCATTTCTTTGTCAAACACTCAAACTCTAATTCCAAGTCCCCATTTTTTTTTACCTGTCAAATCTGATTTTTTTAAGGTAAATAATGTTGATAGCATATTTTTTCCTTCTCTTTCATCTTTCTTTGTTGACTCCTTCTTTTCAATCTTTCCCTTTTGTTTTTTTTTTTCCTTTTTTTTTTCTTGTTTCTTCTAAAACTTCAGGTTTTTTTTTCCTTTTCATTATATTTTTTTATATAAATTTTGTTATATTTATTTATTTAATTTCTTTCTTATGATCTTTTTAAGTTTTTTCTATTATGTTATGTATTAAACAGTTTAACTTGAATAAGTATCATATCAATGTTTATGTATCCTATTTTTATTTGCATATATACTTTAATTATTTTATATATAATAATCATTTTATTTGGTGTTAGTGTTATGCAGGAAGAGGGAATGTAAGGAGAAGCATTTTCCTTTTTTTTCTCATAAACTCAACCTCTTAAATTTCAAAAGCTTTTCATTTACTGTTTCAGCCTCCAAAAAAATGAAGTTAAACTTTGTAAGGGCAGTGCTGAAATTTTACATATGTAACTATAACTTCCCATTTTTGGCTTTACTATTCATTCAATTCAAACAAAGTGAAGATGGCTCCTTCTCATCCCATCCATTCCATTTTATCCCATTTCATCTGTTTCTATTCCCTTTACATTCCATTATCTCTGAAACCTTCCTCTAAACCTAAGGCAACACCCCAATAGTTAAGCATTTGATAATTTGGTGGAATAGCTTACAAGAATACAATAACAGCCAATAAATAAATAACTAAAACAAGAAATTTTACTAAAGACAAGTATCTTCCCTTAATTTTATTTTCAATATCTTTTATGAACTAACAAAATTACTTTTTATAATTAATTGTGAGATGCTGGGGACAAATGATTTAACACAAAGATGAGACTACTTTGGCAGAAACTTCAGATTATCCCCTCCCCTCCAACCCGAATGAAGACGTATCTTTTGATTGTGTCATGTCACTGTTAAAAGTAAATGTGTTTACAATGACATGACACAATTAAAAGATATAATTGGTTGTCAGGGTAAAAAAAACTTTACACTAACAGTGTATAGATGATTAACTCTATATTATATATTAGGTGGCGCATTTAATATAATTCCAAATTGACAGGAAATATATGAAAAATATATGCCCAATTTATAAAAATGTATTTTTAATGTATATATATATATATATAATAGTAAAATATAAATTAAACTTTGAAAAGTAAATACATAAATATTAATATTTTTATTAAATTATTAAAACATAAAATATATTTTAAAAAGTATTAAAATAATAGACAAAAACACTTTTTTTTACATAGTTAAGTTCTTTAAGTTTGTTTTAGAGGTTAATTTTTGTGTAACTTGACTAATGTGTATGAGATTTTTTTAGTTCAAACAATAATCCATACTCATAATTTTCATGTTAGTGGTACAATAGTATCACTTTCATGTCTTGAATTGGTTCTAAAAAAAGCTCTTCAAAATGATATCCAAAAATTGAAGAAGAAAAAATCACTTATTTTTTACCCAATTAAGCCCTTAAACATTATCTTAGGGGCCATTGTTTTTCATTGATCTTTTTTTAAAATCATTAAAGCATAAATTTCATTAAAAAAAGTACAATACAAAAAGTAATTAAAAAAATATCAATGTTGAAGATGATCATAAGTTTCACAGGGTGATGATTTTTTATTTCGCGAAGGATTGCAACAAGGACGAGCGAGGTTGTCTGTCGTATATGATTGTTTTCATCATCAACAATATATTAGATCTTGTGACATATGTTCATGTTAATCATCAACATAATGGGCAGTGTAACAACTCAGGCACATCGAAATGAGAGAGATCTAGAGATCTATACTGGTGTGAGATTATACGATTGAAGATAACTTAAGAGAATTAATTTGTACTACCTATACCAACAAGATGCATCTATTTCTTGGTAGCTTATCACATAAGAACTCCACAGTTAGCGTGCTTAGTTTGGAGCAATTTAGGGATGAGTGACATTCTGAAAAATTTTCCAGAAAGTGTGCGAGTGATGACAAAACACGTTGAAAAATCTTGTGTTGCTTTGTGGGGTCAATCCTTGATCCTAAAAGTAGATAGAAATCATAGAAACCTCAAAAGGGGCTAGCCACAAAGGATTCTGACAAATAAGGAGTTGCGAGAAAAGATGTGGAGTGGAACTGCTAAGACATCAAATCTGAGGGTGTTGCAAGCAGAAGAAGTATTTACCTCTTGCTGAATATAAGATTCATGTTGGTTAAAGATGAAATGTCGTTAGGATACATGTTTTGCAAATATATTGCAATTGACCGTGGCAAACCAACATTTATACCAAATAGATTATTAATAAATTCTTTTGTTATTGATATGAAAGAGTGTCAATGATTGTCATAGTATTGATCGAGTTATTATTATGATGGAGGAGTTACGAAAAATAAATTACATTGTGATTCTCAACCATTATTTTGCATATTATCAGTAATAATGGAGCTGAGATTTATAGTTGTATTTTGTTGTTGACATTATCATTGTGTTGACTTTTGGGTTGGCATTTGTGACATTTAGACAACATCAATATTTTCTACAACTCATAAGTCTTTTAATTGTTGGGACACAAACAAATAAAGAATTGTATTTGGTTTATACCATGTCATATATTCATTTACATGAGATAAATGACCATTAACATGTTGCCTTTCTACAATGATATGTTAACATTCCATTCATTGTTGGATCCACTACGCTTGTTCTTGTGCCCAATTAATTATTGTAAGAATTTTCCAGCATGGATGTCTCATGTTGTTGATCCAAATTCAAAGATAGTTGTAGTATATCCTACCATAAACCAAATTGGACTCCTATTCGTTCATTCGTGAGCGATACAAAAGCTTAATTCATAAGTTTAAAAGATAGATTAAGAATTCGAAAAGAAAATAATGACATTTTGGAAGCTCTAGCATAATCAAAGATTAGTATTCTAAAGTTCTAAAGCGAAAGAGAACAACAATGATGCTTACAATTAGTATCTAAAAAGAAAACAATGAGGGTTTGGTGCTTGCAATTAGGGCTTCTAGAGTTTAATCTAGAGTTCGCGCGTATTTTTTTTTTTGCAGAATAAATGCTTCGAGAAGAATACTTTCTTTGGGGGAAGAGGCTCGTGCACGAGTAAATGCTTCTCAATATTACATCGGTCACTGAGTAAACCGATGTAAATATATTTACATTTTAGGGTTATTTACAATAATGCCACTGTGCTTTGAAACTACATTGGTCCTATTCAAAATCGATATATAACACTCAATATTTACATCAGTGACACTCAAAATCGATGTAAATATGTTTTTATATTTTATACTTAATTATAAAAATGTCACTACGTTTTGTTTTTACATTGTTTTTACTAAATTAATGTAGAATTGACAAAGTGGAACAATGATTTTTTAGTAGTGAGATCTTTGGATTGTTTAACAAAAATGAAAAAAGTTACTTATGTGTGCCATAACTATTTTTACTATGACGTGCCTACACAAAAATGTAGCTTGTGTTAATGATAGTCTTCTACAACATCTCTTTTTTCAGAGCCTATAAATAGAAGATTTTGCTGCCAAAAAAAATTGTAATGAACAAAAAACTTAGAAGAGAACTAAACGTTATCAAAAGTTCATTCACCGAACAATCTCTCAATCTTATTTGTAATTTTTTTTTTGTTCGTCCCTGGAGTATCCACCGCCGATAACAGTGATTAATCTCTTCGCTACGTTGGAGGCACCTCAAAGAATGAGATAGTTGACCCCAAGATTTAACACGGCTGCATACACACTGTTTAAGCATGGATCAGCCTCTACCACTGAACCACACGGTTGAGGTTCAATCTTATTTATAATTTAATTTAGTTAAAGTGAAGCCAATTTATATAGTAATATCCTCACCATGTGAATTACTATCCTTACACAAACTTTTTTTTTCTTTTTTATGAATTAAAAATTTATTCATCAAATGGATGAATCTACAGGCAACGAGCCACACAAAAACAATACCACCAATTTTTTACTATGTCGCCTAAGTATAACTTTATACTAAGTTTGTTTAGAAAAAAAAAAGAATTTAGGAGAAATATTAAGTATTTTATTTATTCGCTAGGAGATCAATTGTAAAATTTTTAGGATCCAATTATATTTTATTTATTTTCACTTTAACCATGATTTTGGATGGAAAATGTACATAAGGTGTTGCTTAAAAATTATTATTTTTAAATATAATAAATATTGATTTATTAAAAAGTTTATAATGTAAAAAATATTTTAATTGATATAAAAATATTTATTATTTTTTCTGCTCATCCTAATAATCAGATATATATTTTTATCGCTTATTTCTTATTCTATCCATACAAAAAACACTTTCCCCCCCTCATTTATCTCTTCTCTATTAATCCAAACAAAACACTGAAATAATAATTTCAAAATTTATCAAATTTCAATTTCAATTATATGATGATTATTATTAATTGAAAATATTAAAACCTTTATCACTGCATCTCAATTAAGTTAGTTTTAATTTTTTTTAGTAATTTCCAAACATTGAGTTCAATCTAATTACATTTGTACACGTGATAAATTCCGTAACTAGGAAAACTTTCTAATCTCGAGGCAAATCCCCACGAAGTAATGAACAAATTCAAAAAGTGTAACCATGTATCTTACTTAGTCAGAACCACCAACTTTAGTTAAAAAAATATATGTCACTGCATTTGTTCTTTGCCCATCCTACATGTTGCCATGTTTTGTGGGCTGTGTCAATGATCTCACCAAAGCACCTATGAACAACTTTTGGCAGGAATTGAGTTGGCAAGGTAAAAAGTAAAAATCAAAAGTATGAAGATATATGATTATATATTACAAATTATAATAGAGTTAATTATCTATATATTGCTAGTGTAAAGTTTTTTTACATTAACAACCAATTATATTTTTTAATAGTGTCATATCAGTTGCTTATTTAATGAAATAATAATAAAATAAATAATTTTAAAAGATATGATTAATTATCAGTGTAAAAAATTTTATATTTGCAATATATGAATGATTAAATTATTATAATATACATACATCCTTAAAAGGAGAAGGAAAATAAAGCACAAGGAAAGTATCTTTGGGCAAGGTCACAACACAAGCCCTTGAGCTTAAGTAATCTTTGCTTTCTTGCATCTTCAAATCTTCCTTGATAATTATTTCACTCACTTTTTCTCCACTTTTAGTGTTTGGCATTGCTGCACATAGAAGAAAGAACTGATCCTTTCAACTAGTCCCTTTAGGAAAATAACCCCATTCATTAAGTAATTACATTCATTAACACACACCTGAGTAAAAACTAATTGAAATTTCATGTGTCCTAATTAGAAGAAATATATATCTATTTTAAGATATATTAATTGTTAATTTCATTTTATATCCTCATGTTGGTAAAAATATTTATTGATCTAATGACAAAATTACACTAATTGATAGAAAAAGTTATCTCTTAAATTAAGTATAGTGTCATTAAATATAACTACTATTTAAACTATTCGATTCAAAAGGTGGTTTTAGAATAAAATTTAATTTTATAATATTATTAAAATTAACTACTATGATTGAGTTTGATAAATTAGTTATTTGATTTCTACATAATGGATATGATGGAATGCTATTAAAAATACAAAATCTAATAATTACAACAACCTTCGTACAAATAGAATGACTCAATGTTACTTCAATTCACAGTTTGCTTAAACTTTTTTTTTTTCTTATAAAAGCATTTTTATTAAATAAAATAAGTACTTTTTTTTTGTGTTTGTCTAAACTTCTTTTTTTAAAAATAAGTAGTGTTTTTTTTTATAGAAGTAATTCCTATCTACTTAAAGATTTTATTTTAAAAAATAAACATTTCCTTTTTAAGTTTAAATAAACGGACTCTCAATATGAAGCTTTTCCTTTATTTATTTATTTACTTTTTTCTGTTTTACCTTATTAAGATTATTAAAGTTTATGCAGCTTCTTCATCAAATTATTCCTTTCTTAAACCAGAGAAGTAGTGAGGACTTCTATTGTGTGGGAAAGTGAGACAGCCATTACTGTGTTTTCTTCCATCTTTTGCCTTCTTAAGTAGAATTTGTTGGATTCAGAATCGAATATTGGTTTACTTGTGGATAGACACAACGAAGAAAATTTAAAGGATGTGAAGGTGGTACTTGGTTGTGGAGATCATTGATGCTCATGATCTTAGTGCATTTGTAGAACAGTAGAAGTACACTTTGAAAACCAACTAAGCAGAACCAGAACTGTCCCAAAGAACCTCAACCCCACTTAGAATCACAAACTGTTATTCCATTTGGATGCAACCAAGCCTTGGTCTACCACGAGAGGAGAGACCTATTCCAGGCCAAAAATTTCTTGGAAGGGAAAGAAGTCCTTGCTCTAATCTTGTTAAGAAAGGTGAGGAAGTTCATCAAACTTACCCTTTAAAGAAAAAGTTTCTCTTCTGTGAAGGGTGAGAGTAGCCTTAAAGTCTATATTGCATCATCATAGTCCAAACCTAAAGCTTCTTCTTCCTTTCCACTTCAGAACTAGAAAATCTCTCATCTCCAACTTCACCAAAAGTACCAGAATCCAAATCCAAATCCAAATCCAACATTACTAACCTTCCTCTTTGTCCTCCCCCAAACACAGAAATATTGACCTTACTAACATAACATCAGAAGGTGACCCCAAAGTTGAAGGTGCTGAATTTGACACCGCAAAAACAATCACAGAAGAAGCTTAGAATGTAAACTCAGCTGCATTGGCAAATTTCGACATTTCAGTCTAGTGGCATTGATGCTGATCAAAAATCAAGATCCAAAAGAGGAAAGCATATAGATAACAAAACAACTACACAAAGAACAAGTTCACCCGCAGCCAATGAATTCAATAAAAAGAAGACAAAGAGGTGCTCCAGTCACAATGCACTCAGTTGGCCCTCAAGTCCATCCTAGTAGCCAAGCCCAAGATGAAGACTACAATCTGAGGGAGACCGATCCACAGCTCGGGGAGCGGTGGCCTAATGCAAGAAGAGGGTGGATGAGTGGTGGTGAAAGATTCTCAAGCACACATGACCTTGTTGAGCAGATGTTCTATCTGTATGTTAGGGTGGTGAAAGCCAAAGATCTTCCCCCAAGCATTCTCACCTCAAGCTGTGATCCTTATGTGGAAGTGAAGCTGGGGAACTACAAAGGAAGAACAAAGCACATAGAGAAGAAAACCAATCCGGAGTGGAACCAAGTCTATGCTTTCTCTAAAGACAGAATTCAATCTTCTATTTTGGAAGTCATTGTGAAAGACAAAGATATGGTGGGAAGAGATGATTATATTGGAAGGGTGGCATTTGATCTAAATGAAGTTCCAACCAGAGTTCCCCCAGATAGTCCACTGGCTCCTCAGTGGTACAGACTCGAGGACAGGCGAGGAGAAGGGAGGGTAAGGGGTGATATCATGCTTGCAGTGTGGATGGGAACTCAAGCTGATGAAGCTTTCTCAGAGGCTTGGCATTCTGATGCCGCAACTGTGTATGGAGAGGGTGTTTTCAATGTCAGATCAAAGGTTTATGTGTCACCAAAACTATGGTATCTAAGGGTGAATGTCATTGAAGCACAAGATGTGATACCAAGTGACAGAAACCGCCTGCCAGAGGTTTTTGTCAAGGCTCAGATGGGGAGCCAAGTGTTGAGGACCAAGATATGTCCAACTAGGACAACCACACCACTTTGGAATGAAGATTTGGTTTTTGTGGCAGCTGAACCATTTGAGGAGATGTTGACAATCACTGTGGAGGATCGAGTGCACCCTTCAAAAGATGAAGTACTAGGGAAGATAACCTTGCCATTGACCCTCTTTGAGAAGCGGTTAGACCACAGACCGGTTCATTCGCGTTGGTTCAATCTAGAGAAGTTTGGTTTTGGAATGATGGAAGCTGATAGGAGAAATGAGCTTAAATTTTCAAGCAGGATTCACCTAAGAATTTGTCTTGAAGGTGGCTACCATGTCCTTGATGAGTCCACTATGTATTCTAGTGACCAAAGACCAACAGCTAGACAGCTATGGAAGCAGCCTGTTGGAATACTTGAAGTAGGCATCTTAGGAGCCCAAGGACTCCTCCCAATGAAGATGAGGGATGGCCGCGGCAGTACCGATGCATACTGTGTTGCCAAGTATGGCCAAAAATGGGTCAGAACCAGAACAATTCTTGACACTTTCAGTCCAAAATGGAATGAGCAATACACATGGGAGGTTTATGATCCTTGCACTGTGATAACACTTGGTGTTTTTGACAACTGCCATCTAGGTGGAGGGGAAAAAGCTACTAGCGGCACTGCATCCAGGGATTCAAGAATTGGAAAGGTAAGGATTAGGCTCTCAACACTTGAAGCTCATAGGATATACACTCATAGCTACCCCCTTCTTGTTTTGCATCCACATGGTGTCAAGAAAATGGGTGACCTTCAGCTAGCAGTGAGGTTCACGAGCCTCTCACTGGCTAACATGGTTTACATTTATGGCCAACCCTTGCTTCCAAAGATGCATTACTTGCGCCCTTTCACCATTAACCAAGTAGAGAGTTTGAGGTACCAAGCCATGAACATTGTGGCAGTGAGGCTTGGAAGAGCTGAACCTCCCCTCAGGAAGGAAGTGGTGGAGTACATGTTGGATGTTGATTCCCATATGTGGAGCATGAGAAGAAGCAAAGCCAACTTCTTTCGCATCATGTCACTTTTCTCTGGCATCATCACAATGGGGCAATGGTTTAGCCAAGTTTGCCATTGGAAGAACCCCATCACATCAATCCTAGTTCACATTCTCTTCCTCATACTCATTTTCTACCCTGAATTGATCCTTCCAACTTTGTTCCTCTACATGTTCTTGATTGGCCTGTGGAACTATAGGTTCAGACCTAGACACCCACCCCACATGGACACAAAACTCTCATGGGCAGAAGCAGTTCACCCTGATGAGCTTGATGAAGAGTTTGACACATTCCCAACTTCAAGATCACATGATGTGGTGAGAATGAGGTATGACAGGCTTAGAAGTGTTGCAGGAAGGATTCAAACAGTTGTAGGGGACATAGCAACACAGGGAGAGAGGTTTCAGTCTCTACTGAGTTGGAGAGACACCAGAGCAACCAGCCTCTTTGTTGTGTTCAGCTTTTGTTCAGCTGTGGTTCTCTATGCAGCACCACCGAGAGTGGTGGCTATGGTAATAGGTTTGTATTATCTGCGGCATCCTAAGTTTCGTAGCAAACTTCCTTCTGTACCTAGCAACTTCTTCAAGAGGTTACCAGCAAGAACAGATAGCATGCTGTGAAACGTAGTTTTAAGACTAAGTATGGATTTTACTCATTTTAGTCATTTCGTGTAGTTTATTTTTATTCAAACAGTTGTTCACACGATGTAACTTAACATAAACGTTAGACCCCAGATTAAGATTAGCATCCCTGAATTATCCTTTGTAAAAATCGAAATGGGGGTTATATGTATCATAGATTTTCAGTTCTGTAAATTTATCTAGACAATATCAATGATAACCCGGGGGTCTAATCACGCAAATTGCTAGTTGCAAGTTTGAAATTCAGTTAAAGGATACTAATGAAAACCAAACCATAGCATCATTTGTTTATTTTATTTTATTTTTCTCTGTCCAACATCACAAATTTCGTGTAGTTTGGAAGTTAGTACCTAGCAACTTCAAGAGGCTACCAGCCAGAACAGATAGCATGCTGTGTAACGTTGTTTAAGACTTCTGTACGGATTTGGTATTTCTTGTAGTTTAATTAGAGGCCAGACATATTAGATATCATATGCTCCCAAAATTTAACAAGTGAGTCAATCTGAATGATACTTAGTTTAACTCAATTTCCTTAAATAAAATCTCAAATTTAAATTTTATAAATAAAAGAAATATAATTAGAAAGTAAAATTCTAACAAAAATAATTGGTCAGATTTTCCAATAAAAATTAGTTATTGAAAAACCAATGAATGTTTTATACAAGAGCACAATTATCGAAAGACAAAAATTACCGTTGAATGAGCAGTAAAGTTTTAATAGATAAGTGTAATAAATAATACATAATAGACTTAAGAATTTTCTTGTAATACAAGTAAATTCAAGAGTAAATAGTAGGGAAGCCTATTTAACCCTTTTTTTTTCATCCCAACGACAAATTTAAATATATTATGCTTATGTCACTTTTTTTTTAAATTCCAATTTTTTTATTTTTGTTGACATGTAGATACCAACCTTATGACGTGATTATGTTTCCTTTTCACAAGACAGCATGGGAAAAAGGGCGGGGGATTACGCTAATTGAATTACAAACAAATATTGTACAAAAAAAACTTCCACAAAATTAGTTGGGACAAGGGGATTACATCCAAGTTCAACTTATATATATTCTATTACTTTCAGTTAATTCTTTTCCCTGTATTCAAGTATTTATTTTCAATTTTGAGTACATTAGTTTCACACCCCTCAGAAAAATTCCAAACTACGACCATGGTTTCCTATGTCTAATCTCTGGAGTAAATGCAATACTCAGTTTGGTACATCAAACGAATAATACAAGTACTCATAAGAGAGCATGTTACTAAGTTTTAGATACATAGGACCAAATTTTTTTCCATGAGTTAATCAGTGTTGTATGAGCAGAAAGATGTCCTTCCATGATTCCTTCAGCTGTAGGTCCCACTTCATGGACGAATTTGACAGATTCCGAAAGTCGATTGAGAAGGTTTGTCAATGCAATTACTTCATTCCTTTGCAGCTGCAGCTGAAAGATCCAAGTCAACATATAGGGTCATTCAATGGTATTTTAATATTCACAATACGAGTCAAGTAATTTCTTTTATAGAAACTATAGCCAATTACTCTTACCACTCATATTTTACTCTATTTTGAAAAGTTAATCCTATGTTGATTTTCTTTTTCATATTTAAATTTTTCACGAAGTTCCATTGTTGAGAGACTTATCTATAGATTAATATAATAGAGGGGGGGAAATTTAAGGGATGTAAGAGTAATGTAAATAAGAACATAATATACACAATACATGCACATGCATAATTGACTTTCTTAAAGATTCTTGTGACATTGAGTGGTCAGTGTTTAAACAAAGTACAATATATATATATATATAGAGAGAGAGAGAGAGCGAGAGAGAGAGAGACATGTTAGTGACACTCTCTACAAATTTTGATGAGTTCTACCGCAACAAATCAAAAGAGACAGTTAATAATATGCGAGAGCCATAAAATTTGTGATTTTAATAATAAATTTTAACTAATAATAAAGTGTGTTTGAAAGAGAGCATTAGAAAGAGTCACTAGCATTCTCATATTTATATTATCACAACATTACAATAACAATAAAATTTAACATTATATGACGCACATACTAGCCGTAAAGTGAATGAAAGAACAAGAATGTTTTCAAATTTAAAACCAAAAACTTGCTGGATTACAACTTAACAATCAAATTTGTTCAGGATCTACATGGCAATAAAGATAACTGCAGAAGCAATCTGATTTATGGTACATGCATGAAGGCAGCAGTCAAGAGAGGAAGACAACATATCTCAAGCGCAAAATGAACTTACTGTTTGACTCGAGTTTTCTTGACCATCAACAGTGAAGAGAATCTTTAATGCAGTTCCAAGACCAAGAACCTGAAGCTTCCCCCATAACCGACACTTCTCACATCCTACACAATCCATCAATGCACTGCATTTCACAAAAAAAAAATTCCATTGCCAATGAGATAAATAAAATGAATCAGTGTGTAAATCAAATCAGTAGTAGGATAATAAATAGAGAACAGATAAATGGAGTTGTCATTTAGTTGTTTTACTACAGTGAAAGTTATGTTCTAATTTGCACTTTAAACGTCTCGAGATAAACCTACTTTAACATCCATCAGTATTCAGTATGTGGAAACTCAAGACTAAGATTCTAAAACACAGAAGGTGAAAGGAAAAACCATTATGCAGGCCAAAAAATATCAATGCCAGGCTTTAGTTAATCCAACCTATATAATTTGATTCCTTCAACCAAATTGGTTTCGTAAGCAATCCCATGAATCATTAGAAGCCCAATTGTCTTTTCTACGTATTTGTTAGTAACATGAAGCATGCTTACAAGAGACTAAGGAGGAGCTTGATTGTGTTTTAGTTTTAGTTTTAAAACTTGTTTTGTAAAACAATTGTAAAAAAAGACTTATTTTTGGAAAGTAGAAGTGGAGAAAGAAGATGTGAGAGTAAAAGAAAGAATATGAATAATATATATCTGAAAGCAGAAAACTGAAGATATTCCAATTTTTTATTTTAAACTTAATAATTAAAAAAGAGATTGTTTTTGAAATTAGTTTTCAAAAACTACACTTATCAAACAAGTTTTGTTTTTAAAAACAGAAACCAAACATGCCCTAAGCCACGACAAAGCCCCTTAAAGTTATTAATGGATAATATTTAGCTAGGGCAGATTTAAGTTCACTAGTTTGTAGTAATACCTGATGTTTCTGAATTGTTGTTGAATTTTCTGTTTTAGCTCAGGTCCACTTTGACCTTTCCACAAATTAGCTTCATCAAATGGAATTGGACATGCAGCTTGAAGCTTTGGGTTGTAAAGTAGCTGTTTTATCAAGGATTGTGTCTTGAGGTCCTCAGTGGGATTACCAGTATCATACTCTGCCTGATCCAGGTAATCTGCAGCCTAAAGAGGAATGTGGTTGCAACAAGAATATAATTAGCTAGTATCTCTAAAAGAATAAGAAAATATAAGATTGATCAATATATAATCTATAGATGCCCAGTTTTTTTTTATATTTTAGACTCACAATTTATACTCACTTTGGTTACTGCTCGCAGGACAAAGAGAAAAGTGAAATACAAATTTCTCACACGATCAGGGTACTTTAGGACTCGATCATACATCAAAGTAAGATTTTGGCCCCACTGCAAAAATCAATAAGTAAGAAGTTAGATGTTGAAATATATTTTTCTTAGGTTAGAATGCATTGTACTAGAGTAAGATGCAGTCATGCTTATGCCACAAAAAATGCAGGTGGCTTCAAAGATAACTGCATCCAAATTAGTTGATGCATATCCAATATGCCAAAAGAAAACTAAATAAATTAAAACTTTTAGGCTGTGAAACAAAAACCAAACAACTCTCTACTTACATGCACAAATGTGCGATGAACTGTATTTAATTGTTCAAAAGCAATACATATATTTATTTCAAAAAAAAAATTTAGCAATGGCTGGAAAGAGGAATACAAAATTTACCAAATTTGTAGCTTCATCAAGTAGATAATCAGAAGCTATATGAATTGAAATGGATGAGTGAAGACCAGATATCAATTTATACAAAATCTTCTCCTCTTGACATAACTCTTGAGACGGATCTAAAAAAGACAAACCTTTTCTAGTTAATGAACCATAGGTACCATAGAAAATAAGAACATGACTAATATCCACTCTATGGGTGGAGAACAATGGACATTAGATAATTAAAAAAAAAATAATCCATACAGAGAGAAATATAAAGGGTAATCATTCGCATTCAAAGTTACTGGTCCGTCAATGTTTGCAACCAGAAAGGTACCACTCAACTACAAAAAATCCAAGGCCTTTTCAACATATTAAAGTTTAACTGGATCCCCAGAATTAACTATAGTTCATTAGAGCCACAGTAGCAGCCCTTTGATTCATTGTTTTTATATTTTGGGAAGCAGTGGGGTGGAAGGGGTGATTGAAGTGCATAAGCTTTTCAGATAAAACTTACATTTGGGGCAGTTCTCGGAGTAGACAGCATCCCATATCCTTCTTGCAGATGGACCAGTGTAACCAGTATATCTTTCAGGATTCAGTTGAAGATTCACGTATGTCATCTCATCTGCAAATGCAATCATGCTTTCAATTGACATGCTTGTTTTTCTTGGAAAGTTCAATATATTATAAAATGACTAAATTTTGATACAGCAAGAGTATAAAAAGTGAATCCTAAGCTTCCACCTATTAAAAACCGTTATAAGCTTTTAGAAGTGAATGCTAACTACTTTACTTTCTGATAGTGAAAATTTTTGCCCCAAAGATAGATCAAGTTGAAATTTAGTCATAAAATTATCCTAGTGGATTAAGACATCAAACAAAATCTATTAACCGAGATAAACTTATTTGAAGAACATAAGCAACCTGATATCACCTAATATATATTTATTTATGAATCCTAAATTCCTAATTTCTATACTTCATTGTTAATATCTAATATTTCACAATTAATTGGATACACTAAACTATGAACATAAATAATTTAGATATGAATCAGCATACAGAGTAACACACCATTGTCAGTCTCATCATCATTTGTCCATGGATTATCTATTTCGGTCCATCCTCTGAAAGCTTTACTGTCTAAAGTACGGTCAACAGCTGCCTCAGGTTTTCCTTCTTGACAAATAAGATCATTCATTGAGAGGCGGTGAGGCTTTTTAAATGATTCAGGAAACTCATTTTCTGGACATTCACATACACTACAGTCACGCAACCGACACATGCCATCATCAGGCCAGAAAGGGCAGTCACACCATAACTTCACCTATAAAAAATTTCACTAGTCTTTAGCACATAGGAAACATGTGTGATGGTCAACAAACTACAAACGTGAAAAAGAAATGCAATTCAATTATCAGTATTCCAACGTATAGTGCATCATCAGAGGTTCAATTTAAGAATGCTATTCATGGATTTAAAAACCAGAGTAGCCTGGCGAGTTCAACTGGGAGCCATCCTAATGAGTGATGACAGATCCATATTAATCAGCCAGTTTCCAGTTTCCAGTTTCCAGTTTCTCAAAGATGGCCAAATGATATCACTTGGTTGGTATGCACCACAAATTTGTCCATGTGTATATATGTTTCAGATTTCAGTTTTGTTCCATGTTTAGCAATAATTTTTCATTCCAGTATTGACATATGTATTCTTAATTTTAATTGAAAAATGAAGAAGGAAAAACCCAATTATCTCACTCTAAATATTCTTTGCTTTGATGACACAAAGTAAGTCTTGTTGCAGAAGGTTTTGCAACAAGTCAAAATTATACTTGTAATCTGAATTTGATTTCAGATATAATATGCATCTAAACATATACCTCCCGCAGTGTTTGCTTTACAATGTTTGATTTTGACATGACTGATATTATTTAATGTCTCAAGCACAGTTTAATCACAGTAAAACCAACAAATTATGAAATGAGAACTTTAGTGTCTTCACTGCTTCACTAACCAATCCAATTTTAGCAGCATTGATGCTAGTAGCATAATATCATTGGTTTTGGTTCATATAATCATCAGCACTACTCACTCTAAAGTCAAACTTAGTCAATCAATATAACTATACTAAACACCACCAGCAACATACAATAGTTAGCCAACACGACAAGGGGAGCAAGTTCAATATTTTAAAATCCATAATTCTAAATGAAATAGTTGGAGATGAAGAGCACTAAGTTCAGTTGATAATGCAAATGGGCATGCATGGATTCAATTCTAAAGCTTTGATGTGTTTCTGCAACATATGTGGTTCTCTCAAATTGCTCATACTGTTGATCAAATCAAAATTCAAATATTCCAGTGATCAACAAAACCTTTAAAAATGGTCAATCAAAAACAAGATAGGAACCATCACACATTCTTTCCCTACAAAGGCCTCTCAACACTATATTATGCTTTTGAAATGAATTGGATGCTAGTAGTCTTTATAAGTAATATTAAGGATACGATTCGAACCAATGCAAAAGTCAATTGGAACACAAAAATACACAAACAACAAGGGCCTAACCAAAATCTAATAGTTTATCAGGTTCTCATCAAACTCAAGATAACCATGACCATCAACAGTTCTTAGTCAAAAGACATTCTGTTGAGAATTTGAATCAGCATCTATTATTTGAGTTTATTTCAGATTAATGGAGCATTATTAAAATTCCTACGGTTATAAATTTTTAATTATAGGAATTATATGTGCTGTTACACTTTTATGAGTATTTACATTTGTTATTTAGTTTTATGTTTATGAGCAGAATTTGTATCAGCTTTCAATTATATTTTGTGTATTTAAAGGTTGCAAGTATGAATAAAATTACATGAGTTTCAGCCTTCTAATTTTTCTGAATTCCAACAAATTCATATAGAAAAATGTAAGCATAATATAAGATAAGGCAATAAGCAAACCTTAAAATATCTAAAGAAAGGGGTCTTCACGAGATCCTGGAGGGAAGGGTGTAATACTTCCTCATTGAGACGATCCACAGTTTCATAATCACAACAACAATCCTCCACCATGCCACTGTACTTTGGTGTACCCTGCAACAGACAAAAAGAAAACTTAAGCCTCCACCCTCGATCAAAACATTATATCATCAAACTAAATTTCTAGTCACATAGCAGAAAAGAAAAAAAAATCATATCTCATCACAATGCAAGAGTTTTCATTACAACTGCCCATGGAAGCCACACAGTCTTAGAAGTGAAATAAATTGTAACAAACAAGATAAAGTTTAAAAATAAAAGAAAAACAAAACTTGAAGATCATATAAAGAGACAATCTTCGCCCAAGATCTTAACCAATTAAAATATTATTAAAGTAAACAATACATCAAGATTCAGAATTCCACAATTTCAAAAAATACAAAAAAAAAAAAAATAGAAACTCTAAATGTGAGTTACTTAGAAGATAGATTACCCGAGCACATTGACAAGCTCTATCAATGGCTCCAAATAGAGCTATTCTTGGAGAAGTTTTGGAAGACATGGCCATGGCCACAAACACAGCAACGAGAGCCACCACCACCCAAAGCCATCGCGTCCCGCAACCCTTCTTCTCAACCTCCTTTTTCACCATCACACTTCCCAATGCCGGCGCTTCAAGAAAAAAAAAAAAAAAAAAAAAAAAAAAAAGCACCAAAGTTTTCAGCTTTCACGGACCCAGAAGAAGATCGCTGCTCGGCGACACAGGAAAACGAAAACCCACGAAGAAAAGCGCGAAAAGACAATATTTTTGAGGGATCCCAGTGGCGTGAGATTCGAGAGGGGGAAAATGAACGCGTTTTGACGGTGACGAAGAAGAAGAGAGTTTGGAAGGGTTTTTAACTTGTGTGCTGCGGCTTTTTGTCTTTGTTTCTCTGTGGCAGTCAAGGTCGTGAAATGTGCAATAAATGAAAGTGTAAGAAATTAATGAGAGAAGGAAAATTATGTGCGGTTGATGGTTTTGTATTGTTTGCGAATTGCATTGCGAAAGCACACAGGTTAAAACGACGTAGTACTAGTAGTAATAGTCTTTTCAACATTTTTTCCTTCTCCAACTGGTCATAATTTTGTATAAACAAATGCAGTGCAACACTAGCCAATCCTTGCTAGAATCCAAAACAAAGCATTGCCAATAGAATAAGGTAAGTGGAAATTTGGACAAATACCTGATCTACTTTCATTAAAATACTCCATACTTTTTAAATGGTCACATTAATCCTGTTCAATTTAATTTTTAATTTTAGAATCGTTCTTTATTTGGTTCCCTCTGTCAGATAAATTTTATTTTCTTAAATAGAAATACATGTGACATGATGGTGTGTAATATATATAGAGAGCGCAATATGTATTAATGGATGCGCATGTGACATATAATTATAATATAATATTATTTTAATTTTTTAAATTGTAATTTAATATCACTTTAGTTCTTAAATTTTTAATTTAATGTCACTTTAATTTTTTATTTTTTAAATTAATGTCACTTTAATCTTTAAACATTATCATGATTTTATTTTAATTAAGTAATTGTGACTTGAATATTTACACAATAAAATAGATAATTAAGTTAATATTTTGGTATGTGTATTTATATATGTGCATGTGAGTGTGTTTTATTAAAATAAAATAAAAATAGGTTATCAAAGACAAAAAAAATGTAATTTTTGAAAAATGAAAGTAAAATGTATTTTTCACAATATTATAGTTTCAGAGATAAAAATGATATTGTATCATAGTCATATGTCACATAATACATATATACCACGTGACTATAACATGTGTCACTTTACATATATGTCACGTATATGTTACATGATATTATTAGGGGTGGGTATACGGACCGGTCTTGTAACGACCCGCTATGGTTTCTACACTTAGTGGAATCGCACTACTACTAACAAACTAAGAGAAATATTAAGCTGGATAACTCATACATACAGGTACAGGTAAGAATAAAAATAACTCAGTTTCTGTATACAAAATAGAACACCATATATGTACAGTCATCCCAAAAATAATATTCCCTAGTGCTGGTCAAGCACAAACAAAATCGTTACCCAAAATGGTAACTCTAACACGAAGATCAAACTCCCCGTCTCGCAACGGTCACCTCAACTCCAAGTTATCCCTTACTTGCTCCCATACCAAGTATGATCATTGCAGTCCCACCACATGGAAACAGAAGGGTAAGCTAGAGTTCAAAAATCAATCATACAAGTACAGGAAAAAAAAATCTATACTACACATGCGTCCAACTCAAGTCCCAAAAGAACTTCCATCTCAATCAAATCATCCATTCATCAAACATGAAGTCAAACACCATACACTTCATCATCATAACAATCATGCAATACATGCAACTCATGACAGATATCAATGCATATCAATCATCTAATGCATCGTCACGCATACATCTAGGAGATCTCCCTAACAACAGAGCAGTATAAGTGACATCTCATCCTACCGAAACCACCCCAACCATTTTCACGCCTAATGCGCCCGCTCGGTCACAGCTAAACAGGATATAATCCTCACTCGGGTTTACTCGGATGATGTCACTTACACAATTGGAAGTATAGATCCACCGTCAGGTATAACACAGTTGGGTACAGGCTTACCACGACCTTGGCATGCATTACCAAGTCAATTGTGGAGTTCGCCACCGATTATCCGCAAGGATCCACGCACCTTCCCGAGTACTTGGTTAAGGGAATAACCCTCGACCTCATACCCCGCTCCAACACTAGCTAAGGACTTAGAGGAGACTCACCCAACCCAGTGGCCTACCTGAGCACCACTCTCCCAAATCCAATGGCCTACCTTAGCACCACTCTCATATATCAGTGGCCTATCCAAGCACCACTCTCAAGAGACTCTATGTGAGCTCTTCCAGTTCGAAAATATTTTTCCTCTCCTCAAGTCCTAGGCTAGACTCATGCCATAAGGCATCACAGGCAATTATGCATCACACATCATACATGGTCTGCCCACCATCATGATCAACAATCATACACATGCCATAAGACATCACATGCAATAATGCATCATACATCATACATGGTCTACCCACCGTCATTATCAACAATCATACTCATATGAACATATACTTATGTCACATCATATTTATACATTCATATATATCATTACCAAGCATACATATGAATCACACCTCAACATACATCATATATCATACATACATCATCTAAAACTTCAACTTTAAACATGTCGAAGCATCATTTCAACTATCACAAATAAACATGTTCACGCCCTGCACAGCCTGAGCACGCCTGACCTAATCCCAATCAGAGAGTTTCAAAACTCTCATCCAAACCAACAGATCCAACCACATGCAAACACAAAACACAATACATAGGCTCCATACAACTAAAAAATAAACATAAATCTCACATGTACCCATCCGATGCATCAAAATCACCAAAAACTCCATTTTTCCCAAAACCCCGAAAAATGAGCGAATTCTCCGATCCAACCATGGATCCTCAACTTTCATGCATCAATTGAGTTTCTAAACTCACATGCAACCTAAACAACAAACATTCTAGCTTCCCTCACCTGAAAATTGGCTCAAAATGGCCAAGAACTGACAAGAAGTAGAATTTCCTTCCGAAGCTCAATTCGAAACTTCAATCCACCCAAAGCAAACTTTCTAGTCCAGAGACCTTCTCTCTAAAACTTCTCTCTAAAAAACTTCACTTTCCCCTCAACCACACAACCCTTATTTATAGAAGTTCAAGAGTGGCCAGAACGACCCATTTCGAATCCGGAACGGCCCATTTTGAATCCGAACGGCCCGTTCTGCACCCCTTCATCATGTGTAAAAATCACATGCAGAACGGGCCGTTCTGAAACCAAAATAGCCTGTTATGGGACTCATCCAGAATGACCCTTTCTCCATCTAGAACGGCTCGTACTCCATCCAGAAAGGCCCGTTCTCAACTACGATTTATAGGTCAATTTAGTAGTTTGGAACGGTCCGTTCCAGATTGGGAACGACCCGTTCTGGGCTACTAAATCACCCATATTGGGCTTTTGGGCCTTCTGAAATAGCTTACTACGTTACAGGTCCAGCCCGTTTAAGGCCCGATTTGTAAAACTCGCGTTCTATACGGGCTGGATAAGTCCGATCCGTAAAATAAATGGACTTATGTTTTAAGTCCGTATCCGGCCCGCCAAAATTCGCGGATAACGGACCGGTCCACGGGCTTAAATAATGGTTCAAAAAAATAAATTTTTAAAAAATAAGAATACAAAAAATTAGAAGAAAAAAATATTTTTTTATTTATAAGCTAAATTTTATCATACTAAAATTTATCAATAGTTAAAATAATTTTAAATACTAAATATTAAAATATTAAGATAAAAATAATTACAAATACTTAAATAATAATACTAAACTTTCAATAATAAAAGCATCAAAATGTCATAAAATTAATTTAAATGACAAATACATACCAACTAAACATAATTTTAATATTATAATAATTTTAAAAATTAAATACATAACTTAATATTAAAATTATAATATTTAAAAATATTAATTAGTGAAGTCCGCGGACTAGCCTACGAGCCCGCGGATAAAATCCGCCAAGCCCGCGAACTTCACAGGCAGGGCTCAAAAATTAAACATAGTCATACGGATTTGAAAAAATCGGGTCTGTTATCCGCGAAGTCCACGGACTTACGGACCGGTCCGCGGACCCGAGTCCATATACCCACTCCTAGATATTATCATGTCACATATACATTTTTTTAAGAAAATTGAGTTTATTTAATAAAGTAACTCAATTCAGAAGCAAATTACATGAGACTTTTTTTAATTTCATTATAATTATGACTGAATTGAGAGTAATATAATTTAGGGACTAATTTAATCATTTATTTCTTTAAAAATTGCGTGAATTATTATATTGAATTCAACTCTTATAAATGGAAATAAGGTTTAAATATATTTTAAGTTTTTTAAATATGACTTTGTCTTGTTTTAATTTCTGTAAATAAATAAAAACTATCATTTTTGGATCTTTATATTTTTTAATATTTATTTTTAGTTCTTATCACTAAATTTAGTTAGTTTAGTGTCAAAATAAGTAACAAAATACAAAATATTATTGAAGGTAACATAGAATATTTTAAATTGAGATAATTAAATTATTTTTACATGCATAATTTGTTTAAATTATGTATTTATTAATTTATAAATAAGATAAGTATATATAGTTTGTTTTAATTTTTAATATATTATGAACATTGTTTTTAATACATTTAATTTTATTCTTTTTATTAATAGTAGTAGAGTTGAGACGTTTTGTATCTGTTTATTTTTCATAAAAAATAATTTTGAGAATAATTTTATTCTTTTTATTAATAATACTGAATGAAAATTTTCATTTACAATAGAAATATAATATAGAATTAATTAACGAAAGTTTTCATTTAAACGACTAAATAGTCCTATTAAAAATAGAGAGCAAAAATAATTGAGGGGAAGATATCTAATATTTTTTTACCGATATAGTGTAAGCAAAAATGAATTTTACATAAATGTTATAATTGAAAATTATTTACCAAAATAGCTTAATTCAATAGTTAAAAAATCAACAGTATACATAAGAATGTCAAGAGGGCGGGACAATTATGGATAGTAACTTCTAGACTCCATCAAATAAATATTTATCTTGTATCCATTCCTATATCATAATTTTTATTTATTCTAATAATTTTTTAAAAAATAATAATTTAAAAGTTAAAACTTAAATTTATTCAAATATTACATAATTTTACTAATTGAAATTATTTAGTTTAAAAATTAAATTTAATTGTTAAAATATTTCAATAACATAAATTTAACAAATTTAATAAGTTAAAATAATTCAATTTCATAAGTCCAGAATAAAAATTTAAAAATATATATATAATATTTTAATCTCACAAATATAAATAAAAGAAGTTTATGTTATATCATATTTTTCCTTAACTTATATTATATATTTAAATAAAAAATATTCAGTAATTTTATTATAACAGATATTTGTGGGTGCGTCTCTTAGTATTTATTATTATTATTATTATTATTATTATTATTATTATTATTATTAATAGATATGAATATATTTATTTAAATTATCAACAAATACCTATTTAAATATTTATTTATTATCTAATGTGAATTTTATCTCCTAATATGAGTAAGAATGAATTTTTTTTCATCCTTAAATATACAACGGTAAAATAATGTGATTTTAGCCCTGTAACAATAAATATAACGTGATTCTATGATCTTTTTAAAAATTTATAGACATAATAATAATTGATTCATTAAATATTATAATGAAGAATTGTGTTTCTTTTATTTTTTTCTTAATAAATTTGATTTGATGTTTTATGATTTTTTTAAGAATCTACTAGCATAATATAATACTTTTACTTTCACATAGGGGTGAATAGGGATGATAAAAATACCCGCACCCGCGGGTATCTGCGGGTAAAATTCGCTACGGATAATAAATGGATAGGTTAATTGGGTACCCGCGGATAATGGGGACGGATAATTTTTTACCCGTTTATAAATGGGGCGGGGGCGGGTATGATGATATTCATACCCGCGGGTACCCGTTTAATAATATTTCTTAAATATCCTAATTATTTTTGTACCACATAACCCTAAAACTACACTCTCTCGTCTTATTTTCTTATAAAAGTAAGGTTGATGAAGTTACCAACATGTGTTAAACATGTTATAGAATTTTGTTGGATATAATTTGATTAATTTTCTAGCTTTGATTGGACCAATAAAATTTATATATTTTAAGTTGTTTACTTTCGTTTGAAATTATGAGATTGAATTATTGTAGCTTTGTGATGAGACTTTAACTTACTTGTGAGATTGATGTATTTTAAGTCATTGATTATCTTACATTTTTGTTATTATTTCAACAAAATTAACGTTAAATACAAGTTCAAAATTAACATTGAATTTTTATTTTTAATATTTCAATGACATTAAATATAGACTTAAAATTATTTGTAATATTAATTTCTTAAAAAATTTATAAATATCCATGGATATCCATGGATCTCCGTGGGTATTCAAGAAATTCATGGATACCCGCGCGGATATGGGGTGGGTATGGGGATAATTTTTATCTAGCGAGGCGGGGCGGATTTACTATTACCCACTCCCATGGGGCCCCATTGTCATCCCTAGGAGTGAGCATAAAACCGAGACCCGAATTCAACCCGAAAAACCCGATAAAAAATATTACTTTTGGGTGGGTTCGGGCGGGTTTTACGGGTAAATCGGGTTAAAATTTTGATTTTATACTGATTATATTGGGCGGGTTCGGTTTTAAATTTTTAAACCCGCTAAAAACCGAACCCAATCGAAAATGAGATAAGTTTAGATTTTTATTACTTTTGTATAACTAAACAACAATGGTTCAAACTCAAAAGTCTTTATTTCAAGTATAATATAGCCGTCAATTTGTAACTTTTTTTTCTTTTTCTCATAACCTAGATATTTCTTTTGTCTTCTCCTTCTTCATTCAATTTCTCAACACACTAGTCTACTTTTAGATTTTTCTTTTTGTTTATTTCTTTATCTTTCTTTTCCATCTTCCTATCTCCATTTTGAGTACAACTTGTGCGACAGTGGTTTCTTATAGATTTTGTAATCTAACTTTAGATTTCTTTTACATGTAACAACTATGGATTTTGTTATCTTTTGTTTTTGCTTCTTTAGTTTGTAAATGTTTCATTTACGAATCTACTTACATCATCTATTATTACCTTCGTTCTATTTTTGTACAATGTTTTAAAAATATTTTTTTTACCGTTTTAAGCTTCACCTTCGTTAAAATAACTTGGTCCACAAAAAATCTCAAACCTGATTGTACCCAGCCGCCCAAATCCGAATCCGTTGCAACCCGAACCGCCTCAAACCGAAAGCTCAGTCGATCAGATATGGGTCACATTTTTCCAAAGTCGGTTTACAACGGGTTGAACATTTTTCACCCGAACGCAACCAAACCCGCCCGTTGCCCACCCCTAACTTTTTACAAACTTTTATTTTGAATTTTACTTTAAGCATATATGATTGTGTTTTTTAATCATGATTTTATAAAAATATATAGAATTAATTTAATGTTTTTAAAAGTTATAACTCTTAATTTTAATTATAATTATATATATAATAATTTTCTGGTATTTTATTATTAATTTTATTTTTTATAAACTAGAATATATAAAAGAAAGTTTCTCTATTCACGACGTGTTACTATTTCTATACTTTTAATTTCGCTTAAAATATTTACTATTTTTGAATTTTTTTTCTTTTTTTTCATTTTATTTAATGTTTTATGATCTTTTCAAGAATCTACTGACATAATAATTGGTTTTTAAAATATGAAAATGAAGAACTTTATTTCTTAATGAATTTGATTTGGTGTTTTATGAATTTACTAACATAATATGTGAGACCCCGCAGCTCTTCATTTCTCTTTCTCATCTCCCTCACTTGTTTTCTCTCATACTCTCTCTCAATCATCTCTTCTGATTTTGGATCTCCTTTTCTCTTCTACAAGCTGAAGCATTGAGCAACTAGGAGGGTTTTCTCTCAAGCATGAAGCCGTGCGGAGCTCTCTCTTCTTTTTCTTCCGTTCTTCTCTTCCCGGAGCTCGAAATTCTTCACCGAGGTAAGGGAAGCTAGGTTTTTGCTGGATTGGGAGGAAATGAGTTTAGAAACTCATGCGTGGATTGATGTTGGATGATTGTTGGTTGAGTTTGAAGAAAATTTCGTTTTCGGGGTTTCGGGGTTTTGGGTGAAAATTTGGGATTTTCCTTGTTTGATGGTTGCATGCTGAAAATGATGTGGTTTTCATGTTGTTGGCTGAAAATGTGGAGTTTTGGATGGTTTACATGTGGATTTGCTGGTTGTTTGTGTAGGTTATGAAGGGAATTTTCGAACTTGGAGGGTTGCTGCTTGGTATCACGCCAGGCGCAGTTCTTGGTGCCGGGCGCGTGACCATCAGAGGACTCTATTGGGCAAGCCCGCCAGGCGTAAGGTTGTGTGCGCCAGGCGAGCTTGAGAATGAGAGCCTCTGGATGGCCCACGCCGGGTGTGGTTGGACCGCGCTGGGCGCGATATCAGTAAGTAACTAGTTTTTTTTTGGGTTTCTGGTGTTGCGCCGAGCGTGACTTCGTCTCGCCGGGCGTGGAGACTCCTTGGGAGTCTCTGCCAGGGGTGGCGCCGGGCGCAATTAGTATGGCGCCGGGCGCAATTAGTATTGCGCCGGGAGTGAGACCTTGGGGAGGTCTCTGCCTTCCCTGCGCTGAGCGCGGGTTTGGCACGTCGAGCTTGTGAGGCTCCTTGGAGTCTCTGCCTCCTAGCATGCCGGGCGCAATTGGAATTGCGCCGGGCGTGTTTGAGCCTTGGAGTTCTCTGGTTGGGCCACGCCGGGCGCAACCATGAGTGCGTCGGACGCGAATGTGTGTTTCTTTAATATTCTGATAGATGCTGATATATGTTGATGGTTGCTGAGTTAAGCTGTTATTGATGAATGTTGCTAAGTTGATTAATGATATTGCTGTGCTGTGAGATGTTTATGCTGAATTATGATGTTTAAGCTGTGCTGTATAAAGTTGAGCTGTGTTGTATGCTGTTAATGCTGTTATGTTGTGTTGTGCTGCATGCTGATATAAACTGTTGTAGGCCGTAAGGTTGAGCTGTTGTAGGATGTAAGGTTGAGTTGTTGTAGGCCGTAAGGCTGAGCTGTTATAGGAGATTTCCGAGCTGATATGCGTGACGACGCATTGTTTGTTTAATGCTATTTTTGGCTGAATGATGTGAGATGTATGCTGTGATGTGTTGTATGTTGATTCATGCTGAACTTAATGATATGCTGATAGTTGTCGCTGTTGATAATTTCTATATATGTTTACATATGTTGATTCTTTTCACTAGCTTACCCTTTGTTGTTTCCATGTAATTTGGACTGCAATGATCATACTGTGTATGAGAGCAGAACAGGGATAGGTTGGTGTGTTGAGGTCGGTCTGCAGCTAGCAGATGGAGTTTCTTTTTGTTATTTTTGGCCATTAGTTTGGCTATTTTGAATGTATTTTGTACATTGAGCCACACGCTAGACATATTGTATATATTTTATTTTTATATATGTATGCTCTATTATGTGTGGTGTTGCGTTGTTTGCTGTGTGACGGCTAGACGGGTCGTTACATAATATAATAATTTTACTTTCACACACTTTTTATTTTGATTTTTATTTTAAGTTTATATAATTGTATTTTTTTAATCATTATTTCATAAAAAATATAGAATTAAATATTTTTTTAAAATTTATGAATTTTTATTTTTAATCATAATTATATATATAATTGATTTTTCATATTTTATTCTTAATTTTATTTTTTATAAACTAAAATTAGGTGAATGTTGACTAATGATTTTTTTTTATCATTTTTAATATTATTTTTTTTATAAGCAAAAGAAATTTAAATTAAAGGGAGTACAAGGGGTACTCCAACCCGTTACAAGAGACACATAGACATAAATAGAATCAAAGCTAGAAAGAAACTATGAGAAATACAAACTCGGGTTATAATACCAACTTGTGTAACTAAAAGAATAACCAGGGACAGAACTATTAATCCACTTCCATGAACGCAATTTAATATTATCCAACACTTCCTTGCAATCTGTAGTACCTTGCTGAAAGATAATGACATTTCGATGAAGCCATAGTGACCAGATAACAGAAACCCAAACCACCTGCAAAAAGTGAGAATGTTTTTTATATATACCAAGATTCGTCCAATATAAATAAAGAGAAATTAAAGAATTGGGAAAGACCACCGCAACCTCCAACCAATTAGCAACAACTAACCAAGTATTAAATGCCATCGGGCACATTAGAAAGAGATGAAGAGGGTCATCAACAAACAGAGAGCAAAAAGAACAAAAATTGTTATCCAACTCCACACCACGTACTTGTAACAATGATTTGCACGAGAACGCATTCAATAACACCTGCCAACAAAACACCAAGCACTTGATCGGAGCCTTACATTTCCAAAGACTTTTTATAACTAGTTGAAAATCCAAAGAGTATCTGAGTTCTCCACCTACCGAGCGTTGTAGCCAAAGGTACGCACTTTTCACCGAGAATACATCGTCCTTATCATAAATCCATCTCCAGTAGTCTTGCCTTGAAGAGATAACCTGCAACCCCTGAAGCATATCCAACAAGGTATTCACACTCCTACCTTCATGAACAAAAGGTTCTCTTCTCCAATTAACATGCCACACCCACGTAGATCCCTCCCAAGTTCCATTATCTGCCACCACTGACAACGGGTCCAAGGCAAAGGAGTACAAACGAGGAAAGACATCCAACAAGCGCACACCACCTATCCACTTATCCTCCCAAAATCGGGTCATAGTGCCATCACCAATACAACGTTCAATCTTTTCGTCCAACCAAAAATTCCCTTGTTGTAGCACCCCCACTATATCCTTCCACCACCAAGAGGCCCTCCTATCCACATTTGAGCAATTTGAAAAGGACTCAATACGACCATACCTATCATGAAGAACTTTAGCCCACAACATACCCGGAGAGAGCAAGCACCTCCACACCCATTTCCCTAGTAGTGCCCAATTGAACAATTTGACATCTTTGATTCCTAGTCCACCCTCAACCTTTGACTTACACACCGTTTCCCATTTTACCCAAGGAATTTGCGAGCCATCCTTGACACCTTTCCACAAGAAATCACATTGGATGGCCACAATTTCCTTAATTACCGAGTTTGGAGCTTTAAAAAATGAAAGGAAATGGATGGGCATAGCATTCAAAACCGAATTAATTAAGGTCACTCTCCCCCCAATGGATAAATACTTATGCTTCCATGAGGATAGACGCTTTCATAAGCCATCAAGCATTGGTTTCCAAGTAGACAACTTCCTAGGATTAGCACCAAGAGGTAAGCCCAAATGCTTAAATGGTAGTTGACCCACCTTGCAATGTAAAAAAGCAGCCGCCAAGTTAGTGAAATTTGCCCCAGAATGAATACCGACCACGCAACTCTTGTGGAAATTAATTTTCATGCCTGAAATTAACTCGAAATAGCGCAAGATGGCCTTTAAGCACCACAGATTCTGCATAGTAGCTTCTCCAATAACCAGAGTATCATCCGCAAACTGTAAAAGAGAAATCGGTGGACCTTCGCCTCCTAAGTGTAATCCCTTAAACAGATTCATCTCTAAAGCCCTACTCATCAACAGTCTTAGGCCTTCCACAACAATTAAGAACATAGATGGTGCCAACGGATCACCCTGCTTTAATCCCCTACCCATAGATACTTCTGTCGTAGGACTCCCATTCACAAGGGTTGATAGGCTTCCCCCACATACACAAGCTTCCATCCATCGAACCCATCTCTCGTGAAAACCACACCCTCGGAGCATGAACAACAGGTAGTCCCATTCCATAGAGTCATATGCCTTCTCATAATCAATCTTCATAACAAAAATTGGCTTCTTATATTTCTGAGCGTAATCAATAGCCTCAGAAGCAACTAGAACACTGTCCAACATATGTCTACCAGGAATAAAAGCAGACTGATTCTCTGAGATGATTGATGGAAGAATATCGCGCAATCTATTCGCCAATACCTTAGAGATAATTTTATACAAGCACCCCAGCAACGAGATAGGACGAAAGTCAATCATACCTTGAGGGCAAGGAACCTTGGGGACCAAAGCCACAAAATAAGATAGAAGAGCCTTTGGAATCTTCAAGTTAGTATGAAACTCAACAAGTAAATCCATCACATCCACCTTTATAAGAGGCCAAAATCTCTTCAAAAAAGCAAAATTGAACCCATCAGGTCCTGGGCTTTTGTCACCGTCACTCTCCCTAATTAAACAACACACCTCCTCCTCAGTAAAGTCACCAACCAACCTTGCATTTTGTTCATTAGACAACACCGGGAAACCAACAAGTGACAATCGAGGTCTAAGCCAACTTCTTGCTTTGAAGTGCTCCTCAAAATATGACCTCACTACTTCTTTAATCTCATAGACCTCCTCTACCATATGCTCACCCATCTTCAAAGCTATAATTTGGTTACGTCGCTATCTTCCCCTGATACAAGCATGAAAGTATTTGGAATTTAAATCACCATATTTCCCCCGACGAATTCGCGCCTTTTGAGCTAGCAAGGTTAGTTTGTTCCTCCGAGCACACCAAATCCCATCTACTAACTTCTTTTGCCTATTCCTTTCTAATTCTACAAGAACGTATTCCTCATTCTTGGCATCCAGCTCCTTTAATTCATTAGTCAAGCTTTTTATCGTGGTATCCACATTACTAAACACCTCAATATTCCATTTCTTTAGATCATTTTTAACATTCAAGAGCTTTACTCGTATTCTTTGGGCAGCCCACGGACCTTGGACCTGTTTCTCCCATGCAGCCCTCACCACACCCTCAATACCACAATGGGAAAGCCAACAATTATTAAAGCGAAACGGTTTAGGACCCCAATTTAGCACCTTATGATTCAAAATCAATGGACAATGATCAGATACATCATGCGGAATCACCTCCACAAATCCTGCACCCCAGTGAGCACTCCAGCTTTCTGAGACCAACACCCTATCCAACCTGCTCATCATAGAACCATCACTCCTAAACCAAGTAAATCGCTTCCCAACCAGTGGTACATCAATCAACTCCATATCTCTTATAAACGAATTAAATTCCTCCATATCCCGTGCACCGTAGTTACCAATCCCCCCTTTTCTCTCATTCAGTCTTCTCACCGTGTTGAAATCCCCCACTATACACCATAAACAACTCCCAAAACCACGCTTAGACATAATTATGTCTTCCCACAACCACCGCTTATCCGCTAGCTGACAAGGAGAATATACATTGACCACCACACATCTATACGCATCCACACCCCATTGCAAGCAAACACCATGAAAACCAGTACCAGAAAACGTGAACACCAATTTACCTCGATTAAAGTTCCAAATTGAAAGCAGACCTCCACTCCTGCCTTGAGAAGGAGAAGCAAACCACTCGAACTCTGTAGATCCCCATAATTGCGCACAAAGGGTACTATCGCACATCTCCAATTCAGACTCCTGTATGACAATAAAATCTAGCGCCTCTAATCGAATAAGCTCCAATATACGACGCCTTTTCACATCACCCCCTAATCCACGACAATTGAATGTACCAACTTTCATTGCATATCTAAGGATCCCCTAATACCAACCGCCACCATACGATCCCTCTGCTCCATGGACATAAGCTTCTGTCGCACCTCGTCTTCATTTCCACGCACCTCCATTCCAAGACTCTTGCAAATAGAGAGAATACGATCGGCCATGGCTTCGTCACAACACCGTTCTACATTCGCAGCTGAATTGACACCGTTAATATCATTTGACTGGACCATCATAGATTTCCCACCACCTACACCAGTCACTGCAGCCAAAGAACCTTCCGTCAATGATACTGAATCGTGAGGTGCTCCTTGGATCTGCATTTTATTTCTGGCTATTTTTAGTGCATTTCTCACATTATTTCTTATAGTAGGCTTATCACATTTGGCTTGAAGGGAGTCTCTGTTAAGCCCAAGAAGGCCATTCTAGGATTCAGACTCCAATTCCTTATCTAGCGATGCAAACCCATCCAGACTTATGTCCTCCATTTTTTTATTAACACCACCAGAAGTCACCACATTTGTAACCTCCACTTCCACCTTTGTTCGCACCCTTCCCTCATCACACTCCACACCACCCCCTCTACTAAACACACCTTCCTTTTCACCAATCACCTTGCTCCTATTGGTAATCAAACCACCATCATCAACCAATGCCACGTATTGGTCAGCACCTACCTCCCTCATCGGGCTCACCATATCATTCTGCGTATTCCCCACTGCCCCATTTTGAATATTCTTAGTAACTTTGTTTCCAACCCCTTCAATTACATTAACACCTTTCATACCCAAATCTGTACTTTTAGCAACTTCCATAACAGATTCTTTTACCCCTTCCACTATCTGTTCCACCCTTTTCGTAACCCCCTCAATGCAATTCCAACCACTATCATCATTGACAATCCCCTGTGAGACCTCACCACTACTACGTTCTTTGGCCTTCGTCTCTAGTGGCCCTTCCTCCATACCTCTATCCTCCTTAGAGGAATAATTTTCCACATCCTCCAAATCAAGTGACTGATCCACGGAGACATCCTTAGAGGTGCTATCATCACTGGCCCATTCTCTTGTCAAAAATTGTCTTCCATGTTCCTCCACCAAACGCACTGAAAAGCATAAATCATTCACCAACACCCGTGTTTCCTCATTGATCAACGCCTTGTACGTCGTACTCACTTGAATTTGGGCATAATCAAGACGCCTTCTCTGTCGTGTATCCTCATCTACTTGGACGAAATCCCCCATTGAAGATACCATTTTAATGAAAAATTTCTCTGACCATGCATGAAGGGGAATGCCATAGCAACGTACCCATGTCTGATGTCGTACACAGACCATCCTCGGATGCCATTCAACTAACTCATAAAACCACCTCTCCCAGAGCTTTTTATTCAGTGCCACTATATCCTCAAGATTAACACCAGCATCCGATTCCACCAGAACCATATCATCACCCATCGTTGCCACCTTGATATCCAGGAGACCCTCTTGTAGTAAATCTTGACGTATCGTAGCCAACTGGATATGACGATGACGCCGACCCACCAAAGATCACTGACATTCCTCAATTACCTCATCATCAACCGAGAAATGAAGATAAGCCCAAGGCTCCTTTTTTCGCACCCACTCTTTACCCCCCGTAGTTGATACCATCGTATTTCCCTTCGAATCCTTAGCGTTGAACCTCGTCGTTCCTTTTAATTTATCCGCATATGAGACACCATGGTTACGCATTACCCCGCCAGAGACACCTTGCCTATCCACTTGCACCCGAGTGACAACATAACTGTTGCTCCTCACCATCCGAGAGTGACGAGTGAGGTTGACCTTTAACCTCCGTGCTCCAATGACAATAGAGTTGAGACTTCTTTCCAAACCCTCCACATTGCAAACACCAGAGAACCGTACGAACCCAAACCTTCGTCCCTGGTTGTCCCGTTTTTTGGGGATAAACACATCTACTACCTTTCCCCATTTTTGGAAAATTTTCCATAGCACCGAGATCTCTTGATTCTCCGCCACATTAGTGAAGAAGAAAGACGTAGAGTTATTCAAAATTTGTCTCAGGTGTTTTCCAAAGCCTTCTTGAGTACCACCCATTCCCCTTTTTTGAAACCCTAAGAAGAAGAAGAAATAGAGGAAGAGGAGAGTTTACTTACCGGGAAAACAGAACACAGATGGCTACAAGACCGTCCACGTAGAGGGCAGTGGAACGGTGGCCATCAGGACGACGCGAGGTGCTGCCAGTTTTTAAGACGATGTCGTGACCTTCTCGAGCTCGTGCTGAGTGCGGAGTGAGGTGATCGTAATGCAGACAACGGGTAACAGAGGGCTTCCAATGCAGCAGGGCTTGAGTGGAGGTCGCTTGTGCAAGGTCGACGCGAACAGGAAGGGGCTTGGCTACCGTTAACAGCAGTGGGCCGACGGCTTTGTAGGGTTTGTGTCTCTCACCGACGGCCAGCGACGGACCACCACCACCCCCGTCGATGTGGAGGCCTGAGGAGATGTTTTGGGCAAGATTCGTAATGGTGAAAGGGCACCGTCTGTTTTGGGTGAGTCATCGATGAAAAATCGAAACTTTCGAAGGAGGGTTTGGGTAGTGATGCTTCAGGAGTGCAACCATGGGCGTGGAACAAAGGCGGCGGATCATTTTTAATATTATTATGATTTATAATGTCATTCTTAAAATTTTTAGTTGTTATGAAAAAAAGATAATAGTAGAGAGAACAAAAAAGATAATATAAAAGAAAGAAAAGAATTCGACTAGTGTGTTGTAGATGGGAGATGACTAATATATTTATAAGTATATATGATAGTTGAATAATTACACAAAGAAAGAAATAATACATAACAAAAATATAAATGATAATATGTACATTGAATATTGACATCCACTAATTAAGTCATATTATTGATATCATTTTTTCTTGAATGTCTAATATTTAGAATGTGCCTTATTAAAACCTTACTTGGAAAAATCTCGTGCGACAAAACCCTTGTTAGAAAAGAATGGCCAAATCCAAGAGGGGGGGTGAATTGGATTCAATGACCCTTTAAAAAATTATCAGAGTTTTTGGATCTTCACTTTCAATTACAAACTTTTCTATGACAGAATTCTCACTTGAAGCACTTCTCAAGACTTGTTATGATAATATGAATGCAATATGCTAACTTGATTACAACATCATGAGGTTCATCAACAATGTTCAATTTACAGATTTAAAACATCAAGAATTACATTCACTTGTTAATCAAATTTTATCTTCCTTAAAACTCAATCAAGAAATTACAAAACAAGAGATAAGGTTGAAGAAGATTGCACAAGTCTTTTATACTGGTTCAGCCACTCCACATGTGACCTACATCCAGTCCTTAATCACCACCTGATTAAGATTTTTCCACTATCTTTAAGCAAGAAGGTTTACAAGCAAACACACATGCATATACTTCACTACTAAAAGATAATCACTTTCTTGACCCCAAGAAAGTACCCCTTGTAGATCCCACTACAAGAACCTTAATCACTTGAGAAACCCTTCTCAAGATTTTCCACAAAGATTCACAAAGAAACAAAAATGAAACGAATTCACCTGGAATTCTTGAACAATTCTTTGTCCTTCTCTTTCAAGAGTATGATGATGATGATGATTTTCACAAGTTCTTTCACAAATGTTTTTCTTCTTGGAATTTCACAAAGAAACCTTTCCAAGATGTCACACAGACTCTCTAAAGTGCTTTTAGAAGTTGATTATCAGTTCTCACTCAATTGTCTTATGTTTCAAAATAGTTCAAGTCTATTTATAAAAGTTCAAACCCAGATAATCGATTATTTTAAAGAATAATCGATTATTTTGTTCTTCAGATTTCTGGAAATCAACCAAGAACAATTTAATCGATTATTTAGCTGGATAATCGATTATTCCAGAGAGTTGTTTCTGAAATAATCGATTATTTTGACAAATAATCGATTATTACAGCAAGGCATTCCACTTAGCCCATTTGCTGAAATAATCGATTATATTTAACAATAATCGATTATTTTGAGTCAGTTCTTAAAACTTCATTTTAAGTCTCAAAATAATTTTCCAATGTTCTCAACTCATCATCACCTACTCCCTACTTGATTTTAGACAAGATTTGCTTAATGCACAAAGCACACACACAAGTATACACAAATATAAAAATTCATCTCCTAAGTTCTATTACATAGTCTTAGATCATAGCATTCTCTTGACTCTTCTTTAACTTTGTTTTTGTGTTCTCCAAGTTGTTGCATGTTGTGATCATCAAAACTTCTTAAGCTTCAAGCTCTCCTAAGCTCAACAATCTCCCCCTTTTTGATGATGACAACCCATGGATAATGATCTCAGCCCACAATGCACTTTGTGCCTGAAACTTCTTATTGTACCATGAACCAAAAACCTGCACAATACACACAAGCACAATACCTGCAAAAATAACAACTAAACACACACCATTTATACCATTTCTCCCCCTTTAGCATTATCAAAAACAAAGTAAGCCAAGGTTAACAATCATAGGCTATGTATAGAATATATTCAGCCACTTGCCAAAAACATTGGTTCAGCAAGTCAGATCAAATCATTTGTGCATCAGAAAACCTTAATTCAGATCAACTTAAGCTAGGCAAAAATATGCATCACTTCAAAAAAACAGAGTATGATAATTTTGAACCAAAACAGATGCTCACAAATCAATATATATGCTCACAAAAACAGAGCATTGTGCACCAGCATTCCAAATCAAGCATTGGAATTAAAAAACAAATCAACATATTAACAAACAAACTTCAAATTCATCAAATTTAAAGTGTTCAACACCAAAAGCAATAAAAGTGTTCAGAAATTAAAATCATTACAACCCAATTGAACTTAAAATTGTCTCAACCAGAATTAAAAATCCTAATGAAAACTAGTAAAAACAATCATTCTTCATCCTCAGGAATGCCAAGTTGAGTCTTGATCAGCCTAACTTCGCGATCCAGATCATCAAACCTGTCCAGCAAACCTGAAAACAAAGTCTCATGTCTCCTTGACATGTCCATCACAGCATCAATCTTATTAATCATGATCTGCTCAAAAGGTGAAAACGGCTTCAGTTCCGGCTCAGCTTCTCCAGGCTCAGCTTCCACCTGTGGTGGCTGATCCTCATCATGAGAAGGCACACCGTCCTCATCTGTAGCTGGCTCCGGTGTAGGAGGAACATCTCCTTTAAACACCCACTTGTCTTCTTGCTTTAGCATCCCCATATGATGCAAAGAAGACTTCTCTATTTTGTTCGATGCGTGCAGAACAATCTTTCTTTCACCTGTTAAATCTACACCAGCAATCTCAAAAATTTTTGACAGAAGCAAAGCATAAGGAATTGGACCGTCTTCCTTTCTCCTTGCCTTCCAAATACAGTCATTCACAACCGCCACCCAATCAATCTTAATTTTCTTCTTAATGACATGCATTAACAAAATGTCATCCCGAGACATTTGGGCATGGTTGTGCAACCTAGGCTTTAACATCCAGGCAATAATGAAGGAAATCAAGCGAGAGTTCTTTTTCATACCTCCCGCCAAGAACTTTTCATAGTTTGTGTTGGATGGGTTCCGTTGACAATCCCGGAATGTGGTTAGTTCCTCAAAATCTCCAAAGTTGAATGGCTGGGGTTTCTCTGCTCCAGTTCCGCTCAGACCCGCAGCAGCTCTCAATGTGGGTCCGTCCAGCCTGATTAACTTCCCCTTAACCACCGATTGCATAACCCCATTATTAGTGGTAGCAAAACAGAGGAATAATCGGATGAGCTCCGGATAATAGGGTCCGTCCATCTTGAGAAACGCCTTCAACTCTTGGTACTCCAGGAGGGTTGGAAAGCTAAACCCCTCATTCTTGAACCAATCAAGCTTTAGGGTCTTCGGAGGGATGATTCTCCGACCGGCATACCATTCGAAGTAGTATTCTTGGGCCTTCTCATCGGCGAACCACTTCGAGATGAGTTGCTCCGAGGGAAGAGGGCGCTTGCTCCCCCTCACTTCCAGCTTCTTGGGTCTCTTGGAGGAAGATGCCATGGTTGGGTCTTGGAGAAAGATGAAGAAGAAGAGGGATTTGAGAGGTTTTGAGAGAGTTAGGGTTTGGAGGGTTTGGGAAATAATGAGAGAATGAGAGAATGAGATAATGAGAGGTTCTGAGAAGATTTTAAGGTGTTTGCACGTTCTGGGTATGGAAAAAGTGGGTAGTTTTATGAGTTGGCGCGGAGTTAACCGTTTTAAGAAAATTTAAAAAAAACCGCCCAAATAATCGATTAGTTGTGCAAATAATCGATTATTTGCATCAGTAAACTCAGTTTAAACCACTTTCTGATATGGATAATCGATTATTTTAAGGATAATCGATTATTACAGAGGGTTCATTTTCCTTATACTCCCCAGATAATCGATTATTGACTGAAGTAATCGATTATTTCAGTGACCTTTGAGTTTCTTCTTATCAAATAATCGATTATTACCCAAATAATCGATTATTCCAGTGACTTTTGAGTTTCTTGCTTACCAGATAATCGATTATTACCCAAATAATCGATTATTTCCGAAACTCTTGGAATTCTTCATGTTCCAGATAATCGATTATTTCCTCAGATAATCGATTATTTTCATGAGTCACTTTAAGATAATCGATTATATCTTAAGATAATCGATTATTCCAGTGATGATTTGTTTCACTGAAAATTTTAACTTCTCAAATTTCACCAAGTCTTGTTTGCAACTTCCAAATATTATCTTCCACACATCTCTTGTATTCATTCTCACAACATAATCAATTCAAACTTGTTTCACTAATTATTCCCAACTCAATTCTCAATTGATTGAACCTCTCTCTAGGTAGAGGTTTTGTGAAAATATCAGCTAGTTGTTTGGTTGTTTCTACAAACTCCACAACACAATCATTCCTTTGAACATGATCTCTCAAAAAGTGGTGTCTTATCTCAATATGCTTAGTCCTATAGTGCAAAATTGGATTTTTGGTCAGATTTATTGCACTTGTGTTATCACACCTCAAAGGAATCTTGTTCAACTCAATTCCATAGTCTCTTAATTGTTGCTTCATCCAAAGGATTTGAGCACAACAACTTCCAGCTGCTATATACTCAGCCTCAGCTGTACTTAAGGCAACACAAGCTTGTTTTTTTGCTATGCCATGAAACAAGTGCACTACCTAACAAGTGACAAGTTCCACTTGTGCTCTTTCTGTCTAGCCTACACCCAGCAAAATCTGAATCTGAGTAGCCAATTAGACTCAATGATACTCCTTTTGGATACCACAAACCAACATTAGTTGTACCCTTCAAATACTTAAGGATTCTCTTTACACTTTTCATATGAGATTCTTTAGGATTTGCTTGAAATCTTGCACATAGGCACACAACAAACATTATATCAGGCCTACTTGCTGTCAAGTATAAGAGTGATCCTATGATACCTCTATATTTTGAATTATCAACAGCAATTCCTTTCTCATCTAAGTCAAGATTGCAATTGTTTGATATTGGTGTGGCAGCCTCCTTACACCCTTCCATACCAAACTTTTTCAAAAGTTCATTGCAATACTTGCTCTGACTTATGAAAGTTCCATCATGCATTTGTTTGATTTGTAATCCCAAAAAGAAGGTAAGTTCTCCCATCATTGACATCTCAAATTCTCCTTGCATTGTTTTGGCAAATTCTTTACAAAGAGAGGAATTTGTAGATCCAAACACAATATCATCCACATATATTTGCACATACATTGTATCATTTTTAAATCTCTTAACAAACAATGTATTGTCCACCTTTCCTCTTTCATAATCATTCTCAATTAGAAATTTGCTCAACCTATCATACCAAGATCTAGGAGCTTGCTTCAAGCCATAGAGTGCCTTTTTGAGCTTGTACACATGATTAGGATTTTTGAAGTCCACAAATCCAGGTGGCTGTTCCACATACACTTCCTCTTGTATCAGCCCATTGAGAAAAACACTTTTTACATCCATTTGATAAAGCTTGAAATTCTCAATTGATGAATAAGCAAGAAGTAGTCTAATAGCTTCAATCCTTGCTACAGGGGCAAAAGTCTCATCATAGTCAATTCCTTCTTCTTGATTATATCCCTTAGCCACTAATCTTGCCTTATTTCTAAGAATTATTCCTAATTCATCAAGCTTATTTCTGAAAACCCACTTGGTTCCAATAATTGGATAATCTTTTGGTAATGGCACTAAATCCCACACTTCATTTCTTTCAAACTGATTTAGTTCCTCTTGCATAGCCATTAACCAATGCTCATCTTTAAGTGCTTCATCAATGTTCTTAGGTTCAACTTGTGAAACAAATGCCATAGTGTTGCTAATATTTTTGATAACACTCCTAGTTGTAACACCTTTACCAATATTTCCAATTATGTTATCTATTGATAATTCTCTAGAAGTCTTCCACTCTTTAGGCAATTGTTCACATGTTACCTTTTCTTTCTCATGTGATACACTCTCCTTAGATTTTTCATTTGGTTCATTTTCCAATAGGGGTTGATCAAGCAATTCATTTAAATCTTCAATTTCAGTTTGCCTTGTCTCTTGCTTATTTGATTCATCAAATACTACATGAACAGATTCCTCTACCACTAGAGTTCTCTTATTGTAAATTCTATAAGACTTACTATTTGTAGAGTATCCTAGAAATATTGCGTCATCAGCCTTTGCATCAAACTTCCCAAGTTGTTCTTTCCCATTGTTCAGCACATAACACTTGCAACCAAACACTCTAAAATAGGAAATGTTAGGCTTCTTTCCTTTATAGATTTCATAGGGTGTTTTCTTTAAAATAGGCCGAATCAGAACTTTATTTAACACATGACAAGCTGTGTTAATAGCATCAGCCCAAAAGTATTTTGGTAGGTTTGTTTCATTTAACATTGTTCTTGCAAGTTCTTCTAAGGACCTATTCTTTCTCTCAACAACCCCATTTTGTTGAGGTGTCCTAGGTGCTGAGAAATTATGGTTTATACCATGTTCCTCACAGAATTTTTGAAACATGATGTTTTGGAATTCACCTCCATGATCACTTCTTATAGAGGTGATGTTTAAACACTTCTCATTTTGAACAAGCTTAGCAAATTTTCTAAAGGCAGTAAAAGCATCATTTTTATTTGCAAGAAACATAACCCATGTAAATCTTGAGTAGTCATCTACAATCACTAAGCCATAGTAGTTTCCACCTAAGCTCATTGTTCTTGATGGACCAAACAAATCCATGTGAATTAATTGCAAAGGTCTAGATGTTGAAATCTGATTTTTGCTTTTAAAACTAGCCTTCACTTGCTTGCCCTTTTGACAAGCATCACATAATTTGTCTTTTCCAAACTTGAGTTTAGGTAGACCAACCACCAATTCTTTCCTACTCAATTTATTCAAGTGATCCATGTGAATGTGTGCAGCTCTCCTATGCCAAAGCCATATATTTTCTTCTTGAGTTATTAGACATTTAGTGTTTGACATTGATATAGAATGCTCTAAGTCTAGCATGTATATGTTGTCAATCCTTTTTCCTATAAATCTGATTTCTTTACTCCTTTTATCACAAATTAAGCAACATGTGTCATAAAATTCAATTTTAAAGCCTTTATCACTCAATTGACTAATACTCAGCAAATTATGTTTCAAGCCATCAACAAGCAAAACATTTTCAATCAATGTTTGAGAGGAGGAATTACCAACATTGCCATGGCCAAGAATTTTGCCTTTATTGTTGTCACCATAGGTAACATACCCTTCATTCTTCAATTTCAGACTTGAGAATTTGGAGGGATCCCCGGTCATGTGCCTTGAGCAGCCACTATCAAGATACCACAGCAAATTTTTGGCCCTCAAGCATTCCTACAAAATAAATTCAGAGGAAAAATTTAGGTACCCATGTGGAGGGTCCTTGTTGGTTAGTTCTCAACCTTTGACTCTTCTCAACCCAAATCATTTTTCCACTTGGAACTCCATATTTTCTTGAATAGCAGTTCCTAATTGTATGACCCCTTTTACAACAATAAAAACAAGTTGCTTGTTTAGAAAAGTTACTTTTGAGTTTTCTAAAATTTTGACTTTTCACAAAAGCTACTTTCCTAGACTCAAATGGTATGCTTGTGCTTGGATTAAAGCCAAGTCCACTCCTATCAAAAGTGTTTCTTTGTTTTCCCAAAAGAATGTTCAAATTTGCATTTCCCTTTGTGAACCTTGCAAGTGTGAATTTTAGATCAGCATTTTCTTTTTCAAAAACTTTGCAATGTTGACAAACATCTTTTGAGGAATGAGCTTCACTAAAGTTAAACATAGTTTGAAGATCTTCATGCTCATGCTTCAAATCTTCAAATTTTTGTTCAGCTTTAATTAAAGCATTTTTATACCATTTCAGCTTGTTTTTCAATTTTAAATTTGAGGCACCTAATTTGATAGCTTCTTCATGAATTTGAATGAAAGCTTCTTGAAGTTGGTCATAATCAGGATTTGATTCAAGGTCTGAGTCACTTACTATTGTGTCTTGTGCAGTTCCAGCCATCAAACACAAGTTGTTCTCCTCACATTCGGATTCTTCACTTGTTCCTTCATGAGTGACTTGCAAAGTGTCCCACATTTCTTTAGCTGATGAGCATTGTGAAATCCTGAAAAATTCATCAATAGACAATGCAGATGTTATTATATTTTTTGCTCTCTTATCATGTTGGGCTCTTCTCCTTTCCTCATCACTCCACTCACTCCAATGTTTTTCCTTAAGCTCACCATCATCATTCTTTTTCATTGGAACATAGGGTCCATTTTCTATAGCATCCCATACAGCTATATCAATAGCTTCAATGAAAATTCTCATCCTAATTTTCCAATAGACATAATTTTCACCATTGAAAACAGGAGGTCTATGTATAGAGACACCCTCACCATAGGGTAGGTTGTTGTTGGCCATTTTTAAGTCTTGAACAACTCTCAAGAACCTTGCTCTAGATACCAATTGTTAGAAAAGAATGGCCAAATCCAAGAGGGGGGGTGAATTGGATTCAATGACCCTTTAAAAAATTATCAGAGTTTTTGGATCTTCACTTTCAATTACAAACTTTTCTATGACAGAATTCTCACTTGAAGCACTTCTCAAGACTTGTTATGATAATATGAATGCAATATGCTAACTTGATTACAACATCATGAGGTTCATCAACAATGTTCAATTTACAGATTTAAAACATCAAGAATTACATTCACTTGTTAATCAAATTTTATCTTCCTTAAAACTCAATCAAGAAATTACAAAACAAGAGATAAGGTTGAAGAAGATTGCACAAGTCTTTTATATTGGTTCAGCCACTCCACATGTGACCTACATCCAGTCCTTAATCACCACCTGATTAAGATTTTTCCACTATCTTTAAGCAAGAAGGTTTACAAGCAAACACACATGCATATACTTCACTACTAAAAGATAATCACTTTCTTGACCCCAAGAAAGTACCCCTTGTAGATCCCACTACAAGAACCTTAATCACTTGAGAAACCCTTCTCAAGATTTTCCACAAAGATTCACAAAGAAACAAAAATGAAACGAATTCACCTGGAATTCTTGAACAATTCTTTGTCCTTCTCTTTCAAGAGTATGATGATGATGATGATTTTCACAAGTTCTTTCACAAATGTTTTTCTTCTTGGAATTTCACAAAGAAATCTTTCCAAGATGTCACACAGACTCTCTAAAGTGCTTTTAGAAGTTGATTATCAGTTCTCACTCAATTGTCTTATGTTTCAAAATAGTTCAAGTCTATTTATAAAAGTTCAAACCCAGATAATCGATTATTTTAAAGAATAATCGATTATTTTGTTCTTCAGATTTCTGGAAATCAACCAAGAACAATTTAATCGATTATTTAGCTGGATAATCGATTATTCCAGAGAGTTGTTTCTGAAATAATCGATTATTTTGACAAATAATCGATTATTACAGCAAGGCATTCCACTTAGCCCATTTGCTGAAATAATCGATTATATTTAACAATAATCGATTATTTTGAGTCAGTTCTTAAAACTTCATTTTAAGTCTCAAAATAATTTTCCAATGTTCTCAACTCATCATCACCTACTCCCTACTTGATTTTAGACAAGATTTGCTTAATGCACAAAGCACACACACAAGTATACACAAATATAAAAATTCATCTCCTAAGTTCTATTACATAGTCTTAGATCATAGCATTCTCTTGACTCTTCTTTAACTTTGTTTTTGTGTTCTCCAAGTTGTTGCATGTTGTGATCATCAAAAATTCTTAAGCTTCAAGCTCTCCTAAGTTCAACAACCCTTGTGAAGGAAAAAAAAGTACATCATTCTTTAATTTGGTATCATATATTGTCTCATTAAAAACCTTGTCAGGAAAATCATTTTTAAGACGAAGAAAGCCAATCTTGTGTATCAATTACTCAAAAATTGTACTTTTCAGTGACTTTATAAAGAGATCTTTCCACATTCTCACATAAGATTATATAGCACCACTCCTTTGATGATTACAAGTTAAAAAGAAATTAGGAAATTTTTTTTTGTTCCATATCCTTTAATGCATCTTTCTTTCAATCAAGTAATAGATGTAACAATCTCTTGTGTATGACTATATCACCAAATGTACACAAATACCTTGTTAGTGATTTACCATTATGTGGATTTGACCAATAACTTGGGTCTGCATAACCATTTAGTTCTGATTTAGGAACATTTGAATAATTTAACCTCATATACATTATACTTCTAAGATGATAAAGGATTTGTTTAACTTCATTCCAATATCTTCATATAAGTGAAGAACTATATCTTGCTAACAAATTAATAACAAATGCTATAACAATTCGTGTATAATTAGTAAGATACATTAGTGCTCCTATAACATTAACATGTGGTACTTCAAGATCAAGTATTTCTTCATCCTTTTCTTGGGATCTAAATGTATCTTTGTTAACATTTAAAGATCTTACAACCATAGGAGTGCACAACAGATGTGATTTTATCCATATAAAACCTTTTTAGGCACCTTTGTTATGTATGTTTCTTGATACTCAAGAATTTCATTTTCTAAATATTCAATTTGCAGTTCCAAACAAAATCTTGTCTTCCTAGATCTTTCATTTCAAATTATTTCTTTAGGCAATTTATTGCTTTTGAAAACCCTTCAAAAGTTCCAATAATGTTTATGTCATCCACATAAATAACAATTATGGCAAATCCATTTTTATAAATATACATTGACAAATTGGATCATTTTTATATTTTTCTTTTAACAAATATTCACTTAGACGATTATAGCACATATGACCTGATAGTTTTAGTCCATATAGGGATTTATTTAACTTGATCAAGTAATCTTCTCAAGAAATTACATCGCTAGGAAAATTAAATCCTTTAAAGAGTTTCATATAAATGTCAACGTCAAAAGAGCCATACAAATATGTTATAACTACAACCATTAGATGTAAATTAAGTTTTTCATGTACAATCAAATTAAGTATAAAAAAGTACTTGCATCCATTATAGGTGACTATGTCTCTTCAAACTCAATACTAGATCTTTGTGAAAATCCTTAAGCAACTAGTCTTGTTTCATATTTCACAATTTCATCATTTTTATTTCGATTTTGCACCAAAACCCATTTGTATCCAACTAGTTTTACACCTTTAGGTGTACATACTATTAGTCCAAAAACTTTTTGCTTAGCAAACGTGTCTAATTTAGCCATAATTACATCTTTCCATTTTGACCAATCATTTCTTTATCGACAATCCTTGATGGGCTTTGATTCTTGATCCTCGATATCATTTATAACATTTAGTGTTATATTATATGTAAATACATCATCAATATTGACATTATTTTGATTCTATCGTATTCCATTCATGACATAATTTAATACTGCAACATACAAGATTACATGCTCCAAGTTGACATTGGAAGTTTTAATCATATGAGTAATGGTCTTATAATCAGTTTTAAATGGTTGATGAATGATTTTACAAGTCCATTTTGTATATGAACATATGTTACTAGATATTCAATATCAATTTTAATGAATTTACAATACTTATTAAAAAGCATGAGATGTGAATTCACTAGCATTATCCAAACAAATTTTCTTAATTGGATAGTCAAAAAAATGAACTCTTAATCTAATTATTTGAGTTAATAATCTCACAAATGCCTAGTTATGGGTTGATAATAAATAAACATATAACCATCTTGTTCATGCATCAATTAAAATCATAAAATATCTAAATGGTCCACATGAGGGGTGTGTTGGTCCACAAATATCACCTTGTATCCATTCTAAAAATAAGATAAATTGATTCCTAATTTTTCATTGGTGATGTCCTAATTATTAACTTCCTTTAAGAACAAGCAATACATAAGAAAATATTTAATTGAAGAATCTTTTGACTCTTCAATAAGTGTTTGTATGAAATTTTAATTATTTTTCGTATCATGATAGACTTGAGATGACCCAATCAATCATGTCAATTTATTTTGATTTGTAAACTTCTGGCTTATAATAGTATGTATTTCAATCGTATTAACATACATGCAATACAAATCTTAAGAGAAAGCAAGTAATTTTTTTTTATACTTACTTTTCATTTAAGTGAAGTTTCATGATATAAAGATATCCTACATTTCTTTCATTATTTGTTTCAATATGATACCTGTTTAAAAGAGTACCCTAGAAACTTAATAAGTTTATATAAGATTTAGGAGAATATAATGTATTTTTAATATGTAACTTCGTTCCTCTTGGTAATAATATATTAACTCTTCTGGAACTTTTAATTATATTTTGTAGTACCGTATAATATTAACTTCTCACCTTATTAAATATGAGAAGATAAAAATTAATACATTGGTACATTCACTTTAGGGAATGAAATAATGCTAGTTAAAGTGGTATCATACATCAAAATTCTTATTATTTTGTTTAGTCTTCAAAAGATAATAAATCAATTTAAGATATTTTTTAATCTTTTTTTTTTCTTTTGATATTGTTGCTTCAGGAGCACGATAGATATATGAAAAATGTAGCATATTCTTCAAATTGAGAAATCATTGTAAAAGTGACATTTCTCTTGATGTATCTTCAAACCTTAATTTAATTTCAAAATGTACACTAATTATTTATACCATAACGATGTATACAATCTAAAAATAAATGTTTCATACAAAAAAATGTATTTAAAAAACGTATCTATGTAACACTTTATTTTAATATTTTAGAAAATGAATGACATAAGAAAAATAAAAAATATTAAAATTAACTACTACAAATCATGCAACACAATCATACATTCTTTTGAAAAAAATCATAATGTGTCTACATCTTTCTTTTTATTAAAAAAAAAGCAAGTGAATCTTTCTTATTATAATGATTAATAACAAAATGATAAAATATTTTTTAGAAAAATCATTTAATAAAAATATATGTCATTTATAGGCTGACTATAAGGGAAAAAATAATGTTAAAAATTAGGGAAATTATTCTCCTTATAAATGTTATACCAAAAAAAATTAAGGAAATAAAAGTTGATCATATTTTTTTATTAAATTCTATTATTCCTATAAAAAAATCATAATCAAATTATAATTGAATGATTTTGAGTGTTGATCTTCATCAATTTAAATAATACACGCATAAAATACAAATAATATCAATAGGATTTGAAACCAAACTCTTTAAGATTCAATAACATAACACGTGATTTTAATTATATAACAAGTCGATTATTTCAATCAATTCAATCATGAATAATATCAAATTATAAACGTAGGGATACTCATAACCCTTTCAAGAAATCACATAGAAACCTAAATAGGCTTAAGGACAAACTTTACTACTCACAACTTTTATAAGTGTCTCTAATATTATTCAATATTATAATTATGACATTGATAAAATTATTCCACTTCTGGTGGTGCCCTTATCTGTATCAAATGATCAAACACAATATAGTATACTTATATCATATTTGTTACTTTATCTATTTTTTTTTCACTTTTCAAACAAAATTTTCACATTTGGTGAAAATTATTTTATTTTTCACCATTACTATTATCTTCTGACTTTTAGTGAGAAAATTCATTCATTCATTTTCATTTTTTTTTGCACCATTTTTCCACTTCTGGTGAGAAAAAAAAAATTCTTATAATTTCTCTATTTGACAATGTCTTCTAGACCATTGTAAAAATATTTTTATAATTTATTTTCTTAATTTATTTTTCAAAATTAATTGTATTTGAATAAATTTCACAATCATATGAAAAATACAAATATTCTATCAAATACATAATGTGAAAAATACAATTACATAACATTTACATAAAATAATATAAATAATAGCAAAACAAATATATGTAATCTATAGAATATATTATGTAAATGAAATATTGATATTTCTCACTTCTAGTGAGAGGAAGAAAAAAAAATAATAAAGTAAAAGACATTGAATATTCTTCTTTAATAACGTATTCTAGACACATTTCAAGGATGTATGAAGATTTTTTTTTTTTACTTAATAGTGTCTTCGAGAATACTATAGTGTCTTCAGGATTACTTTGATTCATAATAATGTAAATAATAAATATTTGATAAAATACATGTTATGGAAGATAAATAACTAACCTTGAAATATTTGTCTTGAAAAATATGACTTTCTTCAAGAAAATTCTTCACAACTTTGTCTTGAAAATTGTAACATCAATGAGAAGACTATCATGCAGATAATGTGTTATGAAAAGAAACATAATAATAGAGAGAACAAAAAAGACAATATAAAAGAGATAAAAGAATCTGAGTATCGTTTTTGGGAAAAGACTGACATATTTATAAGTATATATGATAGTTAAACAATTACACAAATAATGAAATAATATATAATGGAAATATAAATAATAATACTATATATTGGATATTAACATTTACTAATTCAGTCACTAATTATTATTCATAACATTAGTTACTTTTTATAATTTTATTTTACTTTCAATCAAAATTTAATTTGTAATTTTTTAATTTTTAAAATCAACTAACAATTATAAATTCGTAAAAAATAATACACCCAAACACTTTAAAATTTTATAAATATTTATTAACATATATATTTAAGTACAATAATTTATTAAAATTTAAACACTTATAACATATACTTTTATTACATAAAAGCTTATTATATAAGATTTTAAATAACTTTTCCCCATTCCACAACGTGTGGCTATTTCTATAACTTTGGTATGGCTTAAAATATTTACTATTTTAAAATCTTTTCTTTTCTTCATTTTATTTAATGTTTTATGATCTTTTCAAGAATCTACTCGCATAATAATTGGTTTTTAAAAAATCAAAATGAAGAATTTTATTTCTTCATTTTATTGTTTAATAAATTTGATTTGATGTTTTATGATCTTTTCAAAAATTTATTGACATAATATAATAATTTCACTCTTTTATTTTTAATTTTATTTTAAGTTTATTTAATTATGTTTTTTTAATCATCATTTCATAAAATATATATAACTAATTTAATTTTTTTTAAAAATTTATGACTATTTATTTTTAATGATAGTTATATATATTATTGATTTTTTATATTTTATTATTATTTTTTTATAAACTAAAATTAGGTAAATGGTGACTAATAATTTTTTTTATCATTTTTAATATTATTGTAATTTATAATGTCATTTTCAAAATTATTTAGTTACTTTTTATAATTTTATTATACTTTCAATCAAAATTTAATTTATAATTTTTTAATTTATAAAATGGGATAACAACTATGAATACTTAATAATAATACATTTAAACACTTTAAAGTTATATAATTATTTCTTAACATATATATTCAGAAATGATAATTAATTAAATTTTAAACATTTATAACATAATTTTTTATTGCATAATAATTTATTATAAAAAAATTTAAATAAATTATTTGTCCTAAAGAAGCCTAAATCTTATTAAATAGTAGGAAAAAAAATTACTCCTTCTAGCATTTCTTTTAAAAAAAATATTATAGCAAATGCATCATTTACTATAATATATTTACTTTAACTATAATATAAAATAAGGTTTCCTCTATCCACGTATCACTATTTCTACAACTTTTTCCCATTTAAAATATTTACTATTTTTTAATTTTTCTTCTTCATTTTGTTTGATGTTTTATGATCTTCTCAAGAATCTATTGACATAATATAATACTGACATAATAATTAATTTTTGAAATACAAAAAATGAACAATTTTATTTCTTACTTTTTTTTTAATGGAATTGATTTGATGTTTTATGATTTTTTAAGAATCTACCGACATAATATATTACAATTTAGTAATGTGAATATGAAATGCAATGGATACTATTAGAGAGAACCACTAGAGAAGAGAAATTGTTTATTATCTGAAGTATTATTTTCATATATCATCATAAATATAATGAAAAAGTATTTATATACAATAGGAGGAGGTAGTAGGATAACAACTATATTGCCACCTCATTGATATTGTGATAACAAACTATATCTATTACAATAGAGTGTTGACTTGAGGTCCTTGTTATCCCCCTTCAAACTTAGTGTGGATTGTTTATCTACAGTGAGTTTTAGGAAGATGGCTGAACTCGGAGCCTTAGTTAACAAATATGCAACTTGGAGATTTGTTGGAATATGCCTGACTTGAATTTTTCCCTGAGCTACTCTTTCTCTAACAAACCACAAGTCTAATTCAAAATGTTTAGTTCTAGTATGTAAAACTGGATTGATAGATAGAAGAACTGCCCTTTGATTATCACACCAGATTAGAGGTTAATTTCTATTGCTAACATGAAGTTCTTAAAGAAGATTTTGAATGTACTGGATTTCTACAACCAGACTTGCCATGGTTCGAAATTTTGCCTCTATGCTGGACCGAGATACCACTCTTTGTTTCTTTGCCATCCAAGATGCAATATTGGGTCCTAAATACACACAATTTCTTGATGTTGACCTCAAATCTTCTTGATCACTTGCCTAATCTGAATCACAATAAGCATATATTTTAGTATCATTTGATTTCTTATAGTGTAATACATGCTGCAGTGTTCCTTTGAGATACTTGAGTAGTCTCTTTGCTGCTTTCCAGTGGACTTCAAGAGGAGTATGCATGAACTGACACAACTTGTTGACTATGTAGGCAATATCGGGTCTGGTAATGGTCAGATATTCCAGAGCTCCAACTGTCGACCTATAGCAACTCGGATCTTGACACACTATTGTACCATCATTTGTTAGCTTTGAAGCAGGTACCATTGGTGTTTTTACAAACTTGGCATTAGACATGTTGAGTTTGTCAAGAATATCTGTAAGTTATTTGGTTTGAGAAGGGTGAATGCCACCTGCACCATCTGAGGTAACTTATATTCCTAGGAAATGATGAAGTCTGCCAAGGTCTTTGAGAGGAAAGTATTGATGGAGGGTCTGGATAAGACTTTGTATAGCTGTAGACGGGATGCTGGTGATGATTATATCATCAACATAGATTAGAATATATATGGATGTGGTTCTGGATGTAAAACTGAAAAGGGAGTTATCTGATTTAGCTTGTTTAAAACCCAGTTGTATTAGAGTTAAAGTAAGTTTTTGAAACCAAGCTCTTGGAGCTTGTTTGAGACCATAGATTGCTTCTCTTAACTTGCAAACAGTATTTGAATTCCCTGTATGAAACCCATGTGGCTGAAGCATGTATATTTCCTCCTTTAGATCTCCATTTAGGAAGGCATTATCCACATTTATCTGTTGAATTGGCCAGCCTTTTGAAACTGCTAGAGCAAGAACTACTCGAATGTTGACAGGCCTGACAATCAGACTAAAGGTGTCTATATAGTCTAGCCCTTACTGTTGATTAAATACTCTAGCCACTAGTCGAGCTTTATGTTTAAGAATGGAACCATCTTGTTTATACTTGTTCTTGAATATTCATTTACAAGTTATTGCTTTTCTTCTTGGTGGTAACGAAACTAAGTCCCATGTAGAATTCTTTATCAAGGCATTGTACTCATCTTGCATGGCTTGTTTCCAATGTTTGGTTTCAAGAGCTTAGATGACATTTGTTGGTTCAGACATAGCAAGGAATACTTTAGGTTTGAAAACACCAGCTTTAGCTCTGGTGATCATAGGGTGTTGACTTTCCAGGGATTGACTTGTTGCTGATGTGGCAGTTTGTCTATGAGCTGGTATTCCTATGGTGACTGGTGGTGAGTTTGTAACAGGACCTGCAGTCAAATTGTCAATGTTGGAAGTAGGTTGGAAGTTTTGAAGGGAGTCAGAATATTGAGAGGATGATGGAACTGTGTTGAATGAAGTAGGTGACACTGGTAATTGGGATGAAAAAACCGGTATACTTGGCACTGCTTGAGATACTTGAGACTTTGATATTCATGCAATGTTGTTAATGCTGAAATACAATGTATAAGGAAATGTGTCTTCATCAAAGATCACATTTATGGAGATAATGATTTTGCCATTATTTGTAAAGCATTTGTATCCTTTATGGTGCATGCTATATCCAATAAAGATGCAGTGAGATGATCTAAAGTCCATTTTATGGCTGTTAAAGGATCTTAAATGAGGATAACAAGCATAACCAAAAGGTTTTAACAATAGATAATTTGGCAGTTTCTTAAACAATACTTCATATGGGGATTTTTGTCCAAGGATATGTGTAGGTAGTCTATTTATAACATGAATTGCAGTACTAAAAGCGTCTGCCCAAAAATTTTGCATAAGACCAGATGAAGATAAGAGAGTTAAACCTATCTCAGTGATATGTTTATGCTTCCTCTCAGCAGACCCATTTTGTTGGTGAGTATGAAGGCAACTAATTCTATGTATGATGCCACTTTCATTAAAGACTTTTGTTAGACAAGCAAATTCTTTTCCTCCACAGATTGAAACATTTTAATGTTGCTTCCAAATTGATTTTCAACCATAGTTTTTAAATGCTTGAAATGATGTGCAGTTTTAGATTTATTATGCATAAAATATATCCATGTGTATTGTGAATAGGCATCAGTAAAATGAATATAATAGCTAAAACCTTCTCTAGAGGCATAATGAGAAGGTCCCCAAACATCACTATAGACTAGTTGAATTGGAGAATTATACACGGTGGATGAATTAGGAAAAGGAAGAACATGTGACTTACCAATGCAACAAGCTTTACAGACAAAAGAATCTTTATTACTAACAGACATAGGAACATTACAAGTTTTCATGACAACTTTTACTATTTTCTTAGAAGCATGAACTAGTCTATTGTGCCATACATCATATGAATTTCTAGATTTTTGTACATTTAGAACAGTAGGTACATGAACAGCAGTATGCTCATAAGCATCAGGTTGTAGAATTTGTACTTCATCAAAGACATACAAGCCATTTTTTAAGATTCCCTTGTAGAAGAGTTTCCTTCGAATCCTGAGATTTAACAAGGCAATGGTTGGTGTGGAATTCAACATATACCTTATTATCTCTACAAAGTTTAGATATACTTAGCAGATTTTTGGTTATTTGAGGAACATGCAAAAGGTCTTTTAAGGTACACACTTTAGAAGACATAGGAGTATAAAGTATGTAGTACCTGTATGATTAACGCCTATTGCTTGGCCGTTTCCCATGGTAATCTTGTCTTGACTTGTATAGTCTCCTTTTGAACCAAAATTGTTCAAGTCTGGTGTAAGATGATTAGTGGCTCCGGAATTTGGATACCATTGATCATCATATACTGTATTTTGAGAACCTACAAACATGGCTTGCATCTGTTGTTGATTTCCTGAGTTGTAGGCATTAGTATTGGTATTGAAATTGGGTTCAGTATATTGTTGATCATACCTATGCCAGCAGTGAAAAGCTATATGACCAATCTTGCCACAAACTTGACACTATTGCTTGTTACTTCTACCAAAATTCTGAGTTGATCTGCCACATCCTCGACCTCTTTGAGAGCTTATTCCATTGTGTCCATTGGTATTGAAACCTCGCCCTAGATTTTTGGGTTGTTTTTTTGCATGAAAATTACCTTGAGCCAGATTGGCTTGAAGGGGAACACTGTCATTGCGTTTGTGTTTTTCTAATCTTTCTTCTTGAGCCATCAATAGAGCTTCAATTTGCTCAATAGGGTATTCTTCAATTCATGTAAGAACGAAAGTTATAAAGGGATCATATTCTTTAGGTAGTCCATCAAAGATTGCATCAATGTGCTCAACTGTATTTAGGGGTGACCCAATTGCTGCAAGAGTGTCTACGATCTTCTTAATTTCAAGAAGATATTGATTTATGGTCATTGATTTCTTGATTCCTCTCAACTAAATCTTGAGCTGTTTCACATGGGCCTTGGTTTGAGAGGCAAAGTATGTCTTTAGATTGCTCCACATCTGATGACACCACTCATATCCGACCATCCTTACCTTGAATTGAGGTTCCATGTTTTCCAATAACCAAGATTTGAGCAAGTTATCTTGTTGATCGAAGTCTTCATATTCGAAATTAAGTACGCATTTTTCTTCGTCCTCTGCTATCTTGTATCGAGGTGGAACATGAGTGGCACCAAGTATGTGTTTCTTTAAACGATACCCTCTGATTGTGGACTCGGCTTATTGCCTCCATGTGAGAAAGTTATCTTCACTGAGTTTGAACGAAATGGGGGTTGAGAAAGCTTGTGGGACGAAGTGTTTGTTTGTTGTGGAAGCCATGAAATTTCCTGGAAAAAAAACTTTAGCTCATGATACCATGTTAGAGAGAACCACCAAAGAAGAGAAATTGTTTATCATCTGAAATATTATTTTCATATATCATCAGAAATATGAAAGAGTATTTATATACAATAGGAGGAGGCAGTAGGATAACAACTGTATTGCCACCTCATTCATATTGTGATAACAAACTATATATATTACAATAGAGTGCTGACTTGAGGTCCTTGTTAGATACAAACTCTCAATTTGTATGCATGTGATACCAATCATAAAATATGCATAGTACATATTAAATGATTTGTCGATTTGTTAATTTGCATGCACATGATGCATGTAACACAATTTTTTTATCATATCATGAATCACTACACATACTCAATGATTTGCCATACATATAATTTTTCATATATATGATTTGTCATGCTTACAATTGTTATTTACAATGATTTGTCATACATGTTATGTACCAAGCAGAATTTAAGTATCTCATTCAATCAATACATTAATAACATTCATGTTTATTTTACACTCGCCAAGCATTAGAATAACTCAACCAATCCCTTTTCCTCGAAGGAAAAGGATAAGTTTTCTATATAGTGGCGCTTGACGAAAGTCAACCCGCACCTAACGCAACTCACCCAAAAAGCACTCATAGCTCTCGAGATGGTGCTTTGCATCACGCCCTGCGAGATAATAATAGGGACTCCTCTAGAGCTTCCTCACCTAACGAGCCTCAATTTGCACCCAATGTGAGTGACACAAAGACTCACAGCCTCAATAGCACTTGGCAAGATGTATCCTATGCCTATCGCAAACAAAACAAAGAGTGAACTCTACTCTCAAGCACCACAATGCCTAACGAGATGCACATGGCGCTCAACGCCATATCAAATCCAAAACTTGTAGAATCGCGATTTGCAAACAACAAATCCAAAACACACATTCAACATTTCAAATTAGTAAACACTACAAAATACTCATAATAAGCACATGAAACTCAATTCATACCGAAAAGGACTCAATGTACGAAATTAATCATAGATAATCACAATTCATAACAATTTAAAGGCATAAGAATCATATGGAAGACAACAAGTAAGAACAGAAAATGATTAGAATTTTTCTTTCATACAATGCATACAACACATAGAGGTTGGGAACCAACCTCACTACCCAACAATTATCCCATGCCCTAAAGTGAAAATTCTCACTCTCCCCTTACCTTGATCAAGAAAGAGCGCATAACGTGGGCCTTCGAAATGATTTCCTCCTGTCTCCTCTTCTCTTGGTTCTTCAAAGTGTAAAAGAAAATGGAAGTATAAGAAGAAATCGACTCAATCTCTCTTTAACCCAACCATACTTACATACCTCTAACCAAGGATTCATTTTCCCTTCCCTCAAAATAATCTTAATAATAATAATAATAATAATAATAATAATAATAATAAAAACAATATATTATATTTTAATTCTAATATAATTAATTAAAATAAATTCCAAAACATTTAAAGTTGATATCAAAACGCTTTATAAAATAAACTCTTTAATTTTATAATAAAATACATATAATTAATTTAATTGCAAAAATGCAGGGTATTACAACGTAGGTAAATTGATTCTAAAATTTTTAGACAAAATTTCAAGAATGCATTTCATTGTTATCACTTCATCATACTCTTCATGCACACTCTCTCCGGGCTTTGAAAAGCCATGTCCTAGCTATTGTTCATGGTGGAGATCGACCATCAACCTCCCTTCTCACATGAGGTGTCTTGCTCATCATTGCGATAGTGGTTGATAGGTGACGATGGTCTTGTTATCTTAAGCCAACCAGCACAATTCTTTTGACCTTGGAGGAGGCGACATTCGGTGGTGTTAACAAAGTGGTGAATGCTCTAGCAATGCATAAGTTCCTACATGATAAGTAGTAGTCGAGTGTGAGGTTGAACTCCTCTACAGTGAGGTGGCGGTTGGTGGCGACCACGCAAAGGTAGTGGTTGTTGAGGACGAACTTGACGTCGTTGTTGAGATCATGGATTATGAGAAGTTGCTTCTCGTCAAGGGGATTAGGAGCTTTAGGGGTTGTGGCATCATATTTGGATAGGAAGGGAAAGTTTAATCGTGATGGCGAGGGTGAGGGTTTGGGTGAGATGAAGTGTACTTTGAAATTTTGTCTAAAAAAATATTAAAATCAATTTACTTATACAACAATGGTGAGATGAAATATAATAAATATAATATATATTCCGTAGGAATCTTTTTAACGAAAGTTGACAATAAGGACTATTTTGAAGCTTTATAAAAGGTTAGGGATGAAATAGTAAAAAAAATAAACAGACTAAAAGTGAAAATGCAATAAATTATAGGGACGAAAATTTATTTTTTACAGAGATCTCTCTTCCTTTCTTTCAACAATTTACAAAATCTCTTTATCATCTCCTTCCACACCAATGAGACCGTTGTTGGAAAACACATCCCACATGCCATCTTCATGTCAAAACCCTCATCGAGAGAGACAAAATCCCTACGAAGGAGGCAATGTCTTCATTATGTTCTTAAGCGAGATGAGTGTTGAAAAACATATCCCATGCTCATCTTTGTAAATTCAACACCCCAACTCTTCATCTTGGAGCATTTCATCAATGACAATACTTCAAATCTACCTTATAATCATCGTTAGGAACTAAAAATAGTGATTTTAAATGTTAAAGTGATGAAAATTAAAAAAAAATATTTTATAAGGATCAAAATCAAAATTTACTCATTTTACAAAGATAAAAAAATGTTTACAAGTTTTAGAAGGAATAAAAAAAATATAAGACCAAAATCTAAATCCACTCATTTTACATAAATTAAAAATATATTTGGATCTAAAAAATATTATTATAATAGTAGGGTTTTTGGTTTACATAAAATAATAAAAAAAATTGTAATTTGCAAAAGAGTAGTTACAAAAATAAAATTGGATAAAAACTGTGTAATAAAAAAAAATCTCTTTATTATAATTATAGATTTGTTTACATGTAGATGAGTAATATGTTACTGAATATTATTATAATATGTTTACATGTGATTAAATTATATTTTTGATTATTTATCTTAATTTTTAGATTTATTTATTAAAATATTCATTTTAATTATTTTTCTTTTATGTTTGAATTAATTTGATATTTTAAAAAACAATAATTTAAAACATTACGACATGATTTCGAATAATTTTTGATTAATTGAAACATAAAAAGTTATAATCTTAGATTTACCTATATAGAAACTATAAAATTTAATTAACATTTAAGTCCAAGAAACTATAAAAATAATTAGAAAAATTGTGTAAAATATATATTATGAATAACTAAAAAATTGTATAAAATTATATTTTTAAATTTTTTATATGATTTTCATTATATTTATTACACTTTTGTTTTTGTTTAAACCTTCGTTGCATCAATATTTTTCATATAAATAAATTTAATAAAACAAGTTTTAAATCTTGAATCAATTAAAAAATTATTCAAAATTTAATTTATACACACACACACACATATATATATATATATATATATATATATATATATATATATATAATTTCTAAAAACTTTTGGGAGAGATAAAGGGCCATGGCCATATCACTTCACCAAGGTTCACCCTATCTTCCCGTGCGTTCCACAAATATAAAATCTAGTTGAAGTACATACGTGCACATGCACTATAACACCATACTAAAAACAAGTCAACAACACATTTTAAAGTTCAGATAACGTCACAATCGATTATCAATAATGTATAAGAGCCCTGGCATAACAATGTTATTTAATTTTTAGTAGAACTATAGAAGAATTCAACTACTAGAACCAAAACTGGAAGAAAAAACTGTTGAACAATGTTCATTACAACCATGAAAAAACAGAAAGCTATTAGGAACAAGCTTGACAAAACAGAATGAGGACAATAATTTTGGCACACTAGAAGACTAGCTCATGAGGCTTCATTCCTGCCTTCAAAGAAAACCTAGCACCCAAGTAAGACTTCAAGTCCGGAACACTCTCAATGGCCTTTAACAAAGCAGTGTCCACAGTTTTTTGGTCGTCTTTCTTTTCTTGAGGAAGCACGTTTTTCTCCTACAATGAGAAAATGAAAGTAACATCACATATGCATCTCAAAAAACAAGGAAAAATATTACTTTCCTCCTATAAGACTATAACAGTCGATCTGGTGAGAAGTAGTTATATCTCCTTATTAAACTTAAAGAAAACAAGGGAAACATCAACAAAACCAAAAGCTTAGTCAAACCAACCTCCTTCTCTGCCTCGAAGAACTCGCCTTCTCCCTTGGTTTTCTTTTTCTTGGCTTCCTTGGCAAAGTACTTGTCATCAAATTTATCGACGTTAACACCAGAGATGTCCACTTTTGTGGATGTACCAATGACATATGACTGGTTCACCCTTCTCAGAGGAACCCCATTGATCTTAAAGGGACCTAAAACGGCAAAAGACATCTAGATGAGAAGAAAGACCACATTGCAAATAAGGTACAAATCGCATTGCGAGAGCTAATAATTGAGGGGAAGCACATATCAGTAACAATTTGAATTAGCAATTTTACCTTCATCAATGTGTACCTAAACCTAAATAGAAAATTAGTCCTAAAGCACTAATGACATAATCACTAGCATTTTCCCAAAGAAAAATGATCCAAGAGACAATATTAAGTATCAGTTTGGATTAGCTTATTTTGTAGAAATCAAAATCTTGCTGCTAGAGTACTATTCTGGGGTTTCCGGTGGGGGTTGTTGGGAACACATGGGGAGTTAAATATGAACTCAACACTACATCTTAACATAAAATTTTAAGATAACAAGTTTATGAGTATTGCTCACTTATATGCTACTCAATATACCTAACTCTATCGAATGTTAGACTCTCGTTTACACTTGCACACCATGAGAGATGATGGCAGAGGGATGAATTGTTTACTAAACATTTAGAACTATGCTTGTTGAAGAAGCAGGCACAGAAAACATAAATTGGACCATTTGTAAACAACATGTTGATCACAATTTACAAGTGAAGTGAAAACACATACTAGCAATCATTGGATTAACTCAATGAAACATGATGACCACAACAAATGAATAACTGACCACCAACAAAGCTTATAATTCAAAAACTAATTGAACAGAAATCAATCTCATTACAAACACCACACCTGTTACAAGAAGCAACCCAGATGGAAGCTGCTTCAGGAAAACAACCCTCTTTCCCTTGAATCTTCCAGCGAGCAGGATCAAAACTGTCCCGGGAGTAATGCTAGCCCTGAAGACCAAAGAAAACCAAATATAAGACCTCACTTACTAAAACAAGACAAAAACTAAAATTCTTAAAGATGGGATTCTTTTTATTGGAAAAAGTCCATTTTATTGTTAAACATCTAGAACATTGGCATTGTTTATCCTAATCCCAATCTAACCTCATATCCCAGTTCCCAGGCTTAAAAAACAATAACACCGACAACAAAGTTCAATAAAGCATATTTTCTAAGCACGAAACCACTAAATCACAAAAAGTAGCTAATCAAATTATTAAAATAAATTCACAAAAGCATGAATTGCTTTACATTTTCTAACAATTAACATTATAACAAACAACTAGAACAAAACACCATACATTGTTGGCAGATGAAATGACAAAAACAAACTAATAAAACAATTACACACACTAAACACATACTCCCATGGTTCATGTCATCAGTTAAAAACTGGCATCAACAAGACTTATTGACCTATCCCAATTGGCAGCTCATTCCTCCTCCTAAGCTTAGCCCCCCCCCCCCCCCAACCCTCACATTTTCTAAAAATGATAAAACCACCGAAAATAAAAATTAAATCTAACAAATAAAATAATTAAAACGCCCACAATATTCACTCATCAGTTAACATATAGCATTGACACGACTTATTGACTTGACCCCAATCTTCACTTCATTCCACCTGCCAAGCTTAAAGAAAAAGCATATTTTTTTTCACTTCTACCAATAAAATTATTAGAAACACACAGCATTTCAATCTTGGCCTCATTCCACCCAACAAGCAACCAAAAAACTCCCTTTTATTCCCCACATTTTCTAACCATAACCCCACAAATCAAAACACTAAACACGTGACTTATAAACAGGGAAAGTAATCAACAATGTGGAACCAAAGACCTTAGCTTTGCAGGCTTGGGCTTGTGCTTGTTGACGAGGGGCCTCCTGACATCATCAGCTGGGTAAAACTTGGGCGGCTTCTGGGCCGGGGCTTGGGGCTTGGGCTTGGGATCGTGGCGAGGAAAAACGCCGCCGTGCTTGGCCTTGATGGCCCAGATGCCCCTCTTGTGGTACATCTGGGAACGCGAGTACTTCCCAATTCCCCTTATCAACTGAGGGTTCCTTGTCACCCTCGCGCTTCTTGGTTTCTTCGGCGCCATTGCTTTTGCTTCTTCTGCTGCTCCTGTAGATGAAAAACCCTCACACTGCTTACATACATTACAGATGCGCCTCAAACTGTTTAATGGGCTGGGCTGGGCTTTCGCAAAATACCCATTCACTCACATGATGTTGCCTCACCCCAGGCCCAGCTCGTTCTCTTTATATTTATTTATTTATTTGATAAAAAAAATATTATCTTTATCAAAAAAATTAGGCATATTTTTAGTTTCTTAAATTTAAGATAAATTTGTTTTTGCTCCCTCAAATTTGAAATTAATGTTTTTAGTCCCTCTAGTTACAAAAATTCTTATTTTAGTCTTTATATTCAAATTTTGTTAATTTTTTTTATAAATACTATTGTTTAAAATTTATCTATTGGTGATTTTGTTAAATTCAATTGATATTGCATAACTGTCTTAATTTGTCACTTTCAGATATGTTATTGGTGATTTGAGATACTAAAACAAGATTTTTTTTTAAATTACAGGGACTAAAAATAATAATTTTAAATTTGAAGAATCAAAAATAAATTTATCTTAAATTTGAGGGACTAAAAACATATTTAAACCAAAAATTTATAATCCTACATTTTGGCTGTTTATGTCTTTTTAAAAAATATTTTTTGAAACAATAACTTAAATTTTGTAAATATTTTTTTATATTTAAAAATAAGTTGTTTCATGAAATTGAAAAATTAAAAATTAGATACGTTTTCAGGGGAAACTTTAGGAAACACTCTCACCGAAGGAACATTGATCTCAACTTTGCTTTCTTTGTTTTCAATAGTCAATGTAATAATCTAGAGTTTTATTCTTTAAAGAGTCTAGCATTATGTGAAGCAAGTCTAAAAGATTATTGACAAACATAAAGCTTGTTCCTTGTTTTATTCTTTATAATAAAGTTTCCAACAAGCAACTAAACACAGAACAACTAAAAAGAACAATTTTTTTTTTATAAGTAAAATAAACCAAACCGCAAAAGGAAGAAAGAAAATCAATGAAGAAAATGCAATTGATTACAAGAGAAAAGTAATAGATTACAAAAAGGATGAGTTTTCGGAAGAGGGCAAAAATTCAATGTTGTAATCGATTAAACAAATTTCAATTGATTATAGTGTATAGGAATTTTCTAGAGAGAGTAAACTCTTTATTGTAATCGTTTAAATGAAATTTCATTGATTACATTATGCTAAAGTGGACATTAAAAAAATAATACTTGTTGTAATTGATTACATTACAGGATAATGGATTACATTAAAAGATGTGTTTCTTTACCTAAATGATTTATTAGAAGTAATTGATTATTTAGGTTTAATTGATTAAACTTTTAAGTCAAAAGCACTCTTTTCATATCATGTCTCAACCCCTCAACAACTTTTTCTACATTCTAAGTCTCAAAAATGGCTTGTGCATAGAAATGAGTCAAATGCTCAAATGTCATAGCATATTCCAATATTGACAAACTCTCTTGGTGCAACCTCATAAATTCCATCTTTTTAGCGTGTCTCACACTTTTTAGGAAGTACTTCTCGAAGAATACTCTTTTAAATCATTCTCAATCCACCATACTCCTTTGGCCATTAGCATATGCTAAGTACTATGCCACTAGTACTTTATTTTCCCCATCAACATGTACATTGATTAAGCAAGCTTTCGCTCATCTGTACAACCCACACCTTAAAGAGTTTCTCCATTTCACAAATTAGTGATAAGCCACTTCTAGATCTGTATCTCTCCAAAATTGAGGAGGATGACACTTCCTGAACTCAATCAGTTCCCTACTCTCTTGTGACCCGATTGGTTTAGCTGTCTCAATTGCAACTCTGTTCACATCTACTTGAGCAAAGTGAGCATTTTGCTATTGCATAGCCATGACCATCATCTCTATGACTTGGGTTATTTGATTGTATTGGGGTCTAATCATTTTCTACAGAGATCAATAATTTCGTAAGGTAACACACAATAGCAACAACATATGCAATTTAACAACTACACAACAAAAGCAAAAAAGGTCCACCCCCATAGAGTGTCCCGAAGAGACTCGACTGACTCTGATACCATAAAAGTGTAATGACCTGACAGATCACTACACTTATTATAGTTCAGTCGCTACGCAATGAAAGATTAAAACAACAATCAACTATCCTAGGATTATTGTGCAATAGTTACCTAATTATACATGCCATTTATACATGTATAAGGTAGTAATCAAAATGACTAAAATCAATAAAATCCTCATAGGTGTTATATACATACCATGTACATATATACAACTACATCAAATATAGAAATGTATGTAAAATAACCCTACTCCTTGGTCAAGTATCTATACGCTACCACAACAAGTATATCATAAGAGCAGTGTCACCAAGAATTTGGTCACCTTTAGCATGACCCCCCAAAAATTCAGACAAGTTAATCTTGTTAATTTTTCCCTATTCTCATACCAATTATGATCATTGTAGTTTCAACCACAAGGAAAAGAAAGATAAGCTTGTGATAAGAATCAACATAGTAATCAAAATTAAGAAACTTAAAACAATATAACATAGACAACTCAATCAATATTAAAATCAATTAAGCATGTCATCTTTTAACTTATAAACAACATCGTCGCACCAACATCTCAACAACTTACAACACAATAACAATGTTATTATAAAACAACTTTAAACAACTAATACATTGTCTCCCGTGTCAACTTCAAAAATCTTCTACAATAGAAGCAAGTAGTTTAAGTGGCTAAAATTCTACCAAATCACAAAGTCTGACCTATTGCAACCAGACCAAATATAGACAACTTTAAACCTCTTAAAGAACCTATTTGATGGAACTACTTGGAGAAGGTTGATGTTTCTTCAAGTTGAATCATGCTAAGTCCCTTCTTCTCTTGAGGTTCTTCACGCCAATGGAAGATTTGGATGAGTTCAAGCTCCAAAAGCTTGAAGATGCTTCCCAAAGTGGTTCGATTTCTCTTGAAGGAGAGAAACTTGAGGAACCAAGCACAAAGGAGAAGTTCCTTTGTGAAGCTTTTAGGAGAAGGAGATTCTCCACGAAATTGGACTCTTGAAATGAGAGAGAATTTCTGAATTCTAAGTCTCATAAATGTCAAAAATGATTACAAGAGTAGAAATTACAAATATATAGAGGTAGGTAGCTTAAGGAGCAAGCTAACCTTAACCATGGTTCACTAGGAACCATGGTAAGGTTAGTTGACCTTCTAGGTGAGTTTAGAAACTTGTGGAGCAAACTTCTCACTTAGCTTTCTTGAGAAGCAAGCTAAGGAGAAGCTTGTAGCACAAGCTTCTCATCTCCTTGAAGGTTAGAAAAGCAATTCGGTCAAAGAAAGGAGACTAGGCAAGGTGGGCGGATTTGGTCTCTTTTGGCTCCTTGAATTAATTTAAAAAATGTTTGATTTGGTTTAGTTAGGTTCATCCAATGATGATGAAACCTAGATAAATCAAATCTATGAAAAATTAGGAGCAAAATTAGTCCAATATGTAAAATTTTTCCTAGGCCCAATTCTGGCCCAATTACTAATCACAGCCTCAAGCATTGCTAAATGCCACCCCTCTTTTCCTACTGAAAAAAATAGAAAATGAGTGTATCAACAAAGGAGGTTAAATGGAGTCAAACTCTCCAAGTAACCCACCCTAGAACCAATATACAATGACTAATAAAAGAAACTAAATTACCTCACAAATACAAAGGCAAAAATAAGCCTATACAAGAGAACTATGTACAAGATATTTACAACTAGAACTATGCCTTCCAAGAGCACCCCAAGAGGTTTCCACCAAAGAGAATATCAATCTTCTACCAAGAGTTTTCCACCAAAGAGAATATCAATCTCCTAGGCTTCCACAAACACTTCAAGATGCTACCCTTGTACTTGGCTTTCCACACCATCAAAGAGGCACTCAACACACCTTAAGTTGCTGAAGTTATATAGGAAAAACTGAAAAAGCACAATTTAGAAAGGCTACACCAAATGGTAGAATTAAAGAGACAAGACTAGAAAGAGTTCCAAAAATTGACAAGCAAAAATTAAGGCACAAATGAAAGGCTAGCACACAAAGGAAAACCTAACAATGGCTCTAGAATGGATTACAAAATTAAAATCTAAGATTAAGAAATGAAAACAAGAGAGTAATCTCAAGTGTATAGGGCTGGACAGTTTTAGAAACATGCAACAATAAGCAAAAATCGAGAGCAAAACAACACAAAATTTTCACTCCTTTTGGCTTTTTTTTTCTTTGGTTCTTTCTTTTGAAATTTTCTTTTCTATAATTTTCCTTTTCTTTTTCTTTCACACAACCAGGAGTTAATGCCTTTTAAACATTGCAAGAGACTCGGATTTAATAAAGAAAATTGTTGCCAAACATTTCAACAATCAACAAGAGGTATTCAAGTATGTGTGTGTTAGAAGTGCTCACACTTTTGCACAATTTTTTAGTAATTTTTTAGGCACACTTTTCTTTAATTTTTATCACACATTTAGAACACTTAAAACCTCTGTTTTCTCTGTTTTGAAAGCTTCAAAAATAAGCACAAGTTTCAGCCACACAAGAGATTCAAGGAAAACCTACTAGGAAAGTTTTTTTGAAATTTTCTTGACAAACTTTTTAAGGAAACATAATAGAAACCTAACTCTAAGAAATTTTCTAGAATTAATAGCAAATTAGAAACTCAAATATGTAAAACAAAAGCACATATAGGTCAGGTACAAAGAGTATATAAATTGCACAAAACGAATTGACCAAAAACAACACAAAAACAAAGGTTAAACAAGCTAGTCTAGGAATTAATGACATGTAAAGGACTACACATGACTCTAGACAAAACACAAGATTATAAACCAAAAACACATGCTATTCATTATCATAATCCAATCACGGATTCAGGTCATAAGGAATAAGAGAAGACTCAACAAAATAAAAAATGCACAAGTTCATAGAAACCTAAAGCACCAAAACCGGATTGATTCAAGATTAATGGAACAAGCAAAATGTGAATCAATCAATTCTCATGTGACATATAGGATCCATCAAAATATGTATTAAACCTAGATCCATACAGCAAACACAAGAAGACATGTAAAATATGGAAGAGACAACACGGATTCACACAAAAGTTTAAGAACACATAATCTCAAGAGCACCAAGGCTCTAGATACCAAAACTGATGGAAGTACTTGGAGAAGGTTGATGTTTCTTCAAGTTGAACCATGCTAAGTCCCTTCTTCTCTTGAGGTTCTTCACGCCAATGGAAGATTTGGATGAGTTCAAGCTCCAAAAACTTGAAGATGCTTCCCAAAGTGGTTCGCTTTCTCTTGAAGGAGAGAAACTTGAGGAACCAAGCACAAAGGAGAAGTTCCTTTGTGAAGCTTCTAGGAGAAAGAGATTCTCCACGAAATTGGACTCTTGAAATGAGAGATAATTTCTGAATTCTAAGTCTCATAAATGTCAAAAGTGATTACAAGAGTAGAAATTACAAATATATAGAGGTAGGTAGCTTAAGGAGCAAGCTAACCTTAACCATGGTTCACTAGGAACCATGGTAAGGTTAGTTGACCTTCTAGGTGAGTTTAGAAACTTGTGGAGCAAGCTTCTCACTTAGCTTTCTTGGGAAGCAAGCTAAGGAGAAGCTTATAGCACAAGCTTCTCATCTCCTCGAAGGTTAGAGAAACAATTCAGTCAAAGAAAGGAGACTAGGTAAGGTGGGCGGATTTGGTCTTTTTTGGCTCCTTGAATTAATTTCAAAAATGTTTGATTTGGTTTAGTTAGGTTCATCCAATGATGATGAAACCTAGATAAATCAAATCTATGAAAAATTAGGAGCAAAATGAGTCCAATATGTAAAATTTGGCCTAGGCCCAATTCTGGCCCAATTACTAGTCACACCCTCAAGCATTGCTAAATGTTACCCCTCTTTTCCTACTGAAAAAAATAGAAAATGAGTGTATCAACAAAAGAGGGTAAATGGAGTCAAACTCTCCAAGTAACCCACCCTAGAATCAATATACAATGACTAATAAAAGAAACTAAAGTGCCTCACAAACACAAAAGGCAAAAATAAGCCTATACAAGAGAACTATGTACAAGATATTTACAACTAGAACTATGTCTTCTCTTCATGATAAAGTAGTCCAAATTGAAGAGTACCTTGGGCTTGGAAAGCCCACTGGTCTTCAAGGTGTCCACTGGTCTTCAAGGTGGCCATAGCTCTAGAGATTGGGCCCTTGGCCCATGGTCCATCATCCCATTCCTCTTGGTTCCTTCAATGTATCACCTCTTGGATTCCTTGGCCTTGGCTATAGTCTATCACTATTTAAAAACTTAATTTGATTTTAAAGTGCTGCCACTTAAATTAGGAAGTTTAGTACTTTGTCAAGGTAGAATAATTTGAGTATAAACCTACCACGACGTTAACTTGCAATACTAAGTCATTTATGAGATTAACCCACTAACTACCCTCCACAACTTATAACCACACAATGGGATATTTTGATTTTTAACAACTTTTATTCTTCTCTAGTTCTTATGTATCTTATCAAAGACATGTATCAACATTACATGTCTAACAACTTAATCAAGTATAGCTTCATACAATTATACAACTTTATCATCTATCAACTTATAACTTAAAAACGTACATATCATTATATGTTATCTCAAATCGATGCATAATGAGTTATCCTCATACAACATTCGTCATTTAAATAATTCATTATCCATCAACGATCCAATCAACTTAAACATCACATTAAAATCATGCAACTTGCACTCGGCACCATCCTTATTGGGTGCCTGATGCCATTAAGGCAAAGGGTTTCATGTCTTGTCCACACTTGGCACCAAACTACTCACGCCCTGCATGGTTGAGGTAGAGAATCTCCCACACCTTATGCCTTGAGTGGTAAAAAACCACACTCAACCTTAATCAAGCAAAGGGTCTCTACTTGATTCAACCCGACACCACTTCACTAGTGTCCGACATGGATCCAAACAAAGGTGATTCTCTCTCCTCACACTTGACACCATTCAAACCACACCCAACGGTATTTCAACTTGAGACAATTCTCTCTCATCATGTTTGACACCACTAATCCTATACATGACATGATGGCATCCTTGCTTCCATTGAAGAAGGAATGTTGAACAATGGCAAGGGATGCTTGAACTCCTTGGATCAAAGTTCCTCAAGGGGCGTTTTTAATGGAGGAATGGGGCGGAAATGGAAGTGTGGAGGTTTGGGTAGAAGGTGTTTGATGAAAGGTTTGAGAGGGCACTCTAGGGTTTGGCTCACTTCAAGGTAGGTGAAGGCCACTTCTAGGGTTTTGCTCTCAAGGTGGAGATAGGATGGGAGGTGGCCGAAAATAGCCAAGGTGACTAAGGATGATATAAAGGCAAAAATGCTCTCTTTATATTCAATTTCCAAAATATTTACAAGGTGTGGGGTGTTGGGTATTTATAGGAGGGGAGGCATCTAGGGTTGCATTTGGAGTAGGCAAATGCATTCCAAATGAAATGCAAATGAACCCTAGATGCAACTTGGTGGCCAATGATGGAATCTTTGGGTTTAGATTGGCTATATCTAGGCGCATGATAAGACCATGCAACCTTTGCCCTCCACTTGGGCCTAAGCCTTTCTAACACCAAAAATAGATCCAATGAACACCAAAAAAATGCGTCACCCTTCTAGTTAACACCCTAGCCCAAAATTAAAAACCCTAATCATCTAGAGCACCCCATAATACAAGGGTAAAAAGGGAAATACAAGAGAAAATAAATTCTAAGTCCTAAACACCCCAAAATACAAGGGTAAAATTGGAAATACAAGTAAAATAAATTCTATGATTAAAAAGAACTTAGGAGCTAAGGTCCAAAAGTGGCCTCACTAACCCATTCCTCTTGCCTCCTTTAATATATCACTTCTTGGTCTTCTCGGCCTTAGTGTTATTCCATGATTCCCTCCCTCTTGAAAAGGATTTGACCTCAAATCAAGAGGTTCCTCATGGTGGGCATCATGACCAACAAAAACATAAAAATAAGCATTAGAGGTAATAGTATATGATAGAAATGGAAAGTGTATCCTAAGAGGAGTTCTACTAAAAATGCTAAAAAGATTGTCTAAATTAAAAGGACTAGACTTTCTAATGTTAAGGATAGGATCCTCCCCACGGTGAAGTCTAGGTGTATAACTAAAACCTAAAAAGGTAAAAAGACTAAAACTATAGCACACTAATGTATTAGTCCTAAAAACTAAAATATCTTGTTGGAAGTGCCCAATGTAATGACCTAGGTATGTATTGGAAAATAAAGAAAACTTAACTAAAAAATTACCTAAACAACTTTGTATTGCATAATTTGTTAGATACATATGAGAAAAAGGTGTTAAGAGGAGTCTAGGAAACTCATATAATCTAAGTTTGTCTTGTAGGAAAGTATTCAAGTTAAGTTCAAATAATTTTGAACTTCCTTCAAGATCAAAAATAGAAGATACAACACCATGAGATGTATCCAACAAACCATACAAACCAAAAGTTGGGTGCTTTATGAAGAAAACTAAAGTAGAAAGTCTTAAAGAAAGAAGGCTTATCTTCCTTGGGCACCACCAAGGAAGTAGCACAAGAAGTGGGACTAAGTGAAGTCCACTTCTTCTTCACTAAATCTTGAAGTTGAGATTCTTTTTCTTTAAAAATGATTTGTTTTTGAATCTCCACTTCATGACTAGTGGCAACGTGAGAGAAAGAGTTAAGGTCTTGATGAATGAAGAAAGTCTTTTTAAAATCATTTTCAATGGGAAAGTGACTCTCTTCAAGCATAAGCCCTTTGGAAGAAACATTATCCTCCTTACTCTTCTCTAAGAGTGTTGGTTGTTGTTTTTCATTTTCTAGCCACTCTTTAACCTTCTCTATACTTTTCTTTATTTTTTCTTTCTTTTCTATTTTCTTTTCTTTTTCTTTTCTTCTAAGTTCCTCCTCTCTTGTTGTATTTTCTTGCTCATGCATACTCCTAGGAACTCTAACTTCTTTGCCTTTTTGAGATCTAGTTGGAACAATCCTAGGTTGGGATCCACTAGTTTCTCTCCTCTCAACTAATTTTGCAAGTAGTTGTTTTATTTCCTCATTATTTTTTTCAAACTTTTTTTCTTTTCTTCTCAATTCTTCCTCTCTTTTTATATTTTCCTCTTCTTTTTTTCTTAGGTACTCTTTGAGTTGCCTAATTTCTTCCCTAACACTAGACCTAGTACTACAAGAGTTATGACCATGGACACTAGAATGATCACTCATCTTTGATCCAAAAAGGTTTTCACAAAGTGTTTTCAAAAAGGTTTGAAAAAGTTTTCACAAAGAGTGAGTGATAAAAGGGTTTTCACAAAAAAGGATTTTCAAGGTGAAAGATAGGTATGAAAAGGCCTAAGTGTACAAAGTGAACTATCAAGGGAGGTGGACTACTAAGAATCACTTAAAAACCAAGCCTTTTCAAGTAAAAATCACTAAGCCTTTTCACACTTTTCTCACAAAAACAATTTTCACAATACTAAGGTGTGTGATGTGCACGCCCCCCTAGTAGGCAAATGAAGCCTTCTAAACGAAATAAATAAACAATGTAAAGTCCTAGGCAAATATACTACCAAAGCTTTAAAGCATGCAAAGGAAAGCACTTAAAGCATATGCTAGTCGGTTTCCTAGGTGAAGGTTTTCAAATCACCTTCAAACTACACGAAACTACCACCAAATTGAAAAGGTTTAAAAATAGCCAATTACAAACAAAAAATGAATGAAACCAAGGCCAAAAACACAAGAGCCCGAAATTTAACAAGAAAGAAATAAGTAGAAGAAAAGAAAAAAAAAAGGAAGTCTCCAAGTCTTCAATTCTCCACCCCTTCACAATGAACACCCAATGTTAGTCTTGAAATGGTGTTTGCACTCTTTGAATTGGTGTGATCCTCCAAAGTTCCTTGAACTCCAATCGGACAACCCCTCCACTCAATCCACCAAGAAAGTGTGTAGTGTTTTAGAAGTTTTCCCCACCTAGATCAAGAAGAAAACACAACCCAAGAGTACAAGAAGCCAAGAAAGAAAAACTAAAAAGGCACAATTAAGAAAAGGCTAAACTCAAATGGAATTTATGAGACAAACTTAAGTGTAGAAGAAAGACTCAAAAACTGAAATTAAGGCACATTAATAAAAGGAAAGCACACAAAAGAGTAATTCCTAGAATGACACTAGAATAGAATTTAGCAAGTAGGCTTAAAAGAAAAATTATGCACTTAACATGTTTGATTTATTGTCTCATTCGGCCATTAAGTATTGTCCAATGGTCCAAGAATTAACTCCAAGTGCTATGGTATGAAAGTTGGTCCAAAACTCTACAAGTCTAGCAAAGGTTCCCTTTTTCTTGTTTTTGGTTTCTTTGTTCTTTTTGGGCTTGTCCAAGTCTTGGCTTTTTTTTTTGGTTCAAAGTCCAGCCACTTTTCTCTTTTTTCTTTTGAATTTTATACTATTCCTTTGGTTGGGTTTTACACTTGTTTTTGGTGGTTTTGTTAGCAACTTTTTGGAGTATTCTTTTAGCAACTTACACTAGCTCAATGAGACAAAATTTGAGTGTTTTTCTTAAGTTTTTAATAGCCCACGTCCAGCAGCAAAGATAGGCATATTGAAATCAATTTCACACTCAAATTATCAAACATCATGTAGGTATACAAGTTCACCAAGGAATACACAAAAAATTGGCCGAAAATTTGAAGTAAGTATGTGTAAAGGAATTAATCACACATGATATTTTAAGTGATGTAGAACATGCTAGAACTAATTAGCATGCATGATTGACTCTCTAAAACACATCAAGGACTCACGGCCATTTTATCAAACAAGTGGCATGCATGTCATTTTTTGTTCATTTCAAAGGCTAAGCATAAAAAACTTGGAATTTCTTTCAAGGTAGTTCAAAGAGACAAGCTTATGACAAAATCAGATGGATTAAAAAAAATAAAAACATTAATGTATAACATGCAGCCCAAAATTTCCAGCAACTCAAAAATTTAAAGAAAAAAGCAAGAACCTAAATAAGAAAGCCTAAAATGCCAAGATGATTCACAAAGAACATATGGTATGAATCAACACATGAGAAGAGATTTATGGATCATCAAAATATGGCAATTAAGATGATCCATTTAGGCACACTTAGGAGACATGTAAGGAAGACATGACATGACCAAATATTTTTAGAGATAAAGAGATTGTTACCCTTAAAGAACCAAGGCTCTGATACCACTTGATGGCATCCTTGCTTCCATTGAAGAAGGAATGTTGAACAATGGCAAGGGATGCTTGAACTCCTTGGATCAAAGTTCCTCAAGGGGCGTTTTTAATGGAGGAATGGGGCGGAAATGGAAGTGTGGAGGTTTGGGTAGAAGGTGTTTGATGAAAGGTTTGAGAGGGCACTCTAGGGTTTGGCTCACTTCAAGGTAGATAAAGGCCACTTCTAGGGTTTTGCTCTCAAGGTGGAGATAGGATGGGAGGTGGCCGAAAATAGCCAAGGTGACTAAGGATGATATAAAGGCAAAAATGCTCTCTTTATATTCAATTTCCAAAGTATTTACAAGGTGTGGGGTGTTGGGTATTTATAGGAGGGGAGGCATCTAGGGTTGCATTTGGAGTAGGCAAATGCATTCCAAATGAAATGCAAATGAACCCTAGATGCAACTTGGTGGCCAAGGATGGAATCTTTGGGTTTAGATTGGCTATATCTAGGTGCATGATAAGACCATGCAACCTTTGCCCTCCACTTGGGCCTAAGCCTTTCTAACACCAAAAATAGATCCAATGAACACCAAAAAAATGCGTCACCCTTCTAGTTAACACCCTAGCCCAAAATTAAAAACCCTAATCATCTAGAGCACCCCATAATACAAGGGTAAAAAGGGAAATACAAGGGAAAATAAATTCTAAGTCCTAAACACCCCAAAATACAAGGGTAAAATTGGAAATACAAGTAAAATAAATTCTATGATTAAAAAGAACTTAGGAGCTAAGGTCCAAAAGTGGTCTCACTAACCCATTCCTCTTGCCTCCTTTAATATATCACCTCTTGGTCTTCTCGGCCTTAGTGTTATTCCATCATGACATGAGCAAGATGGAGAACCTTGGTTAAAGCCATGCCCAAAGCCATTAAGGTAGGCCTAGTGTGATATAAATTTTTGTACTATATAGAAACTTGATTTGCTTAATCCACCTAAAGCTAAAAAAATCTTTCCACATGCATTGTAACATACAACATATAAACAACATGTACGTGCAACACAATCTCGCCATCAAAAGCAACATGCATCCATCAAAATCAAGAATCATCATGTTCAACTCATGAACTTAAAAAAAAGGGCTACAACTCATCAATCACTCAAAACAACCAACAAATAGATGGACTCAACAACAACAACCAACAAAACACAACACAACAATGATCCAACTCAAAGCTTCTCTTACCTCAACTCCATGCACAAGAGAAGTAGGAAGAAAAAAAAGAGCTTTAGGTCACCGTATGACTTTCACCAACTCAGATTCTCAACTTCGGCCCTTGAATGTTCAACTTAGTCATTTTAGATTAGCTATGGGGAAGGGTAGAAGGAAGATTTTCAATATAAAAGGGAAAAGAAAGATTTTTCTCTTAGCGAACTTCTTTCTGTCTTTTCTTAAAACTTGAACTTATAAGGTTCACGCCTTAAGAAAAACCTTAAACAGCCTTCCTTAAGTTAAACTAGTTTAATCATGACTCAATTATCTTAGAGACAAATTAACTCTTAAAGTCTCTTAACACCAAAGTTCTCAAACAACAATAACTTACAACTAATCATATAACTCATACAATTTAAAACACCCCCAAAAGTAGTGTTACAACAGATCTTCCTTAGTTGAGAGTGGAATGAGAAGGTCACCTAGTGTGTGGTGATCCAATCCATGTGCTCCTAGGTTGCCTTGTATTGGAGTGCATTTGACGATGTTGGACATTGGTACCACATGCATGTAGAAGTAAGAGCATAAGTTGAATGAGTCATTGAATGTGAATGTGGTTAGTTATGAGAATAATGTGGTGAATGTGAATATGGGTATTTCTTGAGTGTTTAAGTTGGCTTGAATAATGTGTATATGCTTTAGATGTTACACATACTACTTATATGTGTTATGCATGTATGAAATATATTCTCACTCCTCTTATTGTTTGATGGTTTCTTATATGGGTTAAATGTCATGTAAAAGTTGATCAAGTATATGAGGCTGACCATGAGGAACAAAAAGCTTAATGCTTCAGTTTTGTTTATGGGTCTTGCTTTGTTAGTGTGATGTTAGGGCTTGAGGAAGTTATATTTATTTATTCCTTGAACTTTTAGTGGTGCCATGCTTCTCTCTAATCAATATTTTTTTTTTCCTTTTTGCTTTTAGTTCTTGAGTTTTCTTTCTAGCAAATAAGACAATTATACATTATCTTTGTATTTTTAATCACGTGGTAGAGGGTTCAACTTTGTTTTTCTGATGTCGAATTTATTTTTCCAAAGTTATCTTAAATTAGGTCATTTAACGCTTTGTGTTTCTTTTTACCCTTATCTATAATAGTTATTGTTGAGATACTGTTTTTTTAGCCTCACAAAATTCAAGGCCTCTACCCCATTAACACAAAATAAATAGTGTTACAAAAATTAATGTTGGATACTAATTATAAGGATTAAAAAAGGTAAGTATGGTAACTATAAAGAAATATTTTAAACTATAAAGATTAAAAAGAATTAATAAAGATAAATATAAAGAGTAAAAATATCAATTTTAAATTATAAGAACTAAAATGTATAATAAGTGAAAATTATAGAGATTAAAAATGTATTTTAACCAATAAAATATATAAATGGAAGATAACTTTTACCTTAAAAACCAATTTTGTATGTTTGACTTCCCACTCTAAACCTAGACGACTTCATTTTGTGTGTCCAATTCACTCTCTTTTTTCTCATTCATTGGTTAAAGACAACTCTTGAAAAGTTGAATTAATAAGGTGTTTATGAGTCTTCAAAAAAACAAAAGTCCAATTAGGTCATGAACTTTCTCTCGATCTTAAACCGACCTTAATCTGAATCAAATAAAGATGTCTCATTTAAAAATATTCCTTCCCAAATCCACATTTTAAGAAAAAGAGATATTATTTTGCAATTTCTTATTTTTATTTTTTAATTTTTAAATAAAGTTTATTACATGTTAAAATAATATTTTTTCATTTCCATATATTTTTTATTTTAAATAAAATTTAATTGATCTATTAAACTTTCTCCATCTCATAATAATTGTCGTGTTTAAAAATAATAAATCACAAAATAAATGTTATATATTAGATTTTTAATATAATATTAATTATCTATTTTTTTTTATTTATATCTTTTGTAATATTTTTAAAAAAAATAGTTATTGTGTTACATCAATTTAAATTAAAAAAACATTAATCATAAAGTTGATTTTATAACATTATTCTAGTTCATCTATATATATTAACTTTTTTTAATCTATTTAAATTAACATATAACAACACTTATTATAGAATTAAATTACACATATTCGCCGTAGTTGCACACTTGGACCTAAGGAACAAATCTCAAAATCACTAAAAATATTTTCTTTATATGAAACATGTTTTTATCATCTAGTAATTTTTGTACAATTTTTTCTGAAATGATAAACTGTTAATTTTTTTTTGTTGAATTTTTAGATTCGAACGCCTGAGTCTTGACAAATAATTGTTTTATTATTCTAATTTGAAATAAGTTATGGTTTATTTTAGATAAAAAAATTTAGGAGGAAGCAACAGTATTGCAATCTAAAGTAAGAAAAGTCTCCAAACTCGAATAAATTATGAAATGAATTACTATGATTATATAGTTAACTTAAAAAAAAATATGTAAGGTTATTTGTTAAAAAAATAATTTCATCAATTATTAATTTTATATGAATAATATAATAATAATAAAAAATATTTTGATGTTTATCTTCCTTATTTTTGTATGCTTCAATTATGTAGATTAAAATTTTGTTTTTATCAATATTAAAATAATATTTAATCAATAAAAATCATATTTAATAGGTATAAATTAATTCTTAATTATTAATTTTAGAATATCATGTGGATTAAATAAAAAAAAAACCCATGGTTGCGAATTTTCACCCATCAATTCAAAGGTGAAATAATGACATTAAATGTTTTACTTTTGTGCTCCAATTATGTAGATCATGTCACCATTATCACATATTTTCATTAATTTTGAATGGTGAAATCAGACAATCAAATAATCAGACTTTTCAAAAGATGTTGCGTATCCATGATACATTTATGGATTAAAAAAAATAAAATTCATGGTACTTTTTCCTTCTATTAATAATTACTTAATTTTATCGTAAAAATGAAAAATTAATTTAATTTGTTCGACTTGATATTTTTTTATTATTTTAAAAACTCAATCCTTAATTATAGAATCAAAATATTTTTTTTACCTATTTAGAGAAAAATATTATTTATGTTTAAAAGTTGTATCATCCTGAATAAATTTCGATATGGTTTTTGTCTCGAAATTTATCTGAGATAGCTTGGTTGATAAGCCTTGATCAATGGTTTAAGGTAAGCGTTTTGTTGAGGAAGATTCGAAAACAAGTAACTATAAAGGCTCAAACCCTAAAAATAATAAAATGCTAAATTACATTCTTGAAAGCTTGACTTTGATAGCTCATCTAGAATAAACCCTAGATGGTCCCAAACCAGAACAAAAGTCAATAGTAGTTGTGCTGTCAAAATAAAAGTTAATACTAATTAATAATATTAATGATAAAAAAATAGTATTACTTTATCTTTTGAGGTAGGCTAAAAGTTAACACGTTTGAATTTTTGTTCGTGCGTAACATGCCATCGAGTTCATGTCAAAAATTTGTTGTTATATAAACTTTTCAAAGAGAGATTCGCGAATAGCCTAGACGTAGACGATCATCCAACGAAAGAAGAGACGTGAACATTTTCAATTCAAGTTCTATTTTAATTATAAACGTAAGATACTTTGATTAGTTATTAACTTTATAACATTTTTATTTTATTCTTTAAGTTTTTAAGAAATATAGTTTATTATAAATTTAAACTATCATCTTATATTAAAACAATATATTTTGTAAAATCAAGATCAAAATAGAGGTTTTATAAAATTAAAATTAAAGAAATAATTAATAATTACATTTTTGTATATTAAAATGGACATTTACTCATTTGTAACCATCAAAATAGAATAACATAAAATGCCTTTTTATAATTTTAAAATGTATTTTTAAAACACGTATATGTAGCAAAAATGTAAAAGTAAAATTTAATATATCTGATATTTTCTTATAAACTAGTATTTTAACGTGTAATGCAGAGATATATTCATTATATATAATATAATTAAAATTTATAATAAATTATATATAAAAAATATAATATTTAAATATATAAATTATATTTACAAAAAGCATATATAAATATTTTTAAATGTATAAATTATATTTTATATTTATAATAAATAATTTATATTGTAAAAAAAAATTATTTATTAATAATATATTTTAAAATATTAATATTTAAATAATAAATAATTATAATAAATAAAAATTAAATTAGATAAAAAGTTAAAAAATCTTACAAATCATCTCGTTAAAGAAAAATTCTTAAAAACACTCTCATATAAAATAAAGATTCTATTTAAATATAGGAGTTGATATGTTGTATTTTAGTTTCAGTTTTCTATTTTTTTAAACTTTGTTCTTTATAATTTTAAAAAATATTTCTCTTACTATTTCGAAATAGTTACTAACATGATATATCTAACACGTGTCATATATTATTAAATAATAATAAAAATAATTTTAAAAAATAAAATTATAAGACTAAAAATGAAAAATTATTTTAAAAACTTAAACCAATATTTATTATATTTATAAGAATTAAAATTTAAATACATATTTGGAACAGAAATAAATAACAGATAAATATAGTTATACATAATATCTATATTTATAATTATATATAATTAAAGATGATATAAGTTTTTGGTGTACACATTTTGTGTACTCTTAAGTTTAATTGAAATTTTGGTTCTCCTAATTTAGTATGAGAGCAATTTTGCTCTACATATTTGAAAAATGGATAATTTTGGTCTCATTAGTAAAATCATAGTATAGTTGGCCATGTACAAAGGATTGGCGACTTAGAGTTTATGGCTAAGAAAGGTCTAGTTTTTTGCCATATATATATAATCAATGGTATGATAATTTTTTATTTATATATTTTTTATAAAATAAATAAAATTATTATTTATATCTTTTTTCTCTATTTTTTTTACAAAGTCTTCAAGCTTCTTTATATAGGTGTTTGATGGAGATGATTGTTGCAAATCTTTGAGCTTTACTTGTAGATTTGTTTCGTCTGCCTTTATTTTTTGTAGAATAAGATGTTCGTTCGTACATTAAATGTGTTTAACTAAATTGTCACTTCTTATTTTAATAAGAAAACTACTTCTTATTGTTGAAAATAACTTTCTTTGTGACTTTATACACTTAATTTGAGAAATGTACTTGGCCTCTCTTTGACGAAAAACATATATTTATTCCTTTTTGAAGTATAAGTACCAAAGAAATTTTTATTCCTTTAATCTATTGAGGACATAGATGAGTTGGTTATTAGACATTATAAATGATACATTTAATGCATTCGTCTTAAGTAGACCAAGTGATCTGTCTGAAAGACTACATGTCATTATAATCAATCATGACATAATCCTAGAATGGCTAACCAAGGAAGACACTAAAGATATTTTTTTGGATTGTTTTTGAAGACATTGAAGACATTGGAGGGTTAGGAAAGGAGGTTCAACCATTTATTTAGTACGAAGAAATGGAGCCAACTTATAGAATAGCTTTTGGGCACTATGGTGCTTATAATAATCTTTAGTTGAGTTTATGTTTTAGTCAACTCAATAGAATTTATTTTTGTCAAGAAAATAGAGATGAAATTAGATATAGAAAAATTAGTCACTAAATTTTAGCTTAGCGACTAGATCATAGCTAAGTGAGAATTTCTCTTTATAACTATTTTAGCCAAACAACCAACTCTCATTACTGAGCGAGCTTAACTCTTTATTTCATTAAATTATAATCACTACAAGAAAAACTGTTATTATCTATGAAATATTACTTATGAAATTTTTTCTGTAGATAATTTTTAGTTATTTATAGAATATTATCTACGAAATTTTTTCTGTAGATAATGTTTAGTTATCTATGGAATATTACTTACAATTTTTTTTATGAACAATGTTTAGTTATCTACGAAATATTACTTACGAATTTTTTTCTATAGATAATTTTTAGTTATCTACGAAAATTTTCAGTAAATAACATATGGTAAGTGGGTAATGAAAAAATTCAGATTACCTACGGATTATCCATAGATAACCTTAGCGGGATACATGGCAAAAAAATTTATGCTCTAAGTGATGTAAAGAATATTTGGTAAAAAATAAATATTATTAAAAATTGTCATTTTAAATTTTTTATTTTTATAAATTAATGATAATAAAAAATAACATAGTAATTTTTTTTATAATAATATCAAAATATTTAATAACATTTAATTTAAAAATAAGTAGAATATTTGGTAAAAAAATAAATATTATTAAAAATTGTCATTTTTAATTTTTAATTTTTATAAATTAATGATAATAAAAAATAACATAGTAATTTTTTTATAATAATATCAAAATATTTAATAACATTTAATTTAAAAATAAGTACAATATTTAAAATAAATGAAAATAATAATAAGTACAATATTTTAATTTTGTATAACTAATATCTAGTTTTAAATTTGATATGAAAATATTATGATATAATTAGATAAGATTTTAAATTATTATTTTATTAATGGTTGATAACTAGAAAATAAAACAATAATAAATACATTTTTTAAATTTTATATCTTAGATTTAAGATGAATAAATATATTAAGTTAATTAATAATTTATTTAAAATGTTAAAATTTAATTTATAAAAATAATATTTTAAAAGAGAAGGGTTATAATAACATCGGTGTAACTTTTACTAAGTATTACACCGCTTAATAATTTTATATTAAATGTGAATTTTATAAATTCAACCATTGGATTGAAAGTTTTTTTACTCAGCTCATATATAAAAATGTTTATATTAATTCAAGATGATTTGATACTTCATTCTTGTAAAACAAAATTGACGTAATATATACGTTTCAAAATATACTAAAATACGAACATTTTGATTACCTTTAAGTTGTTGTTCAATTTTAACAAAATTTGATATAAACATATAAAGTGATATGAACTTTCAATCTAATGGTTGGATTTACAAAATTCACATTTAATATAAAGTTATTGAGTGGTGTAATACTTAGTAAAAGTTACACCGGTGTTATTATAACCCTTATGATTTTAAAATATATAAATTATTATTTAAACTTTTAAATTTATAATAAATAATTTAAATTGTATCATAATATTAATTTTAAATAGAAATAAGTAGATTGTTAATTATAAAAGTAAATATATATATATATAAAAAAAGATTAATTAAATATAATATAATTATTATTATTGGTAATATGATTATTATATATATTTTTATATTTTTATAGCGGTCCGAACACACCGAAATGAGAGAGATCCAAAGATAGTATAAGTATGAGATTGTATAGTTGAGGATGACTTAAATGAATTAATTTGTACTACTTATAATATGCATATGCTTTTCGGTAGAAGCGTGATTGACTTAGAGTAATATAGGGATAAATGACCTTTTGGGAAGTTTACTAGAAATTGTGCAGTAAGGACAAAACACGTTGAAAAGTGAAGTGTCGTGAAATAGCATCCTTGAGAGGCCAAATATGAGAGTTGTTACATTAATAAATTTATTAAAATTAAACAAAAATTTTCCTACGGAAATTTTCATAGATAACCTCACCCATAGATAATTTCGTAGGTAAGTCTTTTAAATTTTATCCGTAGATATAATCCATAGATAACAACTTTTGTGGGTAATCCGTAGATATGTCCATATATAAAATTATCTACGACCTTATTACCTGCTAATTTTTGGTTGTACATAATCCGTAGATAATTAAGACTTATCTACAGATTTTCATGCTTATCTATGGATTTCTTCCGTAGATAATTCTGATTTTTCTTACAGTGAATCTCGTTGAGCGACCAGATCGCTTTTGAACGAGAATTTCTCTATGTGGCAGAATCTTATGTCTAAGAAGAAATGATGCAACTACATCTATAGTTTGAGTTTGTTTTGCATGTCAAACCTCTTTTTTGGGCATTTTAGTGAGTTGAAGTGTGTCTAATACACTTCTTAAATGGGTTAACTATAAATAGGTATTATCCATTCATTTGTAAAACGCTTTTGGAAGTCATTGAATGAGATTATTATCTCTTGGGGGAATTTTTCTCTTGGCTTTTATCAAAGAACTTAGTTCTTATCAATGAAAAAAACATTTATGACAAATCTTTGTTGACTTAAGGATCCACTCAAATCATAGTGTCCAACCATTTCTTTTTTATTTTGTGTTTCTCCAATTTTGTACAGATTACGGACTATCTAACTATATAGAATGATGAATCAAATATATTGAAAATGATTGTTATTTCTCTTTCTATGGATCGGATTATATCAACGGATATCAACTAAGCAACCAACTCTCGTGGTTAAACAAGTTTAGTTCTCTTTTTCATCAATTTTATTTATATATTTCATAAATTATTAAATAATGTAATTTATAAAAAATTAATATCGTATTAAATATTTATGTGACACAAACCAAACGACGAGTTATTTATTTATACACCATAAATATTCTTCATTAGTGTTGATCATATTCTAGATGGTGAGTTAACTCTCATATATGGCTAGTAAAATTTTCCATTTTTTAAATAAATATATGAACAAAAATTGAGCAGTTAAAGCTATGGGACCAAAATTATAATGCATTAATTACGTCAATTAATTCATAAATATAATTAATTTATTAAAACACCTCTTTTATTTAATTAATTAATAGAAATATTTTTTTATATTATAAACTTAATTAATTATTTAACTAAGCCTATATTATACTTTTTTAATAAAGGAGATTTATTTTATTTTGTTTCAGAAAATCGACTGATCCACCATAATAAATAAAAAAGAATTTCTAAAATAAATTAATAAAAAAATTATTTACCAAACTAAATAATTTTGGACACGTCGGATGTGGAGGAAAGAAGAAAACGTCAGAGATAGTGACAATTTGTGAAAAACGTTACTCTGAATGATGTGTTGATATTGTTCATCACAAAAAAACGTCACTGGTACTAACGTTTTTTGTTCATCAACAAAAAGTAACAGAAAACGTCACTGGTACTAACATTTTCTGTTCATCAACAAAAAGCAACAGAATACGTCACTGGAGTTCTCTATCATGGGAGTGAAACAACAGGATTTTTTATTTTTCATTGGATAGTGGTGCTACATGGAGGAAAAATAGGATCTCATGTGGAAGAAGGGATAGACTGAAATAAGATCTAAATAAGACAGGATTGTGACCTAATAAGCTCAAAATTACGGACTCTACTAAAAGAAGTAAGCAAGCGCTACGCCCCTTGAAAGCGAAAGCGAGGAAAGGCTAATTGCGAAGAATCTTGTTATCGAATTCGCTTTTGCTGCGCCTTGTTCTCGAATAAGCTCTTTTAAACTGGAAAATAACGTATCGTATAGAATATAGGAATGGAAAGGTATCAATTGCGGGCGGCTTTGAACCGGGAGAGTTCTAAGGATCGTTGCGTAGGCCTCTTATCTTTGCGGGTGGATGCCCATGGAAAACTGTTAAAGCAACTGACACCGGTTAATCAATAGTAGTGAAATCCACATCCCTGTCCCATTCTTGAACAACCTATTCTGTGCGTGGAAGAAAAAGTTGTTTTGCTATAGCACCAAGTTTTATCCTGCAATGATCACCATTTACGTCGCACAAAATATCAGTACCAGTGACGTATTCTGTTGCTTTTTGTTGATGAATAGAAAACGTCAGTACCAGTGACGTTTTCTGTTGCTTTTTTTTTTTTATGAGCAGAAAATGTCAGTACTAGTGACGTTTTCTGTGATGAACAATATTAACACGAACATTTTTCACAAATTGTCACTGCCTCTGACGTTTTCTTCTTTCCTCCACATCCGACGTGTCCAAAATTATTTAGTTTGGTAAATAGTTTTTTTTAATATTTTATTTTAGGAATTTTTTTTATTTATTATGGTGGATCATCCCAGAAAATCAGGGTATAACAAAAAGCACTTTCTTCCAAAAATAAAAATAAAAAAATCTTAAAAGCACTCTCCTCATAATATATGTTCATGTTTAATATATAGAAATACATTCATTTCAGTCTTTATCTTTAATTTTTTTTAATCTTTTAATTTTAAAAATTGAGTTTATATTTGAAAAATAATATTAACTTAAATTTAAAAACTAAAATATTAAAATAAAAGATAAAAAAAACAAAACAATTTTTTTACAAGAGAAAAAAGACAAAAATATATCAAACCATGCATGTCCCCTTCCCATCATCCCATAGAGAAATTATTATTCCTAACTATTCTCCACATAAGATGTAATTAAATGTAAATATTATTTTCTTATAAGTTAATAATTAGTTAATCAAATCATAAACTAATAACTTTTTCCATCCCATGGCTATAACATGTATATATATATTCTTAGATAGCAAGTGCATAATCATTATTGATCAAAACAGTTCCCACCCCCATAGAATGCTTCTCATAGTCTTCTCCATCTTGTTCCTATTACTTCTCCAGACCCTATGGCACTTAACTTCCACAAAAGGCAAAAACTCACCCCCTTCCCCTCCAAAGTTTCCCATAATAGGAAACCTCCACCAACTGGGCTCCCATCCCCACCGCACCCTCCGATCTCTGGCCCAAAAGCACGGCCCATTAATGCTTCTCCACCTCGGGAGGGTCCCACTTGTGGTCATCTCATCAGCCGACGCCGCACGTGCGGTCATGAAAACCCACGACCGCCTCTTCTCGGACAGACCGCACAGTAAAATGTTCGACATCCTCTTGTACGGCTCAAACGACGTCGCTTCGGCGCCGTACGGAGAGTACTGGAGGCAAATGAGGAGCATCTCCGTGTTGCACCTTCTCAGCGCCAAAAGGGTTCGATCCTTTCGCGCGGTGAGAGAAGAGGAAGTGGAAGCCACCATGGACAACATTCGACACTCTTGTTCCTCCGGTTCGACGTTGCTGAACTTGAGCGAAACGTTGTCTAGGGTTACCAACAACGTAGTTTGTCGCGTTGCTTTGGGGAGAACGTACGGTGGAGAACGTGGGAGGGGGTTTAAGAGGTTGTTGGAGGAGTTTACGGAGTTGCTTGGGAGCTTTGTTGTTGGGGACTACGTGCCTTGGCTTGAGTTCTTAGATAGGGTTTCTGGGTTGCATGGTACAGCAAAAAGAGTGGCTCAAGAGTTTGATGAGTTTTTGCATGAGGTTATTGAAGAGCATGTGAGTGGTCTTGGAGGAACCGACATGGAACATGGCAATTTTGTGGAGGTTTTGCTTCGGATCCAAAGGACAAATGATGTTGGCTTTCCTATAGACAGGACTGTCATCAAGGCTATTATATTGGTAAATTATCTATCATATATTGCTTAAAAATGTCATGCATGTTTTTATATATCATTTTTTTATGTTAAATTACTTTTCTTGACTTTTTTTTTTATCTGTACATTTGTTTTTTTTATTTAAATATTCAATTTATTCTCATAATTTTAGAAAATATGATTAAGTTAGTAATGATGTTAGAGTGAATTTAAATGAAAAAACAACGTTGAATAATTTTTAAAAATTAAAAGATTAAAAATTCAACGTTTTAAAAATAGAAGAATCAAATTAAATTATTTAAATAAAAGAAAATAATTTTTCTTGTAAGCTAGCTATACTATTTGTATATTATTTATTATATATATATGCATATATATATATATATATATATATATATATATATATATATATATATATATATATATAATTTCTCTTTGTCATAATACTTTTTTAATGTTATACTATTTTTCTCTCTCTTTCGTGAGAATTATATACATACAGCTTTGTCCTCAAAATTTAGTTTATTTTCGTAATTCTTCTTCTTGTAAAATCATTATTTTAATATATAGTCATATTTATTAATATCAATATCAAGTGTAAGGTTAAAAATTTACCTAAAATCTTATGTATTCGATAGGTTTTTATATAATATAAATTTAATTAATCTAAAATTTAAATTATGTGATATTATATTCATGATCTTATTTATCAAATTTTATGTGATTTAATTTTTTTAAATATATTATTTAATAATAGATATTTATACATATTTTAAATATTATATTATATGTTAAAATAAAATAATACAATAAATTAAAATATAATTTTAAAATTTTGTAAAATTTGATATACATGATTAGATTGACTGATTGTAACATAATTTAATCATTAGTTTATTAAAAAAATATTAAAAATATAAAATTTGATATAAATTTTTAGACATAGTAATAAATCCTGACTTATATATAAAACATATTAAAAGCGTAAATAAAAAGAAAGATAGAAAATAAAAGATTAAGATCGGGAGTGGGAGTGATGTAAAAATCAAAAAGGGAAAGTGGGGGATTGTTAGTTGCATTGCCCAAGTGTGATAGTGGAATATTGTAAGGCTTGGCTTTTAGTGCTAAAGAAAATATTGTATAATAATAAAAAAATAAAAGAAATTGTTTTATATGGTTGTGAAAAGAAAGCCTCGAGGATTCCACATGAAAAGTCGGTAGCTAATATTATTGTCCTTATTGCGCATATAAACATCTTTCAATAAATTCATCCACTTATGGCCGAGTCCAATATAGTATACTTTCTTTGTCGTTTATACACTCTCATTGTCATTGGTTCAAGTTAGGATTATCTCATTTAGGGGTTGTTGGCTGGTATAAAAAGAGAAGTGATAATAAAAATTAAAAATGCATAAAGATCGATAAAGTGATATAAAATGCGATGTTATAAGAAAGGAAGAGAGAAATGTGAAAAGAAAAGAATACGACTATGGAAATATATAGTTGATTGATCTAATTGTAATTTAACTATAGTCAAATTGAATAAGTAATAATTAATTTATATGTATATATTTTTAATATTATATAATGTGTTGATAATAAATTAATGCTTTATTATAAAAATAATTAGTTAAATATTTTTCAAAAGGATAATATTAAAAAATTTAATAGTTAACGGACTAAATAACTATTTTCAAAAATAAGGTAACCATAATGAAATTGAATAAGTAATAATTAATATATATATATATAATATTATTTAATTATTAATTATAAATTAAAACATTATTATAAAAAAAAATAAGTTAAATAATTTTTTGACACAGTTAAATACTTTTTTAGTGTAACATATAAAGTTATATCATATAAAGTTAAATCTAACTTTGAATGTGTTATTATATAAAATATGCATTATATATTTAATAACAGACATGTTAAACTTTTCTTTTTCATTTTTTTTGTGTGCTAGAAGCACATTAGACTAGTATGAAGTTAGCAGAAATATATACAGAAGGAGGGTTGAATGTGTATGTTCATGTTCAAAGGCAGATTTTTAAAAATCGCTTATCAAGAATAATTTTAAAATTGAGTGTTTCAAACTTGGTTTAAGAAAAACTTATGCAGACTTTTCTATTAGAGATTTTTCTTGTTTAGAAAAACTGATCTTCTACTTAAAGATACAGGTTAAGTAAATTGGTTTTCTGTCTGAAAGGCTTATCGTCCAATAAAAGTTGTTTCAGAAGGTCAAGTGTGTTTCTGTCTAATGATTTGTTGAAAAACAAGGTAGGAGAAAGACAAAGTGAGTAATGTTGAAAAATAAGAGAATGCACAAATGTTTTATACTGGTTCACTCAATCTGAGATACGTCCAGTCTCCTTCCACCGAAGGGTTCCACTAATCACAAAGGATTATTCTCAACCACTTCTGGCTCGTCAACCTCTCTTGTCGACGATAGTATTCTTAACCACTTCTGGTTCTCCAAGTATTCTTGACCACTTCTGACCCGCTAGCTTCACTCACTAGCACTAGTATTCTCAATCACTTCTGGTTCACAAGTATTCTTTTTACTAGCCTCTTCAGGCTTTACAGCAATTGAGTGTGTTAAGTGTGTTTGCAACTCTCATGGAGAGGATAGGGTGGTTTCTACACTCACTAAGGTGTGTAACCTTAGTTTTACAGAGATAAGTGTCTAAGTGTTTATTTACTCTCAAAGAGAGGATTGACTATTAACAACACTTACTAAGATAAGCTATCTTAGTTTTTACACAGATATACAGGAAATACTTGAAGAAGAAATATAGCTTATGCTCCTTGTTTTTTTTATTGCACGTTTTTTTTCTCTCTATTCTATCTCTTCTTCTTCTTGGCCTTGATACTTATACTCATTTGATAAATTTGTCCGTTGTTTGAATTCAATTTTTTCGTTGGAGCGTATCTTTGTGTCGTTGCAGATGGAGACTTCATTCACGTTCATGTAAATCTTTTCATTTAATGCATTTGATCTTGCATTAAATGTTTGCTTGTATTCGTGGAGTTTTTCTGTGTAGTTGATTACTTCAATATCTGACTTTAATCATGATCTAGGTATATTTTTACTTTCCTCATCAGTTTAGCTGCTACGGTACTGTCTTTTTCTGAAAAGTAGGTGTCCTTTCTCTAATGTACTCAGCTTTGACTTGTGAATTCACGCTTGCTTATTTTTATCCTTTCTGTATTCACGTTGATGTCCTCTTGTGTTTCTTGTATGATTTCTTTCAATGTGATTAATGGACTTCAGACGTGCTTCAGTATTTTTGACATCGTTTGGATACAAGATACTTCGTCTGATTTAGACTACCCTTCTCGTCTGGGCATAAGAGTTATAACTTCATCTTCTAGTTTATTTAGTTCTATCTGTTGGTCACTTCATGTTGATGTCAGCCTTAGTCTTGATGTTGGCCTTTGTATTGTCTGATGTTTTGTCTAGCCAGATTATGCTTGATCATATTTCATTGCTTGAAATTTTTATTATCCGACTGAAACACTAATGCACATGTTAGTAATAACAATATGTATTATATTTGTCATGTTCAAAACCTTGGTGGAAATTGTGAATGCACTTCGTCTGACTTAACATAGTAGCATAGGGGTGTACCTCTACAAAATTTAATTGCCTAAAAATTTGCTTAGGAGGAAATAAAAAGCACATATAGTATTTGGATTCTCACTTCAACATTTGATTTTGTTAATAAATTTTACAACATGAAGTTAAGACTCATATATAATTTATAAGGTGAGAATTATTCCTTATTTATATATATTATTATATTTTTGTCTACAGTTGATCTGAGATCTCCAACACAATTTGTGACACCCTTACTACCCCAACACATATATAAATAAATCTTGTAAATAAACTAAAAAATAAAATATTCAACGTTGGTAAAAGGGTTCATATAAAACCTTCATAAATAACCAAAATAATTAAAAATTTAATTTAGAAAGTAAAACTTGAGAGTTTATAAATTGCTTTCAAAAGAGAAGGTATAACTCTAAATACATATAAAAATTTATCCTAGAATTCTCTGTCCCAATGTCACAATATCAGAGCACACCCACAACTCAACGGTTGACATTCTAGATGCCACTCAAAGCCGGATCTTCCTCACCTAAAACATCCACAAATTGTACGGTGAGAAAAAAAAAACATTTATATATAAAGCACACAAGGAAATCCACAACATCATCTCATCATAATTTGAAATGTTATTTACAAGCATTTCTATAGATATATCATCATTCTATATCATTCATCATCACATCACAATTCATAATCAAAAAAATACATTACAATCCACACAAATCTTACAATTAACACTATGTCAAGGCCACGCCACATCTGACACAAGTGATACGGGTTAATTGCCTCACTCATCTCACACCATGCCAGGGGCATGCTCGTCCTTGTAGCATCACTTACTCAAGGTTCGTCTCATCCCTGATCATTAGTGTGAGGAACCACAATCACATTACAATCCACACAAGTCTTGCAATTAACCCTATGCCAGGGCTGCCATATGTGACATAAGTGATGCGTGTTAATTGCCTCACTCATCCCACACCATGCCAGGGGCACGCTCGTCCTTATAGCATCACTTATTCAAGGTTCATCTCATCCCTGGTCATTAGTGTGAGGAACCACAATCACAATCATAATCATATCCATACAACATCTCATCTCATAGTTCAATTTCATATCACATACACAATTCCATATCACATACACAATTCCATATCACATACACAATTTCATATCACATAAACAACAGATAAGTCCAACAAAATAAGGGTTTACACACCCCTCAAGCAATTCACATCTAGATCATCAATTTTTATCAAGTAATATAAGAATAACATTCATAAATTAATATAATACTCAATTGAATAACCAATTTAATAGAATCTTAACTCAAATAGTAAAACCCCCAATTATGCCAAAACCTATCTCACAGACACTTTTCTACAATTTCATTCTCTCTCCCAGATCGTCATTCTTACAAATTAAATATATATTTCTAATCCTCAACACATACAGAATTTAATGGGATCATCAATTTCTCAAACAGAAATAATTATAAAATTATTCATAATCTTAAGGGACTCTTCCTCTACCCAATTCCCTCATGTAACTCTACATACAAATAATCCCCTTCCCTTGTACCTGGATAAATAGTAGTTGAAACTAAAACAAAGATCTCCTTGGTCTCCTCCTCTAAGTGCCCCTCGGTCTTCAGAGAGTGTAGAAGGAAAAGAAGAGAGCAAAGAAGAAAAGAAGAGAAAAGTGAAAAGTGTGCTTTTTGGGAGTGTCAGAGTGCTCTATTTATAGGCATCAAGTGTCTCCGGAACGGCTCGTTCCAAATCCAGAAAGGCCCGTTCTGGACCCTTAAATCATGAGTAAAATTCATATCCAGAATGACCGTTCTCAAACCAGAACGACCCGTTCTGGGTTTGCATTAAAAACTCTCAATGGTCATATTTTAAAACGACCCGTTCCAACTCTGGAACGACCCGTTCTTAATAAGGTTTAAAGGCCATTTCTAAAATCCGGAACAGTCCGTTCCCAACTAAGAATCATAGGCAAATTTAATAGTTTGGAACGACCCGTTCCATTTTGGGAAAGGCCCGTTCCGAGCCACTAAATCACCTTCGTTTTAGTAACTTGAAACGACCCGTTCCAATTTTAGAATGACCCGTTCTGGGTTACTAAAACACCCCTGTAAATTACTAAATTACCCTCATTGGACTTTTAGGCCCTCGTACATTCTATGAAAATTGGACTGTTACACACTTCTTTTATATCGAAGACCAAACATTTAACAATATATCTCTAACACACCCCTAGCTAATTCAATACTATTAAATTTAATATGTAAATTAATATAAGACTTGAATTTTTTTCAATATATCTTGTCACATTTAACTATATTAAACTTGATATACAGATAAATAAATATCATATAACCCTTTTTAATTATCAAGATAAGTAAGATAAGTAGGACTTCAGTTTTTTTTCCTAATGAAATTCTAAGTAAAGAAAATTTCAGTCCCACAAATGTCACGACTTAATTTTAGGAAAAATAAAAAAGTTGCAAAACAGAGGTTTAGAAATAAAAGCCTCCTTCCCTTCAAAAAAATAAATAAATAAATAAATAAAAGCCTCCCGTATAATATATATTATTCTTATCAGAGTCGGTTTAATGGTTAGTGGGAACAAAAGAAAATTTTGAGAAAACTCATTTTATTTTAGACAAGAAAACTATATATTAAGCCCTTTTATCGAAATATGCAACTTTTTTACTTAATATAAATTAAAATAAATATTTTTTTTTGTTAAAATACTTAAAGTTTCATATTTAGTAGCCTTACCTTTTGGATGAACCCGGTTCTTTATTAAGTACAAATATCTCCCATCAAATTTATCCAGTAATGTCCATATGCTTATATGTTGATTTATTGGGCTCGTTGTTGGTTTCAGTAATTTTGAAAGGGAAAATAAGCATTGAAATGAGACTGTCAATTATTTATAGTTTTAGTCAATATCACATAATTGAGTTTTTTCATAAATTAAAAAATTTGGTAACATGTCAATACAGATTGGCCAAAACTATGAACACAGAAAGTTCTATATACAATAATTTATACTCATATACTCATCGGATTAACGTTCTGGGTCAAAAAAAGCTCATCTCTTGAGGTCTATGCTTATTTTTAGGAGAATAATATTAATGTGAATGAATTAAAAAATGCATATGATTTTGTATATTATAAATTAAAATTAAACAAGATTGACCAATTATAGTTTTCATAATTTTTAATGAATCAATATTTGTTCATTAAATGTATATTAATTTTGAAAATCTAAATATTCATTAAATCAGGTAAATTAAATTTAAATTAAGCAATGTAATAAACTATTAAATAATTTTAAAATAATGTGAAATTTAATACACGTGATCTTTTGTATAATATCACAAAATTTCAATAATTTAATTGGTTAAATTTCAATTATACAAAAATTATAGAAGTTATAAAATTTTAGACATCTTGTATTAATGAATCCTGATTCATTTAAGTATGCACATGTTAAAACTCTTGGTTTCACATATGAAAGAAAGGTTATGTTCTCACTATATAGCACCATCACACATTGACCATGCACTTGTTTTTGTTTTAGGATATGTTTGCAGCAGGCACAGACACTACATCAACCCTCTTAGAGTGGACAATGACAGAACTCTTAAGACATCCAATTGTAATGAAGAAATTGCAAGACGAAGGTAAGAGTGTGGCTGGTGACAAAAAGCACATAACTGAAGAGGACTTAGGTCACATGCAATACTTAAAGGCAGTGGTTAAAGAAACTCTAAGATTACACCCTCCAGTCCCATTACTACTCCCACGACAAAGCATGGAAGACATCAAATTGAATGATTACCACATTGAAGCTGGCACACGAGTAATTGTAAATGCTTGGGCAATTGCAAGAGATCCTATGTATTGGGATCAACCTGAAGAATTCAAACCTGAGAGATTCTTAAATAGTTCAATAGATGTAAAAGGAAATGACTTCCAATTGATCCCATTTGGAGCAGGGAGAAGGGGGTGCCCAGGAACAATGTTTGCTATGATGGTGAATGAACTTGTGCTAGCCAACCTTGTCCATCAATTTGATTGGGCATTACCAAGTGGGGATAACACATTGGACATGTCTGAAACAATTGGTTTGACTATGCAAAGAAAAATTCCCCTCATGGCGGTTGCAGTCCCAAATTAAATAAGAAGTAGTGAAGGGGTAAATGTTTAATTTATATATAAGTACAAAAAGATTTTAATTTAGACAAAAATAATTAGATTTGACTATTTTATTTGTTAAAATTTCATATCGTTCTAGTCATTGATATAACATGACGATAAGTTATATAATGTTTTACATCAATAATGTTGAGAGCTTAGAGAGGCTATACTAAAAAAGAATACTTGTTTTGCTTTCTCGTGAGTGCTTGAAAAAAAAGAATATTTGTAACAATGGTTGATATATAGTTAGTGAAATTATTGGTAAGAAGCTAAACACCAAATATAGTCTTTTGGTGAGATATGAGCCAATACAAACTTTTGGTGTTATTATTCTTTCCCTTATTGTTGTATGTTTTAACTAACCTAGGAATTGAATTGTATGCATTGTCTATTGTTTGCAAACTTGAATTTTAATAAAATTGCTAGATAAAAAAGATAAATTAGAACTTCTCAAAATATATGTTTTATATGATAACAAATGTATGTTTTTTTGTGCAGCATAAAAAGACTAAGTTATAAGACGATAACATAGATCACATAAAATGAACATATTTGACTAAGTCTTAAGCTTGTCCAAATATAATATTTAATGTTTTTATTTCAATATTTATTATACCTAATATTCCTATTAGTTGTTTTCAACGTATACCTTAACAAATTGAAGAAATAATCTCTTCTTTGGTACTTGGAATGATTATAAAAGGATGTGACTTGCTTTTTATAAACAAAAGGAGAAGATCTCTTGAAGTATGTGAAATCATCTAAAAATTGTTTTGAGGTATGTAAAATCATCTAAAAATTGTTTTGGACTAACACATGTTACAGTTCTTTACCATTTGTACCCAAAAGTTGATAAGCAACATCATTGATCAGAAGTATGTTTGATTATAAGTTTAGAAAATCTTTTCAGAGGTTCACTACTAAAAATAAAAAAGTTTTTTCTAGTAGAGAAGTTCTTAAAAGTCCTTTAGATTATATCTAAATATATTCCAAATAAGAAGTGACCACTTAGTGAAATGTATTAAATGTACCAAGAACATATCTTTGCACAAGAAAACAAGATAAGAAGTGACCATTTCTATTTTATTTGGTACGTGAATTTCTTTATTCTGTTTATGCGTATAATTTAAATTATATTTTATATATTTATAAATTTAATTATTTTAAGTTGTTAATTATTTGTTGTAGGACATGAATTTAAATACTTTATTATAAGGAAGATTAATTTTGGTTGAAAGAATATTTTCAATAAGAACAAAAATTTAGTTCTAAACAAAATTTACTTATAACTATTAATTTGGAGGAAGTATTTTATATATATTTATTTTAATTTTAATTTAACTCCTCTCCTTCTTTTAATTATTTTATAGTCTTGTAGATTTAAATTAGAAGAGAGAAAGATTTAAAATTTATAGAAAAGAGAGAGAGAGAGAGAGAGAAGATTACTATTCATGATGTGACTTGATCTTATCACTTAAAATTAAACCTTCTCACTTCTCCCTAGAGGGAGAAAATAAAAGTTTCCTTTCATCTTGTCCATTCCTCCTTCTTCTCTAGAGCACTTTTACTTGTTCTACTCAAATATAACATAAACAACTAAGTTTTTGAGCTTTCTACTTCATCTTCCTTTGATTTTTCTTCTTCTATTTCTCTTTAAACTTACTTCAAGCTTGTTCTCTTTAGGGGAAATTGTGTAGAAGCTTATTTTCTTCATTCCATCTTGAGAAAAGCTTCCTTGAGGTAAGGGGTGTGACACACCTTCTACCCCGCATATCATAATACAAATAATAAAATTTAAATAACACAGTCTTTCAATTTTTTTTAAATACCAAACATGTTCAGATAGAGAGCACCACATTCATAACTTAAACAAATAACATAATCACAAAAGAAATAAGGATAATATTTTCAAAATAATTTAACAGAAACAACATACTAATCTAATCCTATCTACGCCCCGATGTCACATGTCCTATCAGAGCAAATCCCAACATAGAAGCCTAAGCTTCATCACCAACATCCTCAGCCTCATGCTGATAATCACCTATAAGACAGTCAAGGAAAAACACCACAAGAAAAGGGAGTGAGAAATATCTCACTCTGACTCACAGTGTAAGAATATACACTAGATAGTCAAACACAAACAAAACATATATAACATAGATAAATTAATAATAATATCACATTTCACTCATTCAAGACATATCAACTTTTCATATAACATTAAAATGCACATGTATGGATACAGACTACATTTTATCATGCATGTGGCGCTAGTAACATATCACATGGCATATTGCCGCTAGCAATACACGAAGAGTAGTCTAGGAGTACATGCCGGGTCACACCCTCTGCGCACTCTCACTAGAAGGACATACTACTAGAGTCTCGTCGGGATAGCTAAGCCGCGCAAGATACATCCTATGCACACAATGGGCGAGACTGGGACTTCCAAACCGAGTTATCCCCAAGGACTAATCCCCAAAGCTTTTACACTAGAGGGCCTTCTCTGGTGGTGTATTCCATATCGTACCCTTAAAAATATTTATGCACATGATGCATGTCAATCAAGACTCTATGCATTCTCATATCACATTATTATCATCACATCTCATCATCACATTTCATCATCACATTTCATCCTCATATTCCATCATCATATTTCATCATCATATTCACAATATCCCATTATCACATTATAATCTCACAGAGCACTTTAATCCATATTAAAACTCATCTATTTGTGAAATTAAACACATATTTACACTTTGCAAACATTAAGGAACACAACAAAGCAATCAAAAGGCAAAACAGAAAACATTCATATTTTGCCCGTTTTCTCATAGGGTTTTCTGTAGGGACCCACAAAAATCTCAAATCATACAACTACAATTTTAAAACTGAAATGAATCATTCATTCAAGCAATTTATACAATTAATTACATATAAGAGGAACAATAGATGAAATAGATACAATTGGGGGAAACCCCTCATACATGAGCATACAACAAACACAAGATTGGAGGTCAATCCCACTACCCAACATACATTCCCACACCCAGAGTAAGGTTTCTCACTTCCCCCTTACCTGGATGAGTAGAAGATGAATGGTCTTGCTGTGATCTAAGATCGTTCCTGAATACTCTTCCTTAAAGCTCTTTGTTTCTCCTTTTTTTCCCTAACCCTTTAGAATGCAAATGAGGCAGATAAGGTTAACGCCACCGGACTTCTTTCTTAAAATTAATCCATTGGGCTGGGTCAACCCAACCCGTTTTCCTTCTCTTCTAACCCACTTCTCTTTTTCCTCAAAATAATTAAATAAAATAAATACATGTGTATTATAAAATATTTTTCTTCTATAATAATAATATATTTCTGACCCCAAAATATAATAATATAATATCAATAACAAAATATCATATAAAATCAACCTTCTCTTAAAACATATAAATATTCATTTAAAAATGCTAATAAAGATACTTATTTAATACGTACAAAATAATTGTCCAAAACAATAATTATTTAAAACGTACAAAATAACATTCCTCTATAATCATTAAAATAATTATGAACAAATACCTTGTAATAATAATAATAATAATAATAATAATAATAACCTTTTTGAAAATTGGGGTGTTACAAGGGGAGTTGATCTCAACAGTTGAACTCTTGTTTGTTGTAGTTTCTTTAGATCTTGGAAAATAAAATCTAAAAAAAATCATGACTTCCCTGTTTGGTCTACATTGATATACTGGTTATTTTTAATTTTTTATGTCAAAAATGGATTCCTTGGGTATGAAAACATTGTGTTTGGTTCAAAGATCATTTAAAACGAAATTTTCTAGCAAAATATATGATTAAAACAAGTTTTGAGGATTTTTGTAAAATCTTTTTATAGCACGAAAATGGTGTAATTTTTGGAGATGATAACCCTATTTTAATACAATTCCTAGTGTTTAAAATGTTCTTAATGTGAAAATGTATGCTTACTCATTTATTTTGTGAAAAATCAATTTATGAGCAATTTAGTACTTATAATCAAATTTTGGCACTTTTGGTGCACTTGCTATTTTGTTTTCTATAGTTGGTCTCTAAAATGATTTAATTTAGTTATTTTGACCTTAAAAATGAATATAGAACATGGATAACCTTTGAAAAAGTATTAAGGTTTATTTTAATTATTTCCAATAGAAGAATTGAAACAATATGTATCAATCGATAAAACGATTGATTTATAAATTTTCTATGCTTTGTTTAGTTTGAAGAATCACGATGTATATTGTTTTACAATATAAAATTTATGATTGTGATATGAAGTATTTACTTTTGAACCTAGGATAGTTTTCAAATTGATAAGACCGTGAGAGTATGAACTCCAACAATTTAATTGTGGTGTATGAATTTAATTATTTAAAATATTGGATTATGCGGTTTAGCTGAGTTTGAGGGTCTTTGACCTTCGACATATTGGTTAGGATGATATTGTAATCCAGGGACATTTCTTGGTTGATCTAAATTGTTTGGAATATATGAATTTACATCTATTATGCTGTCTATTTGTTTGTGTGACCTTTCTTGTGTTTTAGTTTCTTTTGAGTGCTAATATGCTAGAAATGTTTGTATGGTTTTATTTTAATTGGTTTAATGATTATTATGGAATGGGGAATTATATATTAAACAATAACTTTTGAGTTATGGTATAAGGAAACATTAGGTGGATGTGTGGATAATTACAGAGATACACTAGGGTACATGAAAAAAGGTTTTCTGACTTTGGGAAATTGGAAAGTGGTGAATCTGACTAACATTTGGTGTACACATTTGACGTGTTAGAAATCATAGGCCTCACGTTCCACTTCTAATTCTGATGCGATTTATAATTTTAGCCAAGGGATCGTATGCCCCACCATTGTATCGGTCCAAAGCATTGACCAACCGGTGATTATCCACATGTGACGTAAGACCATCATGAAAAAAGGGATTTTGATGGTAGCGTTTGGGCCAAGTTAATAGATTAATGTGTTGATGATCCTTTTATGATACTTGAAAGTAAATTGTTGATAAAACCATTAAAGATTGTTTAGTGGTAGTGTATTTGTTGATTTTAAGATGTATTACTGTATGCATGTTATTGTGTTTGTGGAGATTGAAAAGTTGGTGAAACTCACCCTTACAACCTATATTTTAGGAGACGACAACACCCTAAAGGATCCTTCATCTTGTTGAGTTTCGTTACAACTATGAGGAAGCTCGTGAAATTAGAAATCATGTTCATTTTAGTTATTAAAAGTTCTTAGTAATAACCCCAACCTCAGATTACTATAGAGGTGAATTTGACTTACATGATGCCTTTTTGGGTGGACACCTTGTATGAGGATTCATCATGTACGATACTACTATATTTACTATGGCACGGAGAGACCTGCAAATGTATTGAAGTTTCTTCAAGAGCTCTTTGATCATGATACTCATGGAAGACCTACCCAACAAACTTTTTAACAAGATACTGGTGTTGAAGTGTATGCTGATGAGGGGACTTCTAACCTCAACGATGTGACTTCAGAGGATCAAGAGTACTATTATAGTTTGTTCGGGGAGAGTTAGTCTCCACAAGTTTTCCATCTTCCTCTTATTTTGGGTAAACTGCTCTGAGTATAGGTTATTTCCTTTCTGGATGTATATTTGGGGTGGGAAATTTTCTATACTTTATTTGTTAATACCAGTGATGTAATTAGTGCCTGTACCTTAATTTTGTAAGGGGTTACATCTTCTACTTCTTTTTGAAAAAAAATTATGGATGTATGTAACAAACTTTATATGTATAAAGATATGACTCACCTTAAGTTCTTGCACATAAGGTTATATATCTTTTAAATTATCATACTACTTTAATTATGCATATTTCTTCGATACAGTTTCAGCCTATTAACATATTTTAGAAAGTGTAAATGAAATAATTCTAGTTACATATTTTAATATGCACTTACTTAAATATTATTATGTTTATACATGTTTTTCATAAATTTGATTATTGATTATATTTTCGCTAGAATTAATATATTTAAATAAATTAAATGTTAAAAATCTATAAATATTAGTAATGATTTTGGACGTCATTGGAAGACTCAAGGGTTTTGCAGCAGCTACCTTTCATTGTTGCCTATATAAGAAGTAGGACAAACTCATAGAAAAAAAGAATGCACAATCTTATTCTCTATTCAATTTTCTTTGTAAATAAACTCTCTATACTTAATTATTTTTCATGTCTTGTGTGTAAGATGATTTGTTAATTTACCCAGCTTAAAATTTGTGTTTAGCTTGAAGCTTGAAGATGCTTTATGTTTAAAGAATATTTGGCATAAAATCCTTGATAGATTTTTTTGTTTAAAGAAGACTCGGTGGATAGTTTTTGACGAGACAAATTAAAGAATAGGTTGAGCTAACAATGGTTTCTATAAAGAATACTTTGTGCCTTTTTAAAGATAATAGAACTTGATCAATTGATCAAAAACTGAACGTAATTTCAGTGGTTGAAACGAATTAGTATAAAAATGTTGAAATAAAGATCCACCAAGAAGGACGTTTGAGTTGGTGTTCAAAATCTTTTTGCAATGTGGGAAGTCATCTCTCTCTTTCTTAAATTTTGAAAAACTCTTTCTTGAAAATGTTTCTTAAATTTTTTTTTCTTAATTTTTTGAAATGATTAAGTCAGATTGATGAAATAAAGATCAATCCAACAAATTCAAAGCATAAAAATAACCCAATCAAGAAATCAAGATATATCAAGCAATTATCAAGAAATAGAAGTGTAGGGAAAAAGAGAATCACACAAAAATTTATATCGATTCATTTTCTTATGAAAATTACATTTATTCTCCCATAATCAACCTTAGATTACAAATTATTCTCTAGGAGTAAAAGAATAATTATAGATTAATCTAGTTCGGCCATAGTTTATTATGAAAAGAATGAGAGCTTTACTCATGAAATATGAAATCTATGGTTTGCATGGACTAAAAATTTTACACACACATATACATATATATATATATATATATATATATATATATATATATATATATATATATATATATATATATATATATATATATATAATTTTTAAAAAACACTTGAATCTTCTCTTTAAGTTTGTGATTATATCTTCACCAAAAGTTATCAGAAAAGAAAGGACCATAAAATTAATTTCTCTTGCACAGTAAGCCACACTGTGAGTGTGGAAAATTTGATATTTTTGTTATCAAACAAAGTCCACCTTTCCTGTAATTTATTTCTCTTGCACAGTAAGCCACATTCTTGAACACCATAAGCCTATGAAATTTCATGCACCAAACATGGTTAACAACACATTTTTTTTTTCATTTTTTTTAATTTTTTATTAACCTAATTTGAACTCAACATCTAACTTAAGTGATCTATCCTAAGTTTCACTCAAACCATTTTTTTTATTAAAATCCAAACAGAGACAATTATTCACCATAATTGTAAACTTGTGAGGAAATCAATCAGCTCCACAAATTTCTAAAAGATGAAGCAATTATAAGTAAATTTTTTAAATATATTTTTAGTTTTTTAAATTAAAGTATATATTATTTTGTTTTCCAAATTTTAATTTATGTTTAATTTCCTATAAATTTTAAAAATATTGGTTGGGTCTCTAAAATTTTAAAAGAAAATTTGACCTCCAAAATATAAAAAATTATTATTTTAGTCTTTTTCAATTTATCACTATCAATTATGATATCAATGATTAAAATATGTCTTTTTTAAAATTATAGGAAATAAAAATGATAAATTGTAAGTTTGAGAGACCAAAATAATAATTTTTGATATTTTAGAAATTAAAAACACAATTCCTAAGTTTGGAGGACAAAAAATATATATTTCAAATTTGAAGGACTAAAAATATAATTGAATCTTATATGTAATTAGACGGTTCAATTGCACTTTTGTTTCTTTTATTTACGTTAATATGCAATTTTGGTCCCTCAGTTTCAAAATAGAGACATAGTCCCTTTATTTTTAAAAATACAAAATTTGGTCCTTCCATCTGTTAATCGTTTAATTTTAGTGATATGACATTTGAAGATTAAAAATACTAAAAAAATACATGCAAATAAGATTTATTAATAAAATAAATATCAATAACTTGTTTATATATATATATATATATATATATATATATATATATATATATATAGACACACACATATGAGGAGGGTTCAAATGACACTGGTGTAACTTTTAGTAAGTATTATACTGCTCAATAATTTTATATTAAATGTGAATTCTATAAATTTAATCGTTAGATTGTTAGATCATATATACAAAATTTTATATTAATCCAATATGATTTGATACTTTATTCTTATAAAACAAAATTGACGTAATATATACATTTCAAAATATAATAAAATATGAACACTTTGATTACCTTCAAATTATTGTTTAGTTTTAACAAAATTTGATATAAACATATAAAGTGATATGAACTTTCAGTCAAGCAGTTGAATTTACAAAATTCGCATTTAATATAAAGTTATTGAGCGGTGTAATACTTAGTAAAATTTTAACCAGTGTCATTTGAACCCTCATATATATATATATATATATATATATATATATATATATATATATATATATATATATAAATGAAGATTTTTTGTAAAGTTATTTTATTTTTAGTTTCTATCCTTATATGCCACTTTAATAAATATCACGTCACTTAATTAGTAGGGATAACAATGGGTAGGGTCTAGATAAGGTACTATAGTACTCATCCTTATACCTACGTTTAAAAATAACTCCCGTACCCAACCCCATACCCTTGCGGGTAACAATTTTAATCCTCTTCTTTGTACCCGTTGGGTATTTGTGTACCCATATCTGTACCTGCGACCTACATTTTACTTATGTAAAAAGTAAATAAGTTAATAAAGAGATAACATTTCACACAAAATAACATAATATTAATTTGTGAGGTCTATAATATTACAAAAATCTAACATAACAATTTTTATAAATAATGATTACAAAAAATTCAATTCTTGTAAATAAACTTTTAAAAAATCAACATAATAAAAGTTGTAGTTAAACTTCCAACATCATGATCATGTGTTAACAATATTCTCCAAGAATTGAGAAAAAAAATTGTACAGAAATTAATTAGATTAAATTTATTAATTAAATTAAATACTATAATTTAAAAAAAATATATATAGACATTTAACCTCATCATTGGAATCAACTTCTTATTTTTGCAAATACTTGTCTTCCAAGTCTATATTATTTTGGTTCAGTAATACCAATAGAAACTACATGACAAGAAAATGAATGATTAAATAATTAAATTAATAATTAAAAACTAACAATAAAAAAATAAAATAACTTTTATTAAATAAATAAAATTTTTAATTATTTATTACCTTATTGTTTGTGTTTCAACGAACTTTGTGTACACATAAGTGTTTCTAGAGTAAATCCATAGAATTTAGAATGATGAGAACTCAAAAATGCATCTCTTGTACTTAATGCTAATTTTGAAACTACGATTGAAAATTGGGGTTATCAAAACATCCTTAGCATTTTTTTTTGCAAAATTGGATACTTGATCCCATTTGTTTTTCACCATCTAAGAATGTCAAAAGTAGCACTTCTAGGAAAAAAAATTTCTTCCAATAAGAGCCCTATTTCAGACTTCCTTTGTGTTTCAATTGTATCATTCACAAATGAGTCATCATCACTAAGAAAATTGCTAATATTTAGATTATCTAAGTTTGACTCATTGATATTTGCTCGTGAAGTTGAACTTTCCACTATTCCCTTAGTTTTAGTTTGATACTCTCCAAATAATAAGTAACATAATTTCTTGATATTATTAATTTCAATTAAAGATGAGTTACCATAAAACTTAGGAAAAAAGTACTCTAACAACTTCAACTTGTATCTTGGATCTAAAATGATAGTAATATTATTATATTAATTAATATATAAATAAATTATTATTAAATAATTATATCATATATATATATATATATATATATATAACTATGGGGCAGGGTGGGTTGGATACCATAGTACTCGAACCCACACCCACTAAATTTTGTAGGTCTATACCTATCCCATACCCATCCCCATATAAGCAAGTATTTACCCATCCCACGTGAGGGTATTTTTGCAAGTGCCTATAGGGTCTAGGTCTATTTTGCCTTCCCTACACATAAATAATTACAAATAACTAGGTAACATTAAAAATTAACTATCAATAAGCATCAAATTAATGTATAACAAAAATTATACAAAATAACTTGTACAATATCATTTTTGTATCTATCTCTCTCCATCATTAATAATATATCTCTCCATAATAAATGAAGTGATGGAGAGAGATGGATACGTACAATTGTAAACAATCATGAGGTGCCTTCTACGAGTGGGGTCATGTGACATGACAAACTTGTTATTCCTACTATAACTATGGTGGGAAGACCACTCTAATTATTGAAGGTTAGAAGAATTTGAAGAAATGGCAATCATTTAAGAAAAAAGGACCAACTAGTGATTTAAGAAATGGTGGCCAATTGAATAAACCTTAGGATATGATTTTTGTTAATTAATAGAAAGAGAAACAAGGAAAATGGTCCCACCATAATGGTGGATGGTAACCTTTAAGGGAAGAGATGGGATTGGTGGCCCCTAAGGCCTAAGCTACAATAATTTTTGGGAAAGAATCAAGCTTGGCTAACTCTAGGAACCCTCATGAGGTGGGGGCTAAAGGCCTAATTATTAAAAATCGAAAGTCCGTTTAGAGCAACAAAGTCATGGGCCAGCTACTGTGAATCATAATAAGCCTTTTTTGAAAATTATATATGGAGAAAAAAAGCGTGATGGTTATTGGGGTAGTGATGTACAAGGCGCAACTGAAAAAAACTGAAACGACAAAGAGAAAGGAGAAAAGCCAACCCCTTATCTCCGATTCCATTGTGAACCTCAACCAAACTAAGATATAGGCCATGGCTGATTTTGATAATTGTTCGATGAAGCCTAACTTGCTAGCTAATATGACCATGGCTACCTAATAAGGATTCTTTGATGATATAGATATGGAACTCCTAGAATAAGAGGAATTGGATGTGCAATTAGATGATGATGGGGATGGCGTTACGGGGATGGAGAGTAGTCGTATGAAGATTGATGAGATGGTTGATGAACGACCTAGTATGGACCAATGAGTGTTCTTCTTCTTTTCTTTTCTGTTACTGTCATGGATTGCAACATTCTGAGTTGGAATTGTCAAGGTGCGAGGAACCAATCTTTCTTTTCTTTGATTTGTGATCTGGGTGTGAAACATAGAGTCTATATTCTGTCGTGGTTAAGTCATGATGGAAGAGCATGGACCAAGGGTCCAACCACTAGAGCAATGACTAGGAGATTACTTGAAGACTTGACTACTTTAGAGCTTAGTGGGCCTAATGGGATTGGTGGGCCTAGGGTGCTCCTCACTTGGGATTTACTTGTTTGACACTACTTTTTTATTGCATATTCATAGAATAGGAATTTACTTTGTTTTGGTCTTGTATTTTGGACCATAGATTAGGTTTTGTGAGATTTGGACTTATAGGGCCTAGTTTTGGGCTTCATGGGCCTTTGGACTTTTGGTACACAATATTAAGCTCATTTTCATTCTTGTAATTTTTCCTATTCATTGTATTTCATTGACCATTGTATTTAGGTCATTAGTATAGGATTTAAGGAGGAATACTTGTTTAAGAGGATTAGGCCAAACTAGGTTTAATTTAGCTTGCATTTAAGTTGCATTTTGAGTCACAAGTTTGGCGCCACCTTGGCTGAACATGTGTGACTCAAATTCAACCCTAAATGCAAACTAAATCAAACTTAAATGTACACTTAGCCCTTGGAATCTGGTGATGTACATGTGGGTTAAGATTTGAATTCAAAATTCAAATTTGAATTCAAAATTCAAATTTGAATTCAAATCTTGGCGCCACATGTGAAGCCTCCACATTGGCGCCAAGTGTCCCTAATTTCGAATCTATAAAAGTCTCCCTCCTAACACCTTGTAATCACTTTTGAATATATGAAATTTCTGAACATTCTTCAGCCAAATTTCTACAAGAGTCACCGTGAGAGAGTGCCTTCAAAACCCTAGGAATAATTCCCTTAGTTTCCTACCTTTGAAGTGAGCATTCCTTTGAGCCTTCAAGCTAGGATAATTCCTTCTCTAGCCTAGGCTTTCTTGCTTCGTGTTCTTCAATCAAATAAGCTCCATCTATTCGGTTCAAGTCTCCAAGAAGAGGATCATACGCTTGGTGAAGTCAAGGAGTAGTTCATCTATCACTTCTCCTAGTTTCTCCATCAAGTCCCAGATTAGTCGTCGTAGGGCTAAGAAGATTTGTAGGAAGTTGGGGTATAATAATAATCTTTGTGAAGAGGCAAAGATTTTCTATGGAGGAATTTGGTTGTTTTCGGAGCCTAAGGGTTTTGATTTGGTGGTGGATAGTTTTTCCAATCATAGTAGGGCTTCACTAGCACCTATAGGCCTCCTAGACAGAATCTTAGGCACACCCTATGGTAGTATTTGGTGGACCTAAGCAGTGGTATGGAGGAGACTTATAGGTGATTGTGGGGGATTTTAATGTGTATCTTCATTCACATGAAAAGAGAAAGGGTTGCACTATGAATACACTTTTTATATTGCATTTCAATAATTGTATGGAATCTAGTTCGTTGATGGATTTGTAGTCTTGTGGGCCTAGGTTCACCTAGGAACCTAGGGGTGTGGTCAAGAGACTTGACAAAGCGATTTGTAATACCAGGTTGAGGGCTGCATTTCCTAAATTTTTTGTGAAACACCTTTCATTTTTTCAACCGAATCATAGAGTTATTCTTTTGTGTTTCAAAAAACTTGTTTGGAGAAATAAAGGTAACTCATTTTGTTTCACGAAAAATTGGCTATAAGACCTTTCTTTTGATCAGGTTGTTAGTGATGCTCGGGAAAACTCGCCTTATTAAGAAGGCACTGTTTCAACTTTCCAGAATCAAGTCATGGAGTGGAACTACTCTCACTTTGGTAATGTTTTTCACAGGAAAAAAATTATGGGGAGGATGGAAAGGATAGATAAGTGGCTTCATAAGAACTTCTCTAGTGGCCTCCTTAAAATGAGATGTTCACTTTGGAAGGAGTATCAAGATATCCTCTGCCATAAAGATCTTCTATAGTACCAAAGGCTATACATTCTCTTTGTGATGAGGACGGGTTGATTGTTGAGAATTAGGAAGATATCAATAATAATATTGAGATTTTCTATAGAAATTTATTCAGAGATGATTAAGGCCAAGTTGATTGACCTTTGAGAGGGCGCTTTCCTCCTTTATCCAGGGATGACATTGACTTAGTCCAAGCCATCCCCATGGGCCAATAGGTGAAGTCAGTTGTGCATAGCATGAGTGCTTTAAATGCCCCTAGATTTGATGACCTTCATCCATTATTCTTTTAGTCACAATGGAAGAAAGTTGGAGGATCAATCTATAATTGATTAGGGAAGCTTTCATGGATCCTTTCACCATTGATTCCTTAAACAACACTAGTATTGTGCTCATTGGTAAAGGTGGCCATTTACTACTATCTTAGGGAATGGATCGTTAGTGAGGTTTCGACTAGATAAGTGGCTCCTTTCAGGGACTTCCTTTATTTTTGTAGTCACTTATCTCCTTTCTCAACAGGACCTTGAGTGCAAGGTGAAAGAATACGTTGGACTAGAAGGGGTGTGGATGGAATCTTGTATGGCTCCTTACATACCTCAATTTGTGCTTAATGAAATCAAAGCTTTCTTCCCCCTTATCTCAACATAGTGATGATCAAATGTTGTAGGGCATGACTTCAAATGATTGTTTCTCTGTTAAAATAGCTTACACTTTTCTTCAAGGTCTTACTCACATTTCTATAGGGATTTATTGGAAGAGAGTGTGGTGTGTTAAGTATGTGGAGTCAGAAGGGTTTATTGGGCTTGGCCTATTTTCTTTTTTTTTTCTTTTTTTATTTATTTTATAAATACTCATGTAATTGTAAACCTAATTGTAGACACCTAATTTCGTCTGGGGGCATACAAACAAGGAAATGAACCTCTGTTATGAAGGGAAAGTGCTCCCAAAGCATGTAAACAACAAGACAGGACATTAGAAGGCCTAAAGCCCAAATAAATTGGTTTTAGTGGCCCGGAACGGGCTGTTCCAAAATCAGAGGGATGTTCCAAGCCACAAAAAAGGCCTAAAAACCTAGTCTAGAACGGGCCGTTCCAAAACTAGAGCCAACGGTTCGTCTGGGTTTGATGCAGGAAGACCCTCAATGTTGTGCCTCCCCTCAATGTTGTGCCTCGCGATGGAGATCCGAACTTGGTGCCTTGTGTCGAAAGTCTTCCTGATATTGTGGTGTTCAGGCGGCGTGTTCCGTAGAGTTAACGGCGGTACAAGATGGTGACGGATTATCGCGGCGGCGTGTTCCGTAGAGTTAACGGCGGTACAAGATGGTGACGGATTATCGCTTGAGGGGAGGAGGTCACGAGACATGTGGTCCTTGGTCTGAATTCATCCCAAGTCCCACATCTGTAAAATGAAGGAACATTGGCTAGTTTATAAGGGTGTCCACCATTCCACATAGTATGAGGCCTTTTGGGAAGGAGCCCAAAAACAAAACCGTGCGGGCCTAGCCCAAAGCGGACAATATCATACTATGGTGGAGGAACGGGTGGACTAGCGGGCCCTACAAGTGGTATCAGAGCCAACGGTTCGTCTGGGTTTGATGCGGGAAGACCCTCAGTGTTGTGCCTCGCGATGGAGATTCGAACTTGGTGCCTTGTGTCGAAAGTCTTCCTGATATTGTGGTGTTCAGGCGGCGTGTCCCGTAGAGTTAACGGCGGTACAAGATGGTGACATGGTGACGGATTATCGCTTGAGGGGAGGAGATCACGAGACATGTGGTCCTTGGTCTGAGGGGAGGTTTGTTGGGATTCATCCCAAGTCCCACATCGGTAAAATGAAGGAACATTGGCTAGTTTATAAGTGTCCACCATTCCACATAGTATGAGGCCTTTTGGGAAGGAGCCCAAAAACAAAACCGTGCGGGCTTGGGCCCAAAGCGGACAATATCATACTATGGTGGAGGAAAGGGTGGACAATCGGGCCCTACAAGTGGTATCAGAGCCAACGGTTCGTCTGGGTTTGATGCGGGAAGACCCTCAGTGTTGTGCCTCGCGATGGAGATTCGAACTTGGTGCCTTGTGTCGAAAGTCTTCCTGATATTGTGGTGTTCAGGCGGCGTGTCCCGTAGAGTTAACGGCGGTACAAGATGGTGACGGATTATCGCTTGAGGGGAGGAGATTGGTCCCACATCGGTAAAAATGAAGGAACATTGGCTAGTTTATAAGTGTCCACCATTCCACATAGTATGAGGCCTTTTGGGAAGGAGCCCAAAAACAAAACCGTGCGGGCTTGGGCCCAAAGCGGACAATATCATACTATGGTGGAGGAAAGGGTGGACAATCGGGCCCTACAAACGGGTCGTTGCAAACCAGGCAAAAGGCCTAAAAATCTTAGGCTTGAACGAGCCGTTCCTAAACCAGAACGGGACGTTTCAAATCGCTAAATAGCCTAAAAAACCTAGTTTGGAACGGGCCGTTCTAGCAATGCATTTTTGTGTTAATCTCAATCCCAAAACGGGCTGTTCTGGTTTCTGAACAGGCCGTTTCAGGATAAGAATTTAACACATAACGTTCAGATCCAGAACTGGTCGTTCTGAATTTGGAATGGGCCGTTCTGGCACCCTTCTGATGCCTATAAATAGACAGCTTGGGCACAGTTCTCAGGGCACAAAATTTTGTCCAAGACTCCTTAGAGCTCGAATTCTCTCTCTCTCTCTCTCTCTCTCTCTTATTGTATTTCTTGAGTTTTATGAGACATATTATAGTGTGAAAGGTAGCCAAAAAGTACTTAAAAGTCCCCATATTTGAAGATTTAATAGAGCTCGTTCAAGAGGTATTTCAATCAATCTTCTTCTCTCTATTTTATTTTGTTATCTTTGATAAATATTGTTATAATAAAAGCAATCATGTAGGCATTTTAGAGTTAATTGTATAATTTAAATTTCAAGCATGTAAATAAATATATTAATAAATGGGATTAAATATTTAAATTATTAATTCTTATCACGTTAACTTCATCATAAGGTACCGATTGAAGGCGTTGTAGGGGTGCTTAATACCTTCCCTACACGTAACCGACCCCCGAACCCAATTCTATTTATCAAGGCCATTATTGGATTTTTGAAAACCTTTTCCTTTTCCAATGTTTTGAGTAAAACATTGGTGGCGACTCCATGAACTCATTTTTCAAAACCATCAATTAAGGATTAGTCTGGGTCCGGGCATTCTTTAATTGATGAGATCTTTAAAATGATGTCTAAACCATAGGTCGCGAGATCGGAAATTTTCGGGTTGCGACACTAATAATGAAAATAGAAAATACCATCTAGTGTAGCCGTGGACATAGGTTATTTTGACCGAACCACGTAAATCTCTATATCTTGTTAATTTACTTTCTCTTTTGCAATTGTGCGTGTGAGTGCGTTTAGGATCCCCAATAGCTAGTATCAAGAGCCTAGGGTTTCACGCAAGTGGGAGCAATGACAGAAGAAGAGAAAGTGAAGATTGACAAGTTCGATGGGAGCAATTTTGGATTTTGGAAGATGCAGATTAAAGATTATTTGTATCAGAAAAAGTTGTACCAGCCTCTGTCCGAGAATAAACCAAAAACAATGTCTCAAGAAGATTGGAATTTGCTAGATCGACAGGCTCTAAGGGTCTTCAGATTGATGTTGGCGAAAAATGTCGCCTACAACATTGTCAATGAGAAGATGACATATGGTTTGATAAAAGCATTATCAAACATGTACAAGAAGCCATCAACATCAAACAAGGTATTTCTTATTCGTCAACTAGTTAATACGAAGATGGGAGAAGGTGCTAGTGTTACAGATCATGTGAATGAATTTAATTCCTTACTGTCGAGATTAATATCAGTGGATATTAAATTTGATGATGAAGTATAAGCCCTATTGTTGCTATCTTTGTTGCCTGATAGTTGGTCAGGAACTGTCACAACAATCGCTAGTACATCTAGGACTACAAAATTGACCTTTGAAGGAATAAGGGATTTAATCATTGGTGAGGATGTTTGTAGGAGAGTAGCCGAAGAATCAGTAGGTTCTTTATTGAGCACAGAAGGTAGGGGCAAAAGGCCTGAAAGGGGGCAAGGTTCTAGGCGTAATAGATCAAAGTCCAAGAAACGGGGACAGTCCAAGCATCGCAAGGATATTATATGTTGGAATTGTCAGCAGAATGGCCACTTTAGAAACCAGTGTACTGCTCTTTTTGGCCTTAAAGAAAAGAGGCATGAAAACATAGTAAATTCAGCACAAGAAGACATTAATGATGCATTAATTTGTTGCGTTGAGAGTAAGTTTGAATCCTGGATCATGGATTCTGGTGCATATTTCCATGCTTCTCCTTACAAGGACTCGATGAAAAATTTCAGAACTGGGAATTTTGGCAAAGTTCTTCTAGCAGATGATGAAGCTTTAGATATCGTAGGCATGAGAGATATAAATCTTAGAACTTTTGCGAGTACAGTATAGACACTGAAGGACGTTAAATATATTTTAGGACTCAAGATAATGTTAATCTCTGTGGGTATGTTGGATGTTCAGGGATCTCGAGTTACATTCAGAGATGGTCAATGGAAGATGGTGAAAGGTAATCTAGTTGTTGCTCACGGCTGGAAGAAAGGAACCCTTTACATGGTAGAATTACTTGTAGAAGATGTAAATTCAGTTAGTAATGATGTTGGTCATTCTTCGACTCTATGGCACCAAAGACTTGGTCATATGAGCGAGAAGGGTATGAAAATACTAGTCTCAAAGGGGAACATTCCAAAACTGAAAGAGGTAGAAGTTGGTTTCTATGAGCCATGCGTGTTTGGAAAGAAAAAAAGAGTTACTTTTGCCATGTCAGGGAGGACGTCCAAGGTTGAGAAGTTGGAGCTTGTTCATACAGATGTGTACGGACCAACATTAGTCTCATCATTGGGAGGATCACGATATTATGTCACCTTCATTGATGATTCCACCAGAAAGGTATGGGTTTATTTTTTGAAGTAAAAATCAGAAGTATTTAATACCTTTAAGAAGTGGAAAACTGCTATTGAGAATGAGACAAGATTAAAAGTAAAATGTTTAAAGTCTGATAATGGTGGTGAATACAGTAGTACTGAATTTGTTAATGACTATGCTGAGAATGAAATTAGAATGCTTAAAACTATTCCTGAGACACCTCAACAGAATGGTGTTGCTGAAAGAATGAACAAGACCTTGAATAAGAGAGCAAAGAGTATGAGAATTCATGCAGGGTTGCCAAAGACATTCTGTCAGATGCAGTGAGCACAACAACATACCTCGTTAATCGAGGACCCTCAGTTCCCGTAGGGTTCAAGATTCCTGAGGAGGAATGGCAAAGCAAGGATGTAAGTCATTCTCATTTGAAAGTATTTGGTTGTGTTTCTTACGTTTGTGTTAGAGATGCTGATAGGGACAAGCTTGATCCAAAAGCAAGAAAGTGCATTTTTATTGGATATGGAGAAAATGATATGGGATATCGCTTTTGGAATGATCAAAACAAAAAGATCATTAGAAGCAAAGATGTTATTTTCAATGAAAATGTCGTGTACAAGGAAAAATTTGAGACAAATGCTGAAGCTGAAAAGAAACCAACAAAGAAGCAAGAGGCAGTGTTAGATGACATTATAGAAGACGACATTGCAGGAAAATGTGAGAGCTCAGAAAATAAGACAGTTTATGAGACCACTCCAGTAATTGAAGTGAGGAGATCTAGCAGAGTTATTAGGCCTCCTCATAGATTCTCTCTTTCAACAAATTATTTGTTGTTGACTGATGATGGAGAACCTCTATGTTATCATGAGGCATTGCAGATGGATGATGCAACCCAGTGGGAATTAGCCATGCAGGAGGAGATGAAGTCACTTGAGAAGAATAAAACTTGGTGTTTGACTGACCTACCGACAAGAAAAAGGGCATTGCAGAACAAATGTGTAAAAGGTTTTTAGCAGAAAAGAGGTATTGACTATAATGAGATTTTCTCTCCTGTAGTTAAAATGAATACCATTAGACTTGTGTTGAGCATTGCGTCTGTAGAGGATTTACATCTAGAGCAGCTAGATGTTAAGACAAAATTCTTACATGGTGACCTTGATGAGAATATCTACATGATGCAACTAGAGGGTTTCCAAATAGCAGGGAAGGAGAACTTAGTCTATAAGTTGACTAAGAGTTTGTATGGGCTAAAGCAAGCATCAAGGCAGTGGTACTTGAAGTTTGACAGTTTTATGAGTAGGAAAGGGTACAAGAAGTGTGTCATGGATCAGTGTTGTTATTTGAAAATTTTTGGTCCATCCTCTATCATATTACTATTATATGTTGATGACATGTTAGTTGCATAATCTAATATGGATGAAATCAATAGATTGAAGGAAAAATTATCTGAAGAGTTTGAAATGAAGGATTTGGGTGCTGCAAAGTAGATTTTGGGCATAAACATCAGTAGGAACAGATTTGAAGGTTCCTTAATATTATCTCAAGAGAAGTATATTGGGAAATTATTAGAGAAATTCAGCATGAAGGATGCTAAGATCGTAAGTACACCTTTGGGGGTTCACTTCAATCTCTCAAAGGAGCATTCACCTAAGACGGATGAAGACAAGGCAGCAATGGCTAAAGTTCCTTATGCATCTGTAATTAGTAGCTTAATGTATGCAATGGTAGGCATTAAACCAAACATTGCTCATGTAGTGGAGTTGTTAGCAGATTCATGTCTAATCCAGGAAAGAAGCATTGGGAGGCTGTCAAGTGGTTATGCTACTTGAAATGTACTTCTAAGATTGCATTATGTTTAAGTAAGAATAATGTTATTTTGGAAGGATATTCTGATGCAGATTTGGGAGGTTGTTCAGACACAAGGAAGAGTATTACAAGATTTTTTTTCACAGTAGGTGGATCAACAATTAGTTGGATGTCTTGACTTCAGAAAAGTGTTGCAGTTTCAACCACAGAAGCAAAGTACATGACCATTTCAAAAGCTGGTAAAGAAATGAATTGGTTGAAGAATTTTCTTGAAGAGTTGGGCAAGAAGTAGTGTGACAGTGCTCTTTAAAGTGATAATCAAAGTGTCATTCATCTAGCAAAGAATCACGTGTTTCATGCAAAGACAAAGCACATCCAGTTAAGATACCATTTCATTAAAGGGCTAATCAGTTATGGTACTTTGTTCTTGAAGAAGATCTCTGGGTAAGAGAATCCTGCAGATATGTTAACCAAGGTGGTTACTATTGAGAAGTTGAAACTTTGCATAGCTTCAACTGAACTTCATGGTTAATTGTTGAGAAGGCGTCACACTAGTTTGGAGGTGTTATGGTTTTGAGGTTTACTAGATTTACTTTGGAGTGTAGTTGATGTGATCAACCTCTAAGTGGGAGATTGTTGAATATGTGGAGTCTGAAGGGTTTATTGGGCTTGGCCCATTTTGTTTCTTTTTTTTTTATAAATACTCATGTAATTGTAAACCTAATAATGAAAATAGAAAATACCATCTAGTGCAGCCGTGAACGTGGGTTATTTTGACACTACAAGAAAAACTATTATTATCTACGGAATATTACCTACGGAATTTTTTTCGTAGATAATATTTAGTTTTCTACGAAATATTACCTACGAAATTTTTTATGTAAATAATTTTTAGTTATCTACAGAATATTACCTATGGAATTTCTTTTGTAGATAATGTTTAGTTTGAAGTTTAGTGGAAAAAACACAGAAGGGGGGGTTGAATGTGTGTGAACGGAGGATTTTAACAAACGTTTCCACAAAGGTGGTTCCTTCCGTTAGAAAATAGTATTTCAAGTGTGTACGGAAAGTGCAAGATTGGTTAAAAGAGACTTTGCGTCTGAAGACCTATCGTTTGTTCGAAAATGGTTTCTTTAGTCAAATAAAAATAAATTCATCTAATTAATATTGTTTAGAAAATAAGTAGTAGTAGACGAAGTTTTTCAGTGTGATAGATCAATATAAGTAATACTAATAACAATGCATAAATTTTTTATACTGGTTCACTCGTTCCAGTCTCCTTCAACTGAAGGGTTCCACTAATCACAACAGATTACAAGTATTCTTAACCACTTTTGGTTCGTTAACTTTACTTGTTGACGCTAGTATTCTTAAACCACTTCTAGTTGCCCGAGTATTCTCAACCACTCCTGGTTCGTCAACTTCACTTGCTGACGCTAGTATTTTTAAACCACTTCTGGTTCTACAAGTATTCTTTTTGCTAGCCTTTTCAGGCTTTATAGACGATAGATGTTTTGAGTGTGTATGTGACTCTCACAGAAAGAATAAAATGGTTTCTACACTCACTATGGTATTCAACCTTAGTTTTTCAAGGATGTGTTTAGAGTGTGTATGTAACTCTCACAGAGAGGATAGGGTAATTTCTACACTCACTAAGATAAACTATTTTAGTTTTACATGGATGTTCAAATCTGAACAAGAAGAGAGGTGAGATTATTTTGACGCTTGTTTTTGCTTGTTTCTTCTCTTCTCTACTTCTTTTCTTCTCAAGTCTTGATATTTATAGCCTTGTGATAAATCTGCCCGTTATTTAAATTTGAATGTGTCCATTGAGGCAGAGCTTTCCGTTGGTGCAGATGATTGCTTCGTTTATGGCTACACAGATCTTTTTCATTTAATGCGTTTGATTTTGCATTAAATGCTTTGCTTGCTAAATCTGTGTTACGTGAAGTCCTTTGCATATTTTGTTCCCTTTTATTTCTGACTTCAATTATGACCTAGGTATGTTTGTCCTTTTTTCGTCATTGTAGTTGCGGAGGCGTTGCCTTTCTCTGAAAAGTAGGTGTACTTGCTCTGACACATGCAACTTTGACTTGAGAATTCGCGCTTTTCACTTTTTCTTCTTTCTTTTCATTTCTTTGATAACTCTGTGTGCTTTTCTTGTGAGTGGAGATGATATATGATCTTCTTTGTTGTGACTAGTGGACTCTAGACGCTTTTCACCATGCTTCGTTTGCGTCTAAAAGTTTGAATCTCTGTCTAACGGTTAGACTTTGACTTTTTCATCTCGTTTGATCAGTCTTGAGGGTGAATGACTTTTATTCCATCTGGAATATTTCTTCGTCTTGGGTTATCCAACGACTGATAATTGTTTTGTTGACCTATATGTGGTTGACCATTGAGCTTCATCTGATGTTTATTTGGTGCTGAGCCAACTTTGTCTTGGTCTTATTTTGCTCTTGTTTTTGATTTCTTATATTGTGCTCTAGATTGTTCTTGGTACATTTTTGTTTGGTATTCGTTGTCGTCTGGTGCGCAAGTCATGATCTTTCTATTATTTGGCTTGATTTGCCTGATTTTTATTTTGTTCGACCTTGCTTCATACTTTAGTTTTTCCTGTTCTTATACATATTTGAAACACTATTACACAGATTAGTAATAACAATATGTATTATATTTGTCATATTCAAAACCTCGTTGGGAATTGCTTCGTCTGACTTAACATAGTTATTTACGAAATATTAGCTACAAAATTTTTTTGTAGATAATTTTTAGTTATCTATGGAATATTACCTACGAAATTTTTTTTGTAAATAATTTTTAGTTATTTACGTTAAATTTGATATGAAAATATTATGATATAATTAGATAAGATTTTAAATTAGTATTTTATTAATGGTTGATAATTAGAAAATAAAATAAGAATAAATACATCTTTTGAATTTTATATCTTAGATTTAAGATGAATAAATATATTAATTTAATTAATAATTTATTTAAAATGTTAAAATTTAATTTATAAAAATAATATTTTAAAAGAGAAGGTAACGTTATCTACGAAAAATTTCGTAAGTAACGTTACCTACGGAAAATTCTATAGGTAACGTTACCTACGAAAAATTCTGTAGATAACGTTAAATTTGATATGAAAATATTATGATATAATTAGATAAGATTTTAAATTAGTATTTTATTAATGGTTGATAATTAGAAAATAAAACAAGAATAAATACATTTTTTAAATTTTATATCTTAGATTTAAGATGAATAAATATATTAAGTTAATTAATAATTTATTTAAAATGTTAAAATTTATTTTATAAAAATAATATTTTAAAAGAGAATGTAACGTTATCTACGAAAAATTCTGTAGGTAATGTTAAATTTGATATGAAAATATTATGATATAATTAGATAAAATTTTAAATTAGTATTTTATTAATGATTGATAATTAGAAAATAAAACAAGAATAAATACATTTTTTGTATTTTATATCTTAGATTTAAGATGAATAAATATATTAAGTTAATTAATAATTTATTTAAAATGTTAAAATTTAATTTATAAAAATAATATTTTAAAAGAGAATGTAACGTTACCTACAAAAAATTCTGTAGGTAACGTTAAATTTGATATGAAAATATTATGATATAATTAGCTAATATTTTAAATTAGCATCTTAATGGTTGATAATTAGAATATAAAACAAGAATAAATACATTTTTTGAATTTTATATCTTAGATGAATAAATATATTAAGTTAGTTAATAATTTATTTAAAATGTTAAAATTTAATTTATAAAAATAATATTTTAAAAGAGAAGGTAACGTTATCTAGGAAAATTTCGTAGGTAATGTTACCTACAGAATCTTTCGTAGGTAACGTTAAATTTGATATGAAAATATTATATAATTAGATAAGATTTTAAATTAGTATTTTATCAATGGTAGATAATTAGAAAATAAAAAAAGAATAAATACATTTTTTTAATTTTATATCTTAGATTTAAGATGAATAATTATATTAATTTAATTAATAATTTATTTAAAATTTTAAAATTTAATTTATAAAAATAATATTGAAAGTTTTTTCACTCTTAGCTCATATATACAAAATTTTATATTAATTCAAGATGATTTGATACTTCATTCTTGTAAAATAAAATTGACGTAATATATACATTTCAAAATATACTAAAATATGAACACTTTGATTACCTTCAAGTTGTTGTTCAATTTTAACAAAATTTGATATAAACATATAAAGTGATACGAACTTTCAATCTAATAGTTAGATTTACAAAATTCACATTTAATATAAAGTTATTGAGCAGTGTAATACTTAGTAAAAGTTACACCGGTGTTATTATAGCTCTTATCATTTTAAAATATATAAATTATTATTTAAACTTTTATATTTATAATAAATAATTTAAATTGTATCATAATATTAATTTTAAATAGAAATAAGTAGATTGTTAATTATACAAGTGTATATATATATATATATATATATATATATATAAATAAATAAATATATATATATATGAATAAAGATTAATTAAATATAATATAATTATTATTATTGGTAATATAATTATTATATATATTTTTATAATTTTATAACGGCCTAGGCATACCAAAATGAAAGGGATCCAAAAATAGTATAAGTATGAGATTCTATAGATAATTGACAGTTACCTACGGATTTTCATGCTTATCTACGGATTTCTTCCATAGATAATCCTGATTTTTCTTATAGTGTGACCGAACCACATAAATATCTGTGTTTTGTTAATTTACTTTTTCTTTTATAGTTGTGCGTATGAGTACGTTTAGGATCCCAACATGATGGTAGAATGAATCATATTGTATAAGGAGTTTTCTTTGGATGGTTCTACATAAAGACCTTAACATAAATAGTAGGAGATATAGTTGTGGATTATCAAAGGATAATCTCTGTCCTTTATATGATTCTTATGTTGAAACGAATGTCATTTTCTTCAGGATTATCTTGATGTGTTCCATTTAGGAGGCCTTGCTTTTGACTCATCGCTCCACTTTTGGTGGGTTTTATAGTTATAATCTATCAAATTGGATTATTAAGAATATTAGCTATAAATCCCTCCTATCTTGGAGCTTTCTTTTTGGGATAATGCTTTGGGTCATTTGGAATGCTAGGAACAATGTTTGTCATGTTTTTTTTTTGAGGAATTTGGAGAGTTTAAGATGTAGTGGCTAAATCTAAATTCACAAACCTAAAGGTTGGATCTGTTGTGGAGATTGATTGCCACAGAATCCAAGGGGTGGAGATACGAGGGATGTCTTGGTCGTTCCCACCTCCTGGTTGGACCAAGTCCAATGTTGATGGATTAGTGCAAGCTAGGGGCACTTAAGCAAGTTGTGGGGTGTTCATAAAAGATGACAAAGAGAGATGAACCTCTAGTTTTTGTGGGAAGTCGGGTTCTTGTACCATTATGGTTGCAGATATTTGGGGTATAGTTACAATATTGGAGCAGGCTTGGAGTTTGGGTTGTAGACACATATTGATTGAATCTGCCTCTTTAGAAGCACTTTCATTATTTAACAGAGGAGTTCTTATGGATGAGCCCTATTTTAGATTGATCCATTATGGTCATTTGTATTTGCAGAAATCTTAGAATGTTAATATTACTTATGTGGTCCATGAAGCAAACTCAATAATAGATTGTCTGGAAGCTTTAGCTCGTAATGGAGACATTAGTATTATTGATTTTAACAATCCATCCTTGAAGTGTGGGATTTGCTTTGCCAAGATTTTAGGGGTTATTCCTATATCTACATCTCTCCTTTATAATTCACCTTTGATAGCAAAAACAAAGAGAGGGTATTATTGTAGGTTATTATCGAACTTTTATTATATGTGTAACATTATTTTAAAAAATAATATATATATATATATATATAATATTTTTTATTTTAAAATAAAGAGATGAAAATCGTAGAAAAGAAGTGTCGAGATACCATTAACAAAGAGAGGGTATTATTGTAGGTTATTGCAGATTCTTTGAGTGTCTTGGAATACCAAAAATATTTGGAAGATATCAACATCATGAAAAAGGTAATCAAATTCATGAATCACGATTATACCAAGGATAAAAAATTCATGATTATATAATTAAATTATTAGGAGTATTTATTAACGTACCCTACCAATGCATAGATAATCATTAATATATTTTAATAATGACATGTCCTTGGAGGAAGTAAAACGTAAATGCACATGTGCTAGATCTTGTTTTATTTATTTATTTACTTTTGCCAACACGTTTATCTTACACGTTATTTTTAATTATTATCAGTAACTTTACTTTTCTCTTATGAGCTTTTATAGGTATCATTAAAAAAAAAAAAACTTTTACATGTTACTAGCACTATTTTAAACTTTTAGTACGTGCAATGCCCGATATGATTATTTATTTTATATAATTTTTTTTATAAATAAATACTTTTATCATATAGTATATTATAATTAAAATTCTTGATAATGAATATTTTTAATTATCTAAATTATATTTTAAATTTATGATATTAACAATCTTTTTAAGAAATAAAATGAATATGAAAATACATATTCAAATAATTAGAAAATTAAAAATATACAAATAATATTTTCAAAAGGATAAAAAAAAAGTTAATAAATATAAAAATGATGCACGTGGATAAAATTTGATTTTTGGAAATAAGATCTATATTTTATTTTGATATTCAATTATAAATAATAGATCGTTCATTAATAAATTATTAGTTTAAAAAGTATTAAACTCAATCTTCTCAAATAAATTATTAAATTTGAATCATAAATAAAAAACAGTTAAAAATGAAGATATTTATGCATGAAAATAAAATAACTCAATCGCACAAATCTTATAATATTTATGCAATACTTGTTATTTTTATCACTCTTCATCAAATCAACTATTTTATCATACACTTCTTTTAATTCTTAATTTTGCTTTGTCGTATATTTTGTTTACAAAGAAATTATACCAATACGAATTCTTAAGTTTGAGAATGCTTTTCTTGTAAAATAAAAAAAACAAAAAATTTAGATATATTTTTAATCTCTCAAAAATAAAATAAATTAATTTTAATATCTTAAATTTAAATACTTTTTTTTGTTCTCTTTAATTTTTTAAAAAATAATTTCAGTTCTTTTGATCAAACACGACTAATAAATTTATCACAGTACTCAACTATCACTAAATCTATTACACAAAACTCATAGATAATATCATTATTAGGAAAAACATCACAACAGATCTAATTGTCATAGAATTGACTAAATTTACCTGTCAATAATAATATGTGGTCCTGAGGACTAAAGTAAACATTTTCAAAATCACAAGAGACTAAAATAAATAAGAGTTAATCACCTATACATCGTTAGTATAAAAAAATTTTATACTGGTAATCAATTATATTTCTTAATTGTGTTATGTCACTGTAAACACATTTACTTTTAACAGTGACATGGCATAATTAAAAGATATAATTGGTTGCTAGTGTAAAAAAACTTTACACTAATAGTGTATAGGTGATTAACTCAATAAATAATAACCTTAAATTTAGGAAATTTAGACAAATTGTGTTCAAATTTAAAAGATTAAATAATTAAAAACACATTTAAGTTTGATAGAGAGAGCAATATTGTTACCGGCATTGTAATGAAATAAAACTTTTACGATTATTTAAAGGGTGTACTGAGTTGAAACTAGTTTTGTTTTAATTAGAGCTGTCAAAATGGACTCAACCCGGTGAGCCAATCCGGTCCACCACGGGTTTGAGTCGGGTTGGGCGAAAAAAAAATTAAAAATTTTAATACGAGCCAATTTTGAACCCGGTTCACTAACAACCCGGCTCACCCGGGTTGAACCTGTGGTGAGCCAGGCAGACCCACCAAACTGTTAAGAAAAAAAACTTATATTTCAACTTTTAGTTTATTGGGCCCAATTGCCCAAATGAGCATTAGGGTTTGAATTATATTTGAATTATTAGGCCTAAAAAAGAGTATTTGAGATGATTTTGAATTAATTTGTTTACATGAGATTATTTAGATTTTATTTGATTGTATTTAGAATTATTATTTAATTATGATTTTGGGTTTTAGTTGTATAGTAAAAGAAATTATATATTTTTTTAAATTATGTAAACCAACCCGTTTAACCCACCAACCCGTGGTGGGCCGGATCGGGTTCAATTTTTTGAGCTCACTAATAAATGAGCCGGGTTGGGTTGGCCCACCAAATGCTCAACCCGTGGTGGGCCGGGTCGGGCCGGGCTGAGTTACCCGTTTTGACAGCTCTAGTTTTAATAGACTTTGAGGTTTTAATGTTGTTGCAGAAACAGTGGGGTAATTGGAATAATAACTGGTCCTTGCATCCGATAACGTTTGTACTGGCTAACCGAGTTGCCGACTTGTCCCTCACCAATCTGCTGACTCGGTCAAAGGTTTACCAGCCTAACCAACCAGTAAGCTCATTATTGCCAAGCTCCTCAGCCCGACCATGAAACATGGACATCGGAACACCACATCGGCCCAAAGAGGTCACATCATCAAACAAATAAAAATACAATCTTGTCACCGCGCCGCCCACGCATTATGGGAACGAGGTGATGGTTATGACACATGGCGTCATGACAAATAGGCGTACGCAAAAAGTCACGACCCCTTGTCGAGCTTGGTCTTAACTCCTCGACCTACGGTCTTCGGAGCTCGGGGGGCAAGTGTACTATCCGTACCGCCATGCTGAGCTCGAGCTCGGCATCACAACGCGGAGTGACCTCGAACACGCGCTAGACGACATCGGCTCGCTATCCAATTAGGTCATAAACTGATCTCGGGCCCAAGGCCCAACAAAACCCTAATACACACAAAGGTACGTGCATTACTTATACGAGACTCATATTCACACAAACCCTAACTTTAGCATCGGTCTCTTTTGCAGGTACCACCCCATCTTGGAGCATCAACGTACTCGTGAAGGAGGCTCACCGATCTTACCCAGCGGATCATCCCAACCTCGAATTCTCGGTAAGAACATTTGGCGCCCACCGTGGGGCCGATCAAGACAGCACTTATCGGCCACGTTTATGGTTTTCACCACAAGCCATAGCAGACGCGCAACAGACGACCTAGATCACACCACTAACATGGATAACGAAGCAGCATTGAGACGACTGATCGAGCAGGTCGAGCAGATGCGGCAGCAACACGCCGCAGATCTACAAAGTATGCGTGCCAAGCACGAAACTGACCTAGCAGCGATGCGTACCGCTAATGAGGCTGACCTAGCGACGTTACGCGCCGAGAACGAGCGTATTCGCGCTCAACTCCCTCAGCGTCCCTCTGATCAACCCCCTCAACAAAGCAACCTGCATGAGGAGGAAGGGCACTCGGTTTCTCAACCGCCAACAGTGGCTAGGGCACCAACCCCTAAGCCTGCCACACATCGGTCTCACACACTGACCAACAGGTCGGCACATGACGTAAGCAACGCTCCTGCCCACGTCATGGAAAATCAGGCGACCTTCCGCCATCATCCTTTTGTGGACGGCATCATGGAAACACCTCTCCTTTTCGGGTGGAAGCCTCTCCACATCGACCGTTACGACGACACCACGGATCCGAACGAGCACATCGATCTGTACACCACACAGGTAAATCTTTCCACTAATGAGGATGCTATCCTGTGTAGGGTTTTTCTGACCTCACTCAAAAGGGCCGCGCTCAACTGGTACACCCAGCTACCTGCCGAGTCAATTGACAGCTTCGGTACCCTGGTCAGACGGTTCACAGCACAGTATGCGATGAGCCGACCTCATCACATAACATCAGCTGCCCTGGCCAGTCTCAGATAGAGTGACGACGAGCCACTCCGGACGTTCATGGAACGATTCGCCGCCATCTCGGTAAAGATCCGAAATCTGAATCCCGAGGTTGCACTGCACTCCATGCTCATGGCGTTCAAGCCAGGACCTTTCGTCGATAGCCTTTGCCGACGACCTCCTCCCGACATGGACGAGCTCCGAGCTCATGCTGCTGGGTACATCCAGATGGAGGAGCATGCCGAGTTCCGCAAGGTAATTCGCGACAAACCACAAGGAAAGCAAGACCAAGGTCAGGCCACGAACATTTAAAGTTGGCGACCTTGTTTGGCGATTACGGGGAGAAGCAAGAACAGACCCCTCCAAAGGAAAATTTGGAACTTGGAATTCCACCCACTTCAAATTTTATTTCTCTTAACTTGTAAATTCAGGTGATGTACTCTTTTTTCCTCCTCATCCTTTTTTCCCACTAAAGAAAAGGGTTTTTGGCCAAGGAAGGTTTTAACGAGGCACACATCAGAAATAACACTACTAGAAAAATTAAAATTAGAGAGGGAACAAATCCGTCACTAAATTTGATAAAATCCGTCACAAATCAATTAGTGACGGAATTTGTGACGGAAATGATTCCGTCACAAAATTTGGCGTCACAAAATATTTAGTGACGGATTATTTTCTCCGTCACAATTAGTGACGGAATTAAGGCATCACAAACAGTATAATTTCCGTCACTAATTTCTAATAATAAATGTTTAGAAATTAATAAAAATCCGTCGCAATTTGTGAGGGATTAAATCCCTCGCAATTTGTGAGGGATTAAATCCGTCACAAACTGTGATGACTTTAATTAAGTAGAATCCGTCACAATTTGCGAGGGATTAAATCCCTCGCAATTTGTGAGGGATTTAATCCGTCACAAACTGTGATGACTTTTAATTACGTAGAATCCGTCACAATTTGCGAGGGTTTAAATCCCTCGCAATTTGTGAGGGATTAAATCCGTCACAAACTGTGATAACTTTAATTAAGTAGAATCCGTCACAATTTGCGACGGATTTTATCCGTCACTAACTGGGATGAATCCCTCACTAACTGTTGATGACTAAATCTGAGGAAACCATTGTTTTTAAGAGTCTGGTAATCGATTACCTATACATGTAATCGATTACCAGACAATGAAAATCATATGTTCGAAATTTACTTATTAAAAAGTTCTCTGGTAATCGATTACCCATTTCTTGTAATCGATTACCAGAAGATGAAAATTCCAAATTTGAATTTAAACTTTACAACTTGAAACTAAACCGATGTAATCGATTACCAAGTCTTGTAATCGATTACCAGAGCCTATTATTCTGGACTAAACAATAACATTTGTCTTCTGAAATTTAATAACAAGTAACTAAGTGTGCTATATAATCCTATCAGATGCAAACAATCATTGAAAAATGCGTTTATAGTATGTTAATGGAACAATTATTGATTCAAGATCTTGCGTATTTAATTTGTACAATTAATCAACTGTATATAATAACTCATTACTATTGTCCAACATATTATATTTTATTCTAAGACTATTCATGAACAATTGTTGACTAAAATATATTTTTTTTTCATTCGAATACAGTGCAGAATAAAGTTTTTAGTAATACATAATACAAAATTATAATAAACTAATTTTTAAATTTATGTACATTATCACATTAAAAAAACTGTATGCTAATCTAAGATAGAGTTTTTTACTCAATGAGACAAGGAAGTTAACACTCAGTTGTACATTTTGGAAGATTTGTTTTTCCTCCATGCGAACATTCCCCACAGCTACTCCCATGCAGAGCACCTTCTTAAGCTGGAATAGCCTTACTCTCATTAACCTTTGACTCGAGAGTTTCTTGGTGAGTCACAAGTGTTGGGAACTTCCCTGCAAAGTGGTGCAAAATATCAAAATAAGGTTCAGCTAAAGCAATATTGAAATCAGAAAACCCAAAATATAACAATTCTAAAAAGCAGGGAATCAAATTAAAAGCAAGGGATAGTAGAGCCAATTCAAAAGGATAACCAAAGCCACTTAAAAAAATTATGTAGTTAGTGTTTAAAAACATCCAAGTAAATACAATATAGCGCAATGTGACCAGAAATTAACAAGAACACAGCAATGTATTATGTGAACTGATCAGAACAAGCAAATCACCAAGTACACTCTAGAACATCCAAGAGGATCAAAATCGTAAACCCAAAACAATAAAACGTGCCTGCCTTGTTGAGACCAGGTCCCAAGAGACGAGGAATTTGCTTGATCCTGCCACCATCTTGTTAAATAACTGCTAGCAGTGCTATAACATTCTAAATTCTTGCATAAATAATCATTTGAAATGACAATAGTACTTGAAAGCAAACCAGAGAATAACTTGGAGTTCAAATTAGAGTTAATAGGTGAGCTTCCAACACAACAAAAGTACCAATTCAATTGCTAGATGTTAAAAAAATTGAACTTGACATCATCATTGAACATATCAAGACACCAAAAAAGTTACGAACATGCACATACAATTAAGCCTTACAGTAAAATAGTCATTAAAACTATCAACACACCAAAAAAATTAACATGCCTTGAACATGCCTGCATCAATTGATTATCAAATTTACATATGCCAATATATCTTATTTAAAAAGACCCGAATGTGAGTTGATGACAATAATCCCCTCAAAGATTTTCAAAAATGACACTCCACCACAACCAAGCTACTCTAAAATTATACTTCCACAGAATCTAAGAAAACAATCAGGCAACTAAAGATTTAACTATTGTTTAATCAAGTTATTGTACCATATATTTTTTATTTTATAAAATGTGATATTTTGAAAATGAAAACAAAGAAAACTCACATCTCTACAAGTAAAAGGTTGTCTAACACCGGTAACCATTAGTACAATCAGAACACGAAGGCCAAGACAGTAGTGCCTATTAGTTGCCATATTTTCCTTTCTCTAATATCAAAGCAACTGAAAGCTAATACCTTGAATACTAGCATACTATTCACTTGTTTTCATGTATGTTTTTGAAACTGACCTGGTACAGAGTGCGAATGTGCAATGTGCCTATCTTTTCATTTTATTATAAAATATCTAATTGCACGTCTTGGGGCTCCTATTTCTAATCTTCCATTTCTTAAGCTCTGCAGAAATATCTAATTTTATTGCTACTTATAGTCCTACTATTTTATCAACCATACGCTGAAGTGAAGAAGATTTGCAATTGTAACATTGCTCTACCTGGCAATACTTTTAGGTACCGCAGTAGAAAGTGGATACGGTGCTGGAGTTAGTGATTGATCGTGGAAAATGTGGGTGGAGGAATGTCATGTTTGGAAAATGAATTTGACTATCCGCAGCTGATGGTATTATTGTTGAAGGGAATCCTGATGATGCTGCAGTAGAGAACGGTGGAGTAAGAGTTGCCCCGCCGTAAGGACCTTGGACTTGCCATGCCCAATTTGGCATGGGACCAGCTTCCATCCTCTTCTCTATTGCTGTTTCCTGTGAATATAAAACCATAATTAGTATGTAACGCAGAACAAAGTAAGGCAAAATTAATCATGTTTGCCAGAATATGTGAAAATCACCTCACAGATGGGAAAGAAATTGCTACCACTCCAAACGGAAGAATGACGCTCGGATGCCATGGAGAAGCCAGGAGGTGGCTGAACAGGCAGTGATCTTGATCCAGAGTGCTCAAGCTATTAAGCAAAGTGAAAATATACAATGAAAGCTGAGAATACAAACTACAAATTCAGAAACACGTGAAAAAACAGAGGGGCTAGGGAAATTCGAGACTCAAGAATTAAATCAAACCATATATGGCCATATAACACTCTCCACCTTACCATAACTCTCTTATCGACAGGTATTTGGTCCCAGCCGTGCGGAACCTTCAAACCACTCCCATTGTTGGGTGTGTTCTTGATTTGACCGTCAGTGTAAGAAGGGGGAGCTATGCCCAAGTTAAGATCAAGATTTTGCTTGCTATCTGAATAGTGTCAGAATCAACATGTCAGTGCAAGACTTCATATTTCAATCATTAAGCAGATTAGGAGGCAACTAAAACAAATAAATTATTAAAAAAGAAGATTATCAAGGATAAACAAGTGGTACCTTCATTATCAGACTGAGAAATCATATCCCCTTCATACAAGCTGGGCTCGAAGTTTGTAACTACTTCCCTTCCATTGCACTTGATAGCAGCCCTATCATAAGCTCTGGAATTATTACACAGCAAGTCAATGACACAAAATGTGTGTAATAATTACTTTTCACATACATTGATACTCAAATGATATCAAGATTTTACTTTTCACACACAAATTAACAATCAAATATATATAGAAAAGAAAATCAAAATAAGTTTCTCCATAAACTAAAAATTAACTTATTCACAAGTTAAAAATAACATTTTAGATAAGTTAACACAAAAAGCTTAATTTATGGACTAACTTATTTCATTTTTTTTTCTCTTGTTTTTCACGCTATAAATGATTCTTTCACCCAAACATGTTCATACTAGCAAATAGACAGAATCAGAGACCAATTTACCTGAGTGTCTGCATTTTTTATTGTTTTATAAAATAAAGAGAATGTGAGCAATTAATTTAAAACAATTATATATTAGAAAAATGTAGCTTTTACCCATTGAACAATAAACATCAATTACATATTAGAAAAAGAAAAGGCACAGTTTTTACACATCACAGAAGTGTCCCTTCTCATTTTTTTAGACAATTAGGGTTTTGCAAAATGGGATCCCCTAAAAATGGAATTTTGAAGAAGGGTGTGCAATGGGGTACCTGCGGTGACGGCGCCACCGGGGGAGTTGAGGTACATGTGGATGGGTTTGGAAGGGTTTTCGGATTCGAGGAAGAGGAGCTGCGCAACAACGACGTGAGCGGTGTCGTCGGAGATGGGTCCGTTGATGCAGATAATGCGCTCCTTCATAAGGCGCGAGAAGATGTCGTAAGCCCTCTCTCCTCGGGAAGAGTGTTCGATCACCATTGGGACAAGACTGTATGAACGAGCGTTCCTTCCAATTCCATGGAACAGCAACTTCCGAGCAAACGCTTTCGTGCTCCACACAAGGCCTCTCATGGCTCCCTCTCCCTCTCGCTCAGAACACAACGATTAGGCACGATTTTGGTGAGGAAAGTGCGTTGAATTGGGAGAATGAGAAAGCGTTGGGGTTTTAAATTAGGGAAAATAAATTGGTGTGGGAATTAGGGTTTTGAAAGAAGGAAGAAGCGGAGGGAAGGTGAAAAGCGTTTAAAGAGAGAGAGAGAAAGGGTTTGAAATGAGAGGGAAAAAACTAAAATGGATTTTTAGTGTGCGGAGAGTTCTGGCACCAAAACTTATTTTGACGAAAGTGACACAATCGCGCACTCAAACCCTATCACCAAATATGAATGAAAATTATTATTTTAATCCATTATGACTTTTAGTGTCATAAATATGAATAAAAATTATTAAATATATAGTTTGAGACTGAACTCTGATTCATCACGAACGAAACCAACCCAAGTAAAATAGCGTTTAATACTTAATTGATCCAATTAAAATGCAGGTGATCAAATCATGTCAGATTCATCGATTACTGAATTGAACCAAAGGGTTTTGTTATAACTAAAATCACAATAAATTTTCTAATATTAAATTTAGTCTATATTAAAATTAATTAAATATTAGTATTTAAGAAATTGTTACAGATTTTAAATATATATTTTAAAGTTTTTATTTTATTAAATTAATTGAAAATAAATTATATTTGATCATTTTTTAATAAAATAAGTGAATGATAATGAATTAACTAAAATTTTGAAATATATTTTAATTAAAAAAAATTATGACATTAGAAAGACATTTTTCAATAAACAACTATACTAAAAAATAACAAATCAATAACTTAGAAAAATAAATTGACACTTCTGATTTCTTTACTTTAATTTATAAGTTTTTTTAAAATTTATTATATTATAATTAAATTATTATATTTAAAAATACTTTAAAAATTATTAAATATTATCTGAATTAATTTTTAAAATTATTAAATATTTAAAATTTGGTTAACATTTTTTTTATAAAATTTTATTTAAAAATCTCAACATATAAATATATTTTTAAAAGCAATTTTATCATGATAGAATCAAATTATCATATCCATATTAACAATTTAAAATTTAAAAAAATTGAATTGACTTAGCCAAACGAAATATTTTAACAATGATAGAAATTGAAATCAAAGTAATTCAAATACCAAGAATTTCAAATTCCTTGAATTTGTAAAATTACTCATCCAAACACACCATAAGGGAATGCAATTGTAAGAGACAATTATATGAGTAAGATGTTTATTGTATGGATTAGAGTACTCTGTAAGTTCTTGAGAGAATCCTGAAAGAAACAAATAAACTATGCAAGTTTATATTTTGCTTTTTGATTGTTCTGTTGTATTCCTTATTGCGTGAGATGTATGAATATCTCCACAAATACATGAGTTTTGATTTGAATTAAACATGTTTGGTATTTCAAATATGAAAAAGATTATGTTATTCAATTTTTGTTATTTGTGTTATGGTATGTGGGGTAGAGGGTGTCACACAAATGATATATATTTATTATTAATAAATACATAATATATATATATATATATAAATATATTATATTTTTATAATATTATTCATAAATTAATATCAATAATATTATTAGTATATTTATACATAAACTAATAATTTGATAAATATAACTTATTATATATTAATATACTTTTACAAAAATATAAATATACATATCTTATCTACTATATTTATATTTTTGTAAAAGTATATTAATATATACTAAGTTATATTTATCAAATTATCAATTTATCTATAAATATACTAAAAATATTATTGATATTAATTTATTAGCAATATTAAATTATTAATAATATATAAATATTTGTATAATATATTATTTATATTAATAATATATAAATAATATATAAATTATTAATAATATATAATTATTAATTAAATATTTGTATTTAAGAAATTGTTACAGATTTTAGATATATATTTTAAAGTTTTTATTTTATTAAATTAATTAAAAATTAATTATATTTTATCACTTTTTAATCAAGTGAGTGAATGATAATGAATAAGTTAACTAAAAATTATTATATAAGATCTTAAAGAAGTTATTTCTTAAAACATATCATTATTCGAATTCATTGAATGTTTAATGTTAATTATAATTAAGATCTTATTATATAAAAACTTATTATATAATATATCTTAAATAAGTTATTTCTTAATCATATATATATATATATATATATATATAAGTGATTTGTAATGTACGAATTTTTATTATTTATATATACTTTATTTTAGTTATATCATTATTCAATATAAAATTTTTAATACATTTCCTCACATTTTGAGTGTAACATTTATAAAACTCTAAATATATAAATGCACTTAATACCAGAAAATTTTGATAAAGGGTAATACAATAAATTCAACAATAAAATATTAATATAAACTTTAATATAAATCTTAATTAAGAATACTTAAGTGTCACTCTCCTTCTTTGTATGATACTCTATATATAGTTAACTTGGCCGGTTCCCTCTAGCATTTAATATTGCATTTAAGTTTTATCTAAAAATAAATATATTATCCATTATCTTGTCAACATATTTCTAAAAAGTGAAGAAGACAAAAGGGAGGATTTATTTTATTATTTATTTTCAAAAAATTTTAAACAAATTTTACATTAAATTATTAATTATAGTCATTTTTTAACTAAGTTATTTAATTTTACTTTTTATAATCATTTTATTATTATTTTTATACTGAATTTAAATTTATTCCGTAACAGTAGACGGAACGGGCCGTTTCAAAAGTGAAACGGGCCGTTCCGGAATAACAAAAATGCCCTATATTGGAGAAGCAGAACGGGCCGTTCTGCTGGTTATGAGAACGGGTCGTTCTGCTTCTCCAGTTTTGGGCATTTTTCTTATTCCGGAACGGCCCGTTTCACTTTTGAAACGGCCCGTTCCGGCCACCAGCAATTTTGAGTTATTATATATTCAACTTATTAAAAATCTAAATTTAAGATATTTCTATTTATCAAATTCATTTTTTTTATATAAAATAACATAAATATAAATTATCGTTTCAATAATTTCTAAATTCATTTTTAAAAAGTTAAATATATAATCATATTTTATTATAAATTCAATTTTAAAATTAGCCTAATTTTGAATTTTGAAATTTATATAATTCTTATGGTTTTTTAATTACAAAAATTCAAATAACTAAATTTATGTTATTTTGAATATTTTATTTAGAAATTTGATTTCATTTGAGTTTTTTCCAAAAAAAAAAATTATAAATAAAATCTACAATAAATTATTACATTTAGTCATTTTTTATAATCTAAATCATGTTTTCTCATTTTTAAAAAAAATCAATTTAAACTTATTTATAACTTAACTAAAGATAAAAGAAATACAAAGGTTTTGGTCTCCACTTTATTAAAAAATAACCTCCATGTAGTAGTTTTGTTGGTTATCCAATTTTACAGTTTTGTTGGTTTTTATAATAAAAATAAGACATAATTTAAAACAGATAAATTATTGACGGTTGAAAGAGGATGGAGCAAAGCAATTCTTGCATTTCAAAATCAAAGTGTTTAGGGTTTATCGAATATGCATTCCAATTCATCACAGTAGTAGTACTTTCTATTTTCATTCGAATTAAATCTTCGATATAAGGTTCCCAACCTCTCCATGTTCTTGTTAATCGAATTCATAACGACCATGTGTTACTGTCAAACCCATGGTTGAGTCAAGTACTATGGTATTGATAAAAATTTATTCACTAGAGTGTGGGATTGTTTCTCATAATTTGTTAGATATGACTCAATGAAGGGTTTCAAGATATCTTGTTTTCTTACTTTTTTTCCTTCATTTAGAAGCAATTAAAGTTAAAAAATAATTAAAAACTTGTAAATTATCCTTGTCACTTTTAAATCTAAATTACATTAATTTATAGTTTGTTTTTAAACATAAAAATAAAGAAATTAAAAGATATTATTTTATTAACATAAAATAAGAAACTTTTAATTTTTTAACTAAAAATTTACACTTTAAAATTATAAAATTATGACATTAGAAAGACATTTTTCAATAAACAACTAAACTAAAAAATAAGAAATCAATAACTTAGAAAAATAAATTGACACTTCTGATTTCTTTACTTTAATTTATAAGTTTTTTTAAAATTTATTATATTATAATTAAATTATTAAATTAAAAAATAAATATTTTAAACTTTTCTAATTACACATTCATTTTTAACTTTTTTAGCTAAAAAATTATATGCTTAATTGTATTTTTAATCTTTTAAGTATTGCAATTGTGCAATTTTGATCCCTAAGATTTTAATTGGGTAATTTTAGATTGCAATTGTGCAATTTTAGTTCTTCAATTTTTAATTGAACAATTTTAGTCTATTAAATATCATAATTGTGTGATTTTAGTCTCTCTCATTAAAAATTTCATAATTTTACTATATATACATATATATATATATATATACAATATTTTAAAATTATATTATTTGTCTATTCAAATCAACGTGTATTATAATTTTCATTAATATATCAAATTGTAACATCCCGAATTTTCTATTAGTATAATTGTTTATTATTACTAAATAAATAAAATTTATATATTATTATTTTTATAATATCATTGATAAATTAATATCAATAATATTATTAGTGTGTTTATAGATAAACTCATAATTTGATAAATATAACTTATTATATATTAATATACTTTTACAAAATTATAAGTATATTAATTATAAATATACATATCTTATCTAGTATATTTATATTTTTGTAAAATTATATTAACATATACTAAGTTATATTTATCAAATTATGAGTTTATCTATAAATATACTAAATATATTATTGATATTAATTTATTAGCAATATTAAATTATTAATAATATATACATTTTATTTATTTAGTAATATTAAATATATATCATTTGTTACATTAATAAAAATTATAGTATATGCTAACTTAAATAAGCAAATAATTATATAATTTTAAATTATTTTATATATATATATATATATTAAAATTTTAAAATTATTAATTTTTTAATGGGAGACATTCAAATTGTACAATTATGATATTTGAGGGACTAAAATTGTTCAATTAAAAATTAAAGAACTAAAATTGCACAATTACAATTCTTTAGGGACTAAAATTATCCAATTAAAATCTTAGGGATCAAAATTGCAAATTACAATACTTGAAGGATCAAAAATGTAATTAAGCCAAAATTAAATTAATATTTTTTTTATTTTCACAAGTTTTTTTTTAAATATTTTTAATGAATGTCTTAGTTTCTTATGTTCAAAATTGACAATTTTTTATTTAATAAAATGAATTTCATAATTTTTTCAGTCCTTTAATGAAATAAAATATTTTTAATTTTTTTTAAAAAAAAATTAACATATTTTCTTTAATTATGCATAATTCTTAAATATAAAAGTTTCATAAATAAAATTTAATATTTTGAGAGGGAACAATTTGTCACAAAATATGTTAACCTATTTGTGACGGAATTTTGAGAGGGAAAAATCCGTCACTAAATTTTTTCATTTTAGTGATAAAATTTGTGACGGATTTTTTAGAGACGAAGTTCATTCCGTCACAAAATCCGTCACAAAATTTTTTTTTTATTTAGTGATGAAATTTGTGACGGATTTTTAGAGACGAAAATTTTTCCGTCACAAAATCCGTCACAAATATTTTTTTTTTCGATTCAGTGACGAAATTTGTGACGGATTTTTAGAGACGGAATATATTCCGTCACAAAAGTCAATAAATTCTTGTCCGTCACAAAACTTAAAATTCCCTCACAAAATGCGTCACTATTAGCGATGCTATTTTTTCCGTCACAAAATTCGTCACAAATATTAATTTTTCTAGTAGTGTAAATCAACAAAGAAACTTCATTCCCATACATTTTCGGTATTGGCACATTAACCATGACGACTTGCCAAGATCGAGTCCGAACCTTGAGATCACATTTTCTTAACCAAGGTCGAGTTCGAACCTTGATATGCCAAGGTCGAGTCTGAACCTTGAGATCACATTTTCTTAACTAAGGTCGAGTTCGAACCTTAATATGCCAAGGTCGAGTCCGAACCTTGAGATCACATTTTCTTAACCAAGGTCGAGTTCGAACCTTGATATGCCAAGGTCGAGTCCGAACCTTGAGATCACATTTTCCTAACCAAGGTCGAGTTCGAACCTTAATATGCTAAGGTCGAGTCCGAACCTTGAGATCACATTTTTTAACCAAGGTCGAGTTCAAACCTTGATATGCCAAGGTTGAGTCCGAACCTTGAGATCACATTTTCTTAACCAAGGTCGAGTTCGAACCTTAATATGCCAAGGTCGATTTTCTTAACCAAGGTCGAGTTCGAACCTTAATATGCCAAGGTCGAGTCCGAATCTTGAGATCACATTTTCTTAACCAAGGTCGAGTTCGAACCTTGATATGCCAAGGTCGGGTCCGAACCTTGAGATTACATTTTCTTAACCAAGGTCGAGTTCGAACCTTGATATGCCAAGGTCGAGTCCGAACCTTGAGATCACATTTTCTTAACCAAGGTCGAGTTCGAACCTTGATATGCCAAGGTCGAATTCGAACCTTGAGATCACATTTTCTTAACTAAGGTCGAGTTCGAACCTTGATATGCCAAGGTCGAGTCCGAACCTTGAGATCACATTTTCCTAACCAAGGTCGAGTTCGAACCTTGATATGCCAAGGTCGAGTCTAGGCATGGCAACGGGGCGGGGCGGGGGCGGGTTTTACGTTCCCCGCCCCCGCCCCCGCAAATTTAAATCGCCCCCGCCCCCGCCCCCGCCCCCGATACCCACCGGGGATAAAATCTAGGTCCCCATCCCCGTCGGGCCCGCCCCTGCTCCTATTTTTTTCTTCTTCTTTTTTTCTTTTAAATAAATATGAATAATTTAAAAAAAAATAAAAGAAAAGTAAAATAATATAAATTTTTACATATAAATATTTATAATTTTAGTTTATATATATAAAAATAATTTTTTAATTATATTATTAAGCGGGGCAGGGGCGGGGGCGGGTATGGGGGCGTGGGCGGGGTGGGTATTAACATCCCCACCCCCGCCCCCGCCCCCGATTTTATCAATCGGGGAAAACCCGAACCCGAACTCGAACCCGATAAACACGGGTTTTCCCCATCCAAATCGGGGCGGGTTCGGGCGGGTACCCACGGGAGCGGGTTAGATTGTCATGCCTAGTCGAGTCCGAACCTTGAGATCACATCTACTTAACAAGGTCGAATTTGAACCTTCAAACAACAAATTTGGGAACTCCTCAGAAGCCCCTTTGCTCTTACATCACTCGGTGCTTGGGGGGCAAGTGTACTGGCCAGCCGAGTTGCCGACTTGTCCCTCACCAATCTGCTGACTCGGTCAAAGGTTTACCAACCTAACCAAGCAGTAAGCTCATTATTGCCGAGCTCCTCAGCCCGACCATGAAACATGGACATCGGAACACCACATTGGCCCAAAGAGGCCACGTCATCAAACAAATAAAAATACAATCTTGTCACCGCGCCGCCCACGCGTTATGGGAACGAGGTGACGGTTATGACACATGGCGTCATGACAAATAGGCGTACGTGAAAAGTCACGACCCCTTGTCGAACTCGGTCTTAACTCCTCGACCTACGGTCTTCGGAGCTCGGGGGGCAAGTGTACTATCCGTACCGCTATGCCGAGCACGAGCTCGGCATCACAGCGCGGAGTGACCTCGGATGTGAGGACCCTATTTTTTTTCATTTCCCATTTTCACCCTTACACTTTTTTTTTTCTTCAGCCTCACTCACCCTTCCCCACACAACTCATTTTCTCTCCAAATACTCACTTCTCCTTTTCTCTCTTTTGCTGGTGGCGATTCTTGGCAGCTGAAGGTGCTTAGGGGGTGTGAACTGATTCCTCCAGCTGATTTCTTCTCCGTTCACTTCCAAGCTTCTCTTCTCCTTCATTCTTTTCCACCCGAAGCTCAGAATCTTTGGCCGAGGTAAGGGAAGCTAGTACTTTTGTTCTTTTTCGCTGTTTGTGGTTGTGGACGAGTTCTAGAAACTCATTAGATGCTGATTGATGGATAATTCGTGGTTGAATTGAAAGAGAACTTGGTTTTTGGGGTTTCGGGGTTGTTGAGAAATTTTGGGGAAAATCCTTGATTTGTTGTTGCATGTTGAAAAAGGTGGTATTTTTGGACTCTTGGATGAAATTGTAGTAATTCGAACTGATTGCATGTGAAGTTTCTGGTTGTTTTGCAGATTGTTTGAAGAGTTTTTCGAAAATGGTTGGATGCTGCTAAGCTTCGCGCTGAGCGCGGTTCTTCGCGCTGAGCGCGGTTCTTTGCGCTGAGCGCGGTTCTTCGCGCTGAGTGCGTGGCCACCAGGGGACCCCATTTGGCCAAGCTCGCTGAGCGCAATGATGAATGCGCAGGGCGCGCTTGGGGATGTGGGTCTCTGGCTGGCCCGTGCTGGGCGTGACCTGGACCGCATTGGGCGCGATACTAGTTGTGGCAAATTTTGGGTTTTCTATTGGGCGCTGAGCGCGCCCCTTGTTGCGATGGGCACACCTGCGCTGGGCGTGCTGGTCCCCTGGTGCTCTCTGGTTGCGTTGCACTGGGCGCAGCCACGTGCGCGCCGGGCGCGGAGATGGGATGGTTATGTATGAAGTTTTATGCTGAGTTGAATTGAAATAGAAGGTTATGAAATGATGTCTAGCAGATAATGTTATTATTGATATTGAATTGTATCTGATGAACGTGTTGAGAAGTGGTGTTATGTTGTAGCTGATTTGTTGAACTGTGAAGTTGATATGTTGAGTTGTACGTTTGTGTTGTGTTGTGAGTTAATATGTTGAGATGTATAAGTTATGTTGTGTTGGAATATTGATGTGAGTTGTTGTAGGCTGCAAGGCTGAGTTGTTGTAGGCCGTAAGGCTGAGTTAATGTAGGCCGAAAGGCTGAGTTGTTGTAGGAGATCTCCGAGTTGATATGCGTGACGACGCATTGTATGCTTATTGATGATCACGTTGAAAATCGAGGGAATGTATGTTGATGAAGCATAAATAGTCGTGGTTGTTTATATTTTCTTAAAAATCTTGCTATATGTTGTTTTCTTTATGCTAGCTTACCCTTTGTGTTTCCATGTGATTGGACTGCTATGATCGTACTGTGTACGGGAGCAGAGCAGGGATAGGTGATGGATAGTGATGAGTCGGCAGCCGATAGATGGAGCTGATTTCTGCGGATGTTCTATTTGTTTTGGTCACTTGGCATAGTGACTTTTGATGTAATCCCTATATCACATGCCCTAACTCTAGTCAGATTCGGGACATATGTATATACTTATATTCTAGACTCTATATTTATATACTTGTTCTATTCTGTCTAGTTTTTCCGGTGCATTTTGGTGGTGAGTGAATGGCCAGTCGGGTCGTTACATCGGACACGCGCTAGGCGACATCGACTCGCTATCCAATTAGGTCATAAACTGATCTCGGGCCCAAGGCCCAACAAAATCCTAATACACACAAAGGTACGTGCATTACTTATACGAGACTCATATTCACACAAACCCTAACTTTAGCATCGGAGTCTCTTTTGCAGGTACCACTCCCATCTTGGAGAATCAACGTACCCGTGAAGGAAGCTCACCGATTTTACCCAGCGGATCATCCCTACCTCGGATTACCGGTAAGAACAACGTCTAAAATCTTTTCATCCATGAAGTATATAATTGAACAACCAATACTAATCGATAAGATTAAAAAATAACAAACACAAACATGAATCAGGAGGCATCCATATTTTGCCATACATCCTAATGCTTCATTTCCTGCCATTAAACTTGAAGATGGAAACAATGGTAGATAATTCTCCAAGAGGAAAACAATGGTTCAAAAATTCCATCATACAGGTTGTGCATGATTTAAAAAGAACTTGAATCTTAAGAGGAGCCGCTTTAGTTCGGTTGGCGAGCATGGCAGTAACATCTATATCGTCACCGGTTCTAGCCATTAGTCCTACAACAAAACAAAGTTTAACATCAATTTAAAACACTGCAATATAACCGAAGTAGGAAGACATACCTAGCAATGTTAACTCAAAGTTTGAAATTTCGAAAATATCCAAAAGGCCTCGGACAGGCAAGCCCTTCGGCAATTTGTCAAGGAAAGCAACAATCTCTTGATCCTCGGCAGGGAGCCCAGACGCGGCCATGGCCTCGAAACGTGTCGGGGTCTTCATCCAGTAGAAAGGGAACATCTTCGACCCTTCGCGGTCGAAGAAGCAACTCGTCAAGTCCGACCCCTAGCATATTTTAAAGAAACCACTCTTAAAACCCTTGTTAGAGGACGTGAACGCCCTTAAGAAACCACGCTTCCGCACTTGAGCCAAGGAAACCCATTTGGTCGGCCTGCTCGGATGACAAATTTAGTAGTAGAGGAATGACAGAGGTCGGGGAGTGATGCCCAGGCAAAGGCATAAGTTCTTGAAGGCTTGCATCGCCACCCAAGAGTTCGGATGTAGCTGGGTCAGCGCCATATTTAGGGTTCAGAGCACCCCTATTTGAAAATCATCAAAGGGCAGCTTTATGCCCAAATCTTGGAACCAACACATGTAAGCGTAGAAGAAGTCGCTCTCCTCGACTCCACGGTCCAAGAACACAAAATCGGTGTCCGGGCCCTCGTCAGCAATCAAAGGCAACTCACCCTCCCCACTCCCGAAACACTTCTCCAACTTCACGAACTTGTTTAGCAAACCTTGATCCGAGAAGGAGGAGAAGTAGATACCGACTTCCCCATCTACCCACTCGTACCCAAGAATCTCCACTGTCCCATAATCGATATTGGCCCGAGCCACCACACGACCCCCCACCTCGTCGTTCGCCGCGTCGCTGTAGACCCCTAAAATTGTCCGGGTCGGAAATAAAGCTTGAAGACTCTTGAGGACTGAAGGAAAGTCAGCCAGAAGGACTCATGGAAGGCCCTAGGAGGATTCTCTGTAGGTCTAGAGGTCTTGTAATAAGCTCAAAATAAGGAAGTGGAGGGAATGAAGCCCAATACGGCCTCCCAAAAGTTCAGTACGGCCGTATTGAACATTTTGAACTACAATACGGCCGCACTGAACTCAATACGGCCGGATTGAAGTTCACTACGGCCGCACTGAACTCAATACGGCCGTATTGAGGTTTTTTGAACTTCAATACGGCCGTACTGAATTCAATACGGCCGTATTGTAGTTCAAAAACTCAATACGGGCCGTATTGACCCCCAGAGGCCGTACTGCGCCTCATCCCTATAAATATGACGTCAATTGGACGTCATTGGACACTTTTACACTGAGTTTTAACCCTCTTCTTGAGTATTCTGGGTTTTTTTGAGCAGTGCTCTGCCTAGAAATCACTCGGAGAGTTGATCCGACAAAGTTCTCGAGTTCTGAGCTTTTTGCTTGAGTCTCGAACTGAGTCGAAGGGAAATCCTCCGGATTTCCATAGTTAAAATTTTCTAGGAGGGAGCGAGCGGGCTTGTAGAGCGAGGGAACGCCAAAAAGCTTCCCAGTTTTACTTGAATATAAAAGCACGCTTCAAAGGTTTCTTCTTAAGACCTTCCTTTTACTGCTTTCTGTGTGTATATTTAACTGTCATCATGTAGATAGTTAAGTTATAATTGTTTAGAATAAATAGGGGTAATTTAGTAATTTCGCACTATTATTTTTAGAAATAATCTGTCATAGGGAACCCGAAAGGGGCGCTGTGGGGTGCTAACACCTTCCCCACGCGTAACCGACTCCCTTACCCGACTCTGGTTGTCATGGCCGAAGTCGATTTTTGAATCGATTGCCTTAAACTTCTTTTTCCAATGTTTTGAGTAAAACATTGGTGGCGACTCCATGAACCCTTCATTTTTATGAAAACCGCTAATCCATGGAGGGTCCCGCTTGGGATTAACATGGATTGGTGAGCCTTTTAATAAAATTGCTCGTTTGACAAGGTCTCAGTTTGAGAATAAGTCATTCTAGCAATCCATATTTTTAAACAAATAAAAGAGTCCAACCATCCATCGCGAATGCCGAAAGCCCGTTTCGGGCCGGTGGCGACAGATGGCGACTCCACTAGGGAAGCCTCGAGAGTCAGTCCCATTTAGTGACAGATTATTTTTAACAAATAATAGTTAAAATTACTTTATTACCCCTTGTTTGTATGATAACATGCCTTATTTTTATGGCTTTAATAACTGTTGTATGTTTAGTTTCTGCAATTGTTTGAAATATAAATTGCACACAAACCTTTGCACACAACAGTTCCCTCTATACCCGGGGGCATGAGTGGTAAGCCATAGGGAGTGGATGTTAGTACGGCCGGTTGTCGAATGGGTCTATAGGTGCCCGTAGACCGTTGTCGGAAAGCATCACTAAAGGTGATAACCATGAACTCGAGTCCGACAGTGCGTTGGAGCTTTCCATCGACTTACGACGAGAGGAATTGGGTCCCTATAATGGGGGCACCTTGGGGGCCTTGGACTGGTGAGAACAGTTAGAACCACCTTGAATATGCACCTTTCTGCAGGATACCCCTACCTCGTGATTCGCTCGTGACTGTTCGTGGATGAGTGAATTGTTTGTGCATTTTTATGTGACATTGTATGAGCATACATTGCACCTTTTAAACATACAACATTCCTTTTTAAATAATAAGAATAAATAGAAATAAGAATCTTCCATTACATGGTGTTAACATCTACCTTCATCACATTCATATAGGTAATTTCCCTTTTCACCCTAAAAATACAAAAAAAATATATATTCAAAAAACAAAGAAAAATGATATTTACCCAAAACCAAGCAATATCATGCATCATCTTAGGGACATCCCGAAAACATGATAATGCTTAGTTCAATAAACACAATGCATGCATATTCAACCTCATCATCTCATATCATGCATATAGATCATGGAGAGATCTAGGAGTCATTCATTTCATACATCTCTCCTAGTAATCCATTAATAACATTAATAAAAAGAAAAAATTAATCGATGCGTATGTTCAAAGAATGGATCGCACGCCGTTTGTTATCAAGTGTAAGTCAACAACCGCGCCAAGCGAACACACGTCAACTCCGTTGTTGGTAATCAAGACAAACAAAGGGGAAGGTCCGACACCGTTAAGGATCATCGCTCCAAGGCCTTTCCCCTACGAATCAAATAAGGCTGTGCCATGGATATACGACGTCCATTCTTCTGCCGACAGCGATATCTCCAACATCGCTGGACTTGGGGGCATGACTAGGAGTGGAAGGATCTACACTCCCGAAGATCTTCAGGATAAAGCTCCCAAGAATAAAGGAAAGGAAGAAAAGAAAATCGAGAAAAAAGAATCCGAGGAGGAGATAGACGAGCTGTTAAAGTTTATCCGACAGAGCGAGTACTCCATCGTGGATCAACTTCATAGGACGCCAGCAAAGATTACACTGTTGTCGTTGATCCTAAGCTCCGAACCGCATCGGCAAGCTCTGTTGAAAGTCTTGAACGAGGCATATGTTTCGCATACTATCTCCCAAGACAAATTTGAGGGGATTGTTAGTCACATTACGGCTAATGATCACCTCTCTTTCACCGATGAAGAGATCCCCGCTGAGGGACCGAACCACAACAAGCCCTTGCACATCTCTGTAAAGTGCAAGGAGTATCACATCGCTAAAGTCTTGGTAGATAATGGATCTTCCTTGAACGTGATGCCAAAAAAGAACGCTCGATCAAGTGGCAATCAAGGGAGTCCAAATGCGCCCGAGCAACATGATCGTTCGAGCTTTCGACGGATCTAAAAGAGAAGTGGTGGGAGAAGTCAATCTCCCAATCCAAATTGGACCCACCATCTTCAACGTCGAATTTCAAGTGATGGACGTTACTCCCGCATACAGCTGTCTCCTCGGCCGACCTTGGATTCATGATGCGAAAGCTGTTCCCTCTACGCTCCACCAGAAAGTCAAATTCATAGTGGATGACAAACTGGTGACCGTACAAGCTGAAGATGACATACTCATCAGCAAGCCATCCACCATACCTTACGTGGATGCAGCAGAGGAAGCTCTAGAAACCGCCTTCCAAGCATTGGAGATTGCCAATGTTGAAACGTTTCCCCGAGAAATGAAGAAGGTAGCCCATATGCTCACCAAGAATGGATACTTGCCTGGACAAGGACTTGGCAAGGATTCCCAAGGAATTCCCGAGCTACCCATTATCAAGGATAATTCGGGGAAACAAGGGTTAGGATACAACCCTAATAAAGATCAAAGGACGAAGAGGAACCAAGATCCTTCTCGACGTTCTTTAAGCCAGATCTTTAGGAAGGCCGGTTCACAAGCGTCAAGGCCGTTCGTTGTCATCAAGTGCTTTTCTCCTTCTGATAGGGATGTATAGACCTGATGACTATTAGAGATCACTCCTCGGGGACAGCCCGACCCCCGAGCCTCGATAGGGCACATGTTTCCATTATGATTATAATAAAATCATTCTTTATTATTTCTTACTGCTTCTCTTCTTGCTTACAATAAATTTCTAAACCACATTATTTTTAACCCTGTTTGAATAAGCATGAATGAGGTTAAGATTGTCTTAATAACAATAAACCCGCATCATTTTTATGTGGAAGTGTGCGTGACAACTTAGAGCACCTTTCCTTGGCCTCGACAAGTGCCATCATGGATAAAAAGAAAATCCTTTAAAAACAAGAACCATAAAAACAAAAAAGCTCGGCAGGAAACCCAAAAAGGGGGCTGCGCAAAAATAAGAGCAAAAGACCCGCTAGGAATCCCACGAAAGGGTGACCTAGGCAAAAGTTAGGGTTGCAAAAATGAACAAAAACAAAAGTCCGCTAAAACGCCACAAAAGGGTGTTTTAGGCAAAAATAAGGACAATCAAAAAGCGAAAAGAAATCCATGATGGTACCATGAACAGAATTCAAAAAGAAAAAGTTCAGGGAAAGCTATCTAAGTTGTCAAATCACAACGTCAATAACAAGATTTGATTAACTTCATAAATGCTTAAACAAACAAGCCTAAACACAATAAGCCTACCTTGGCCAGCCATTCTTACAAAAACCATTTTTCAAAATGAAAATAAAAACCCCTCTAAAACACAAACTTTCGAAAAATATATACCTTTCCTTTCTTTTCTCTCTTGTCCCAAGCGATTTTAGGATAATCTAGTGGAAACATGGAGATATAGTGGTCAATAGGAGGGTTGACATATCTTCTAAAAGAAGGGAAGAATCACTTGGTTGATAACACCAAATCTCAATATAACACGCATCATTCCTCGGCTACAGAAATCGGCATCGCACAGCCCGTCTGGAGGAATGGCAAAATTCAAACAGAGAAACGCATCGGTTAATTCTTTTGAAAAATGAATCAAATAGAATTAGGTGCATCATACCGCATACATGCATACAGATGATAGGTGTACTGGAAGATCACTTATTCTCTGTTTATTAAAAAAAAAAAAAAAATCAAACTTCAGAAAAAACAAATGCGCCCGTATCATGTTCAGTACACCCGTACTAAAAATAGGGTTATGAACAAATTTTCAACTCAATACGGGCGTACTGAAATGGATATGGCCGTATTAGCCACAAAGAAATTTTCAAAGACCTCTTCATGAGGCAATTGCATAAAATAGAAAAATAGGAAAAATTGCTTGTGTATGGCAGCGGTCAACAAGAAAAAGCCAAAAATCGATAAAAGGCAAACATAGAAAATCCACAAAATTGTACAGAATAATTGAGCCTGGAGAGGCTTGCTGAAATAATATTCTCTCAGAAATAACTGAGCCTGGAGAGGCTTGCCGAAATAATACTCCTTAAGAATAACTGAGCCTGGAGAGGCTTGCCGAAATAATACTCCTTCAGAATAACTGAGCCTGGAGAGGCTTGCCGAAATAATACTCCTTCAGAATAACCGAGCCTGGAGAGGCTTGCCGAAACAATACTCATCAGAATAAATGAGCCTGGAGAGGCTTGCCGAAATAATACTCTCTCAGAATAACTGAGCCTGGAGAGGCTTGCCGAAATAATACTCTCTCAGAATAATTGAGCCTGGAGAGGCTTGCTGAAATAATACTCCCCAACTGTACAGAATAAATGAGCCTGGAGAGGCTCGCAGAAATAATACTCCCCAGAGAAACCTCAGCTTAAGCTCATGGAACAAATCCCCAGCGAGAGCTATCAAAGCAAGATCGTCAAAATCCCCAATGGAAGCGCGATCATCCAAACAAAATATTCAGTCAAAGGACTTGAAACTTCCTCAGTGGAAGATAGCTCTCTGACTCAAGCACTGAGTGAGGCTAAGCCTGCAGAGGCTTCCTAAATAATACTCTGGGATACATAAGATCCCCAAAACCCCAGTCGCCTACTCAAGAGGCACCCCTACAAAAGGAGAAAAATAAAAAATATCAATAAATATTCCCCAAGCGGAATTCGGCATCCAGCCAAACACCGAATATCAAGATGATTTGCCTAACAGAAGAGGCCAGTCAAGAATTGAATGACAGAATCCCCCAGCGGATAACAGCCTACACAGAGGCTACAAAAATCAAAAAAAAAAATAAAAAAATAAAAATCAAAAGAGACACCCGAATAAGGACAACCGGGATACTCCACCAACGTCAAAGGACGTCAGCCAAACATAAGGCATCGCTCAATTCAAGAAGAGCATCTGTGTCTACACCCCAAGGAGTCAGAAATTCCCCATGGGTACCAATTATGCAAATGCAAGTTGGGGCACAAGAACCTATGAATGACTGCACATCCCCTAGACGGATCCCTGCGTTATCCAGCCCTCAGTGGCACAAAATCAGAAAAACCATCGAAGCAGCATAGTGGACTGTGGAGACAAAAAAATCATCTCAGATCCCTGGAGAGGGTAAACTCGCATTGCCGAAGTGATCAGAAGACACGGACGCAGACCCTGGAGAGGGCAAACTCAGTTGCCTAGGTCGTCAGAGACAACCGAAGCAAAGTCTGGAGAGACGGTACTCAAAGTCTGGAGAGACGGTACTCAAAGTCTGGAGAGACGGTACTCAAAGTCTGGAGAGACGGTACTCAAAGTCTGGAGAGACGGTACTCAAAGTCTGGAGAGACGGTACTCAAAGTCTGGAGAGACGGTACTCAGAGTCTGGAGAGACGATACTCAGAGTCTGGAGAGACGGTACTCAAAGTCTGGAGAGACGGTACTCAAAGTCTGGAGAGACGGTACTCAAAGTCTGGAGAGACGGTACTCAAAGTCTGGAGAGACGGTACTCAGAGTCTGGAGAGACGGTACTCAGAGTCTAGAGAGACGGTACTCAGAGTCTGGAGAGACGGTACTCAAGGTCTGGAGAGACGGTACTCAAGGTCTGGAGAGACGGTACTCAAAGTCTGGAGAGACGGTACTCAAGGTCTGGAGAGACAGTACTCAACCATCAGCGTCGTCAGAGGCACGTTGGTGTTCAACTTCCGGCTCGGGCGTCGAGTGAAGTTGACCCTGGAGAGGGTAAACTTAGCTATCGAGGTTGTCAGAAGCGCCGAGGTATGCAACAACCTGGAGAGGCTACTCAACAATTTTCCACCGGAAGACGCTACAAGTCAGAAGGTTGGCACATCACCCGGACAATTGGGTCAACTCCTTTACTTGTCAGCCGGTACACCAAAAGGCCGTCCGACTAAGTAAAGGGGGGGCAGCTGTAGACCCCTAAAATTGTCCGGGTCGGAAATAAAGCTTGAAGACTCTTGAGGACTGAAGGAAAGTCAGCCAGAAGGACTCATGGAAGGCCCTAGGAGGATTCTCTGTAGGTCTAGAGGTCTTGTAATAAGCTCAAAATAAGGAAGTGGAGGGAATGAAGCCCAATACGGCCTCCCAAAAGTTCAGTACGGCCGTATTGAACATTTTGAACTACAATACGGCCGCACTGAACTCAATACGGCCGGATTGAAGTTCACTACGGCCGCACTGAACTCAATACGGCCGTATTGAGGTTTTTTGAACTTCAATACGGCCGTACTGAATTCAATACGGCCGTATTGTAGTTCAAAAACTCAATACGGGCCGTATTGACCCCCAGAGGCCGTACTGCGCCTCATCCCTATAAATATGACGTCAATTGGACGTCATTGGACACTTTTACACTGAGTTTTAACCCTCTTCTTGAGTATTCTGGGTTTTTTTGAGCAGTGCTCTGCCTAGAAATCACTCGGAGAGTTGATCTGACAAAGTTCTCGAGTTCTGAGCTTTTTGCTTGAGTCTCGAACTGAGTCGAAGGGAAATCCTCCGGATTTCCATAGTTAAAATTTTCTAGGAGGGAGCGAGCGGGCTTGTAGAGCGAGGGAACGCCAAAAAGCTTCCCAGTTTTACTTGAATATAAAAGCACGCTTCAAAGGTTTCTTCTTAAGACCTTCCTTTTACTGCTTTCTGTGTGTATATTTAACTGTCATCATGTAGATAGTTAAGTTATAATTGTTTAGAATAAATAGGGGTAATTTAGTAATTTCGCACTATTATTTTTAGAAATAATCTGTCATAGGGAACCCGAAAGGGGCGCTGTGGGGTGCTAACACCTTCCCCACGCGTAACCGACTCCCTTACCCGACTCTGGTTGTCATGGCCGAAGTCGATTTTTGAATCGATTGCCTTAAACTTCTTTTTCCAATGTTTTGAGTAAAACATTGGTGGCGACTCCATGAACCCTTCATTTTTATGAAAACCGCTAATCCATGGAGGGTCCCGCTTGGGATTAACATGGATTGGTGAGCCTTTTAATAAAATTGCTCGTTTGACAAGGTCTCAGTTTGAGAATAAGTCATTCTAGCAATCCATATTTTTAAACAAATAAAAGAGTCCAACCATCCATCGCGAATGCCGAAAGCCCGTTTCGGGCCGGTGGCGACAGTCGTCACGACCCGCAGCTTTGTCACTTGCCCCGGCCTGATCGGCCCTTTCATCCCTCTTTGCCGAGGACGCACCGAACTCCTCATCTCGACAGACCTCTACGGTCACGAGAAAGGTAGCACCTCCACTACCTCGTCCCCATTTTCTTCTTGATTGGAGAAGTCCGAAGGAAAGATGACTTCGCACTACAAGGACGGCAACCTTGACACCTCGCTCGAGCTCGATCCCTCTCCCGTAGGCGAAGACCCCGACGCCTATGACGATGTCCAGCTCCTAGCCGAGGAATACCCACTATCCATCTAACACTAGAGCAAAATAATAGAAATTCTCACCTTACTCGGTTGTCTTGGTCGTTCTCTAATGATTAGTGGCTCTTGGAAATTTTACAGCGTGTAAAAATCCAAGCACCCACCCTTTATTTATAGGCAAGTTCAAAGAGGGAGGTGAAAAGACGTCTCGCATCTCCAGCCATTGGATTAAAGCCACTCAACGGCCCAGATCTCATGATCGTTGGGCTTTCAACTGCCACCTCAGAACCGACGAGGCCTCCCACGTTCAACGAGGAATCACCAAGAATCGTGTCTGGCTAAAAGTGGTCGACAAGGATCCCTACGCCCAACATGGTTTCGACAAGATCATCCTCGACTATGAGTGGTCGGCAAGGCATTCCACGTACGTGGCACCGTCGATGTTACACCCGTCGACGCCTGGCCACCTTTCGCCGAACATTTGTTTTAATGATTAGTCTGCATACTCACAGGTTAGGGAGGTTCGGCACGGATAATCTGAGGCCCTTATTATGTCCTTCGTCCTTCTAGTCCTTGACGCTATGGGAGTTGTATACCGGATGGCAGCCGACCAGGCCGAACACGCAACTCGGCCGATCCAACCGACCATACCAAGCACAACCAACCCGGTCGGCTCGGTTAAATTAAGGTCAGACTGATCGACTAGTAGGTTCTGCGTGCACGAGCGTACAGAGTTAAGTCAGGTCAACTAAAGAGAGATTAATTTACTTAATACACCGGTTTAACCCCCTAATTTCCCGAGGCCTAGTTCCTAATCATGACCCAACAACAACCACTATAAATAGACTCCCAACGAGGTACGTAACTAACTTGAACTACCGCATTTAATACGCCGGTCACTTACTTGAGCGTCAGAGTGTCTTTCCAGGCACCCCCACTGTAACACCCAAATTTTTATTATTTTAATGGCATTTTCGTAATTTTAATAAAGTTATAGGGGTATTTTGGGTTCTGGAACGGGCCGTTCCAAAAGTGGAACGGGCCGTTCCAAATGTTGAAAATGTGAGGTTTTTGTAGTCCCAGAACGGCTTTGGAACGGGCCGTTCCGGTATGGAGAACGGGCCGTTCCGGAAGGAGAACGGGCCGTTCTTCTAACATTGAGAACGGGCCGTTCTGGTTTCAGAACGGGCCGTTCTGGTTTTTTGGGAACGGGCCGTTTCGATTTTGGAACGGGCCGTTCCAGTTACAAATTTTGCCCAGATTTGAAGGATCCGGAACGGGCCGTTCCGAAATCAGTACGGGCCGTTCCGGGTGCGTCAGATTGCCTATAAATAGGGGCAGGGGGGGTGAAATTTTTTATACAGAGGAAGAAAGTGAAATTTTAGAAAGAGAAAGAGAAGAGAGAGAGAGAGAGAGAGAAAGAAAGAGAAAGAAAGAGAGAGAGAAAGGAAGAGGGAATCCAGAGGAGGAGGCTCTGCCTAAGTTCAGCTCCGCTTATCCAGGTAAGGGGGGGAGTGAGAACCTCGCTCAGGGGTGTAGGGATAATTGTTGGATAGTTGTTTGTCGGATTGGCCCCCAATCCTTTGTCGTTATTCTGTTTAATTTCTATTTACTCTACTTTGCTTTTTTGTTGGAGGTGCCGTTGTTCTGTCTAAATTTCTATTTACTCTACTTTGCTTTTTGTTGAAGGTGCCGTTGTTCTGTCCGATTTTCTATTTATTCTACTTTGTTTTTGTTGAAAGTGCCGTTGTTCTGTCTGATTTTCTATTTACTCTACCTTGTTCTTTGTTGAAAGTAATAAATGAATATGAAATTAATGTTAATAATAAATGAGTTTTAATATGAATAAGAATGCTCTCTGGATCTCTGTGAATACCTATGCGGACCTTAAGAGGAGTATTGATGACATGACCATGTGAAATATGGACAAATGACATGAGACCTAAGAATTGACTATTGAGACAAACTATGATTATGAGACTATGACAAATGAGGACATGATGTACTAAATGAAATCATGTAAAAAGTTAAATATTGAGTCAATGAGATTATGATGGTATGACATGCATCATATGCATATATTATTCCAGGTGTGCCGCTGAGGCCGCATACCAGTGATGTAACATGCTAACAAGGTGTATCTTAGGGTCACCAGTGATGTAACTTGTAACCAGGTGTACCTTAGGGTCACCAGTGATGTAACCAGGTGTACCTTTGGGTCACCAGTGATGTAACCAGGTGTGCCTTAGGGTCACCAGTGATGATATGTGAAACTTCCTTATGGCGCCACATGCATGCATTTATAAGTCAAGATCATGACATCATTGCATGATAAATGAATATATATGTGATATTGATGATGTATGTGTATTATTTATAAGTGACTTATATTTGTTGTGTGTGTGAGTGCTATCTAGCCTTTATTTCTGCACCTGAAACTGAGTGAGATGTTTCTCACTCCCTTGTTGTTTTTGTATATGTTTAAATTATGTTGCAGGTGATCAGCATCATGAGGATGTTGGTGATGAGGCTTAAAGGCTTCAATTGGGCATGCTCTGATAGGATGTGACATCGGGGCATAGTTATTTTAGTTTAATATGTTATTGTTTTTATAACTTTAGTTTCTCTTCTTTTGTAATTTCTAACGAAGAAATAACGTAGATAACATATATAATTCAAGGAAAATATATGTTAAGAATTGTAATTTGAACGTTCCTGATAAAAGACCAAGATGTACATTTTTGTTATATTTTTATTATATGATTTGGGAGTATAAATTAATTCCTAACCAGGAGGCACTGCCACCTTTACTGGAGTTAATTTATATTTCCTTTATTATTATTTGTATATATATGATTTCTTGTGTTTTACACTAAATTGTATTGAAAATCTTAACTTCTTTTCTTTTATAATTTTTACACTGGAGTTATGATTTATGAGTTACGAATGTGAATCTTCTACCTTGTTATATTTGAAATATTTGTCAACTATGAAAGATTTTATTTACCCAAAAAGAAGATAAGAAATATTTTATTGTTACATTTGTTGTATATTAATAACGGGGTAGAGGGTGTCACATTTAGTGGTATCAGAGCAGGTCGATCTAATCGACCGTGAGTTATGAGTTTACTATGCTTATTTGGTTTACTATGTTTATTTGGTACATGAATGATGGACTGAATTGATTGTAAAACTTGTTGGTATGATAGTATGATGATTGATTATGTTTATTGATTGTATTATTTTCTTAGACTATGGCTGGTAGAAATGATCGTGCGATTGCCGATGCTCTTCAAGCATTAGCACAAGCTATGAATAATAACAATAGGACTGAGGTCGCTCCTAACTGGTTGGAGCAATTTCAACGAAATCACCCACCTACCTTTAAAGGAGGATATGACCCAGATGCTGCTATGAATTGGCTAACAGAAATAGAAAAAATTTTCAATGTTAAGGATTGTCCCATCGCTCAGAAGGTGAAGTTGGCCACATTCATGTTGACTGCTGATGCTCACTTTTGGTGGGAAGGAGCACTTCGGAGGATGATTGATGGAGGGGTGCACTTGAATTGGGACAACTTCAAGAAGGTCTTTCTTGAGAAGTATTTCCCGGATGATGTGAGAAGTCGGAAAGAAATAGAATTCCTTGAGCTGAATCAAGGGAACGACACAGTGGCTGTGTATGCTGCCAAATTTGATGCTTTGGTTCGTTATTGCACACACTACCATGGTGAGGGTGGTGAAAGAGCTAAATGCATAAAATTTGTAAATGGTCTGCGTCCTGAAGTGAAAACTGCAATTAACTATCAGGAGATATATCACTTTCCCACTCTGGTCAATAAGTGCAGCATTTATGATAACCGTGCTCGTGCTGCTTTTTATAAAGGAGTTGGAGGTCCTATCCGTGCTGTGAGTTCTAGTACTTCGGGAAGGAGTAAGCCTTACTTCGCTTCTAATAGATTTCAAGGGAGTAAAGCTGCTGCTAATAAAAGTAAGTTGCTTACTAGAGGATCCACTGTTAGTGCTACTGGAAGTGTTGGAGGGTCTGTGTCCACTCCTTCAGTAAGATGCTGGAAGTGTGGACTTGTTGGTCATAATCAGTCTGAGTGTCGTGACAGGGAAGTTACCTGCTTCAACTGCAATGGTAAAGGTCACATCAGTACCCAATGTCCTGAATCACAAAGAACACGTGTTATGGGATCGGGTTCGCAAACTGAGCGTCCAAAGACTGTGGGGAGAGTATTTGCTCTTAGTGGTGCTGAAGCTTCTCGGTCAGAAAATTTGATACAAGGTACTTGTTTCATAGCTGAGACTCCTTTTGTTGTACTATTTGATTCTGGTGCAACTCATTCCTTTATTTCTGTCTCTTGTGTCCAAAAATTGAATTTGCCTGTGTCTTTGTTAGATTTTGATCTAGTTGTTGAAACCCCTACTAATGGTCCTGTGACTACATCCCTAGTGTGTTTGAAATGTCCTTTGACAGTTTCTGATAAGCAGTTTCTAGTTGACTTAATTTGTTTGCCTCTTAGTCAATTAGATGTAATTCTTGGTATGGATTGGTTATCTTCTCACCATGTCCTTTTAAACTGCTTTGAGAAATCTATTTCCTTTGGTGAATGTAAGAGTACGGAATTTCTTAGTGCTGCTGACATTAAAACTTGTTTAAAAGACAATGAAAAAGTGTACATGATCTTAGCTTCTTTAACACTTGAGACTGATAGTAAGCTAGATGAGATTCCCTTAGTGAGAGAATTTCCAGAAGTATTTCCTAAGGAAGTGTCTAGTTTACCACCTGAGAGAGAGATTGAGTTTAGCATAGACTTAGTACCAGGTACCCCACCTATATCTATAGCACCCTATAGGATGTCCCCTACAGAGTTAGTTGAGCTTAAGAAACAAATAGAGGAATTACAAGGAAAACAATTCATTAGGCCTAGTGTCTCGCCTTGGGGAGCGCCTGTTTTGTTGGTTAAGAAGAAAGATGGGAGCATGAGGTTGTGCGTAGACTATAGGCAACTGAATAAAGTGACCATTAAGAATAAGTATCCTTTGCCTAGGATAGATGACCTTATGGATCAACTAGTTGGAGCTTGTGTGTTCAGTAAGATAGATTTAAGGTCAGGATACCATCAGATTAGAGTGAGAGCTGAGGATGTTCCTAAGACTGCCTTTAGAACCCGCTATGGGCACTATGAGTATTTAGTTATGCCTTTTGGTGTGACTAATGCACCTGGTGTTTTTATGGACTACATGAATAGGATCTTTCACCCTTACTTGGATAGATTTGTAGTGGTCTTCATAGATGATGTCCTAGTGTATTCCAAGACTAGGGAGGAGCATGTTGAGCACCTTAGGATCGTTCTTCAAACCCTTAAGGAGAGGCAGTTGTATGCAAAATTGTCAAAATGTGAATTTTGGTTGGATAGTGTGAACTTTCTAGGACATGTGATATCCAAGGGTGGAATAGCTGTAGATTCTGCTAAGGTAGAAGCTGTGTTAGAGTGGAGAACACCTAAATCAGTATTTGAGATTAGGAGTTTTCTAGGACTAGCTGGTTATTACAGAAGGTTTATAGAGAATTTCTCTAGGCTAGCTCTTCCTTTGACTAAGCTGACGAAGAAAGACCAACCTTTTGTGTGGGATTCTAAGTGTGAGGAAAGTTTTCAAGAACTTAAGAGGAGATTAACTAGTGCTCCTGTGTTAGTATTACCTGATCCTAGTAAGACTTTTGAGGTATTTTGTGATGCTTCTAAATTGGGTTTAGGAGGAGTGCTTATGCAGGAGGGTAAAGTAGTAGCCTATGCTTCAAGACAACTTAAAATTCATGAGCAAAACTATCCTACCCATGACCTTGAGTTAGCTGCAATAGTTTTTGTGCTCAAGTTGTGGAGACATTACTTGTTTGGGTCTAGATTTGAGGTTTTTAGTGACCATAAAAGCCTTAAGTACTTGTTTGACCAAAAGGAATTGAATATGAGGCAGAGGAGATGGTTAGAGTTTCTTAAGGATTATGACTTTCAATTAAATTATCACCCTGGCAAGGCTAATGTTGTAGTTGATGCTTTGAGTAGAAAATCTTTGAGAATGTCTTCCTTGATGATTAGGGAAATGCAAATGATTGAGGAGTTTAGGGATATGAGCTTAGGGTGTGAGTTGACCTCTAAGAGTATTAAGTTGGGAGCTTTAAGAGTGACTAATAGCTTGATAGATGAGATTAGAGAAGGTCAGAAGATGGATCCTTTCTTATTGAGTCGGGTAGAGAAGTTGAATCAAGCTGTGAAAAGTGAGTTTAGAATTGGAGTGGATGGAGTTTTAAGATTTAAGGATAGGTTGTGCATTCCTAGTGTGCCAGAACTTAAGAGAGCAATCCTGGAAGAAGGTCATAAGAGTATCCTTAGTATCCATCCAGGAGCCACTAAGATGTACCAAGACCTTAAGAAGATGTTTTGGTGGCCTAAGATGAAGAGGGAAGTGGAGGAATTTGTGTATGCTTGCTTAGTATGTCAGAAAGCTAAGGTAGAACACCAAAAACCTTCAGGTTTGATGCAACCTTTAGATGTGCCTGTGTGGAAGTGGGATAGCATCTCTATGGATTTTGTAGTTGGGTTACCTAAGACTGTGAAGAACTTGGATGCTATATGGGTCATTGTGGATAGATTGACTAAGTCTGCCCATTTTATTCCCATTAATATTAGGTACTCTTTGGAGAGGTTAACCAAGTTGTACATCAGTGAGATCGTGAGGTTGCATGGAGTTCCTACTAGTATTGTGTCTGATAGAGATCCTAGGTTCACCTCTAGATTTTGGGAGAGTTTGCATAAGGCTTTAGGCACTAAGCTTAGATTGAGTTCAGCTTACCATCCCCAAACAGATGGCCAAACTGAGAGAACCATACAATCTTTGGAAGACTTGTTGAGGGCTTGCATCTTAGAACGTGGGGGTAGTTGGGATAGTTTCCTACCTTTGATAGAATTTACCTACAATAATAGCTACCATTCTAGTATTGGGATGGCACCATATGAGGCTCTGTATGGTAGGAGATGTAGAACACCTTTATGTTGGGTAGAACCTGGAGAGAATGTCATGTTAGGACCTGAGATAGTTCAACAAACTACTGAACAGGTTAAGATGATCCAAGAGAAGATGAGAGCAACCCAGAGTAGGCAAAAGAGTTATAATGACAAGAGGAGAAAAGACCTTAAGTTTAAAGAAGGTGATCATGTATTCCTTAAAGTCACTCCTTGGACAGGAGTAGGCAGAGCACTGAAATCCCGTAAGCTTACTCCACGTTTCATTGGTCCTTATCAAATTCTTAAAAGAATCGGTGAAGTGGCCTATCAAATTGCTTTGCCTCCATCTCTTTCAAATCTCCATAGTGTCTTTCATGTTTCCCAACTCAGAAAGTATGTCCATGATCCTTCCCATATCATTGAGTCTGACAACATTCAGTTGAAGGATAATCTTACTTATGAAACGGTTCCTCTAAGGATTGATGACAAGAGAGTGAAACAACTAAGAGGAAAGGAAATCCCTTTGGTTAAGGTCGTTTGGGGAGGAAATATTGAAGAAAGTGCTACATGGGAATTAGAAAGCAAGATGCGAGAAGCTCATCCATTTCTGTTTTCAGGTAAATTTCGGGGACGAAATTTCTAAAAGGAGGGGAGAATTGTAACACCCAAATTTTTATTATTTTAATGGCATTTTCGTAATTTTAATAAAGTTATAGGGGTATTTTGGGTTCTGGAACGGGCCGTTCCAAAAGTGGAACGGGCCGTTCCAAATGTTGAAAATGTGAGGTTTTTGTAGTCCCAGAACGGCTTTGGAACGGGCCGTTCCGGTATGGAGAACGGGCCGTTCCGGAAGGAGAACGGGCCGTTCTTCTGAGATTGAGAACGGGCCGTTCTGGTTTCAGAACGGGCCGTTCTGGTTTTTTGGGAACGGGCCGTTTCGATTTTGGAACGGGCCGTTCCAGTTACAAATTTTGCCCAGATTTGAAGGATCCGGAACGGGCCGTTCCGAAATCAGTACGGGCCGTTCCGGGTGCGTCAGATTGCCTATAAATAGGGGCAGGGGGGGTGAAATTTTTTATACAGAGGAAGAAAGTGAAATTTTAGAAAGAGAAAGAGAAGAGAGAGAGAGAGAGAGAGAAAGAAAGAGAAAGAAAGAGAGAGAGAAAGGAAGAGGGAATCCAGAGGAGGAGGCTCTGCCTAAGTTCAGCTCCGCTTATCCAGGTAAGGGGGGGAGTGAGAACCTCGCTCAGGGGTGTAGGGATAATTGTTGGATAGTTGTTTGTCGGATTGGCCCCCAATCCTTTGTCGTTATTCTGTTTAATTTCTATTTACTCTACTTTGCTTTTTTGTTGGAGGTGCCGTTGTTCTGTCTAAATTTCTATTTACTCTACTTTGCTTTTTGTTGAAGGTGCCGTTGTTCTGTCCGATTTTCTATTTATTCTACTTTGTTTTTGTTGAAAGTGCCGTTGTTCTGTCTGATTTTCTATTTACTCTACCTTGTTCTTTGTTGAAAGTAATAAATGAATATGAAATTAATGTTAATAATAAATGAGTTTTAATATGAATAAGAATGCTCTCTGGATCTCTGTGAATACCTATGCGGACCTTAAGAGGAGTATTGATGACATGACCATGTGAAATATGGACAAATGACATGAGACCTAAGAATTGACTATTGAGACAAACTATGATTATGAGACTATGACAAATGAGGACATGATGTACTAAATGAAATCATGTAAAAAGTTAAATATTGAGTCAATGAGATTATGATGGTATGACATGCATCATATGCATATATTATTCCAGGTGTGCCGCTGAGGCCGCATACCAGTGATGTAACATGCTAACAAGGTGTATCTTAGGGTCACCAGTGATGTAACTTGTAACCAGGTGTACCTTAGGGTCACCAGTGATGTAACCAGGTGTACCTTTGGGTCACCAGTGATGTAACCAGGTGTGCCTTAGGGTCACCAGTGATGATATGTGAAACTTCCTTATGGCGCCACATGCATGCATTTATAAGTCAAGGTCATGACATCATTGCATGATAAATGAATATATATGTGATATTGATGATGTATGTGTATTATTTATAAGTGACTTATATTTGTTGTGTGTGTGAGTGCTATCTAGCCTTTATTTCTGCACCTGAAACTGAGTGAGATGTTTCTCACTCCCTTGTTGTTTTTGTATATGTTTAAATTATGTTGCAGGTGATCAGCATCATGAGGATGTTGGTGATGAGGCTTAAAGGCTTCAATTGGGCATGCTCTGATAGGATGTGACATCGGGGCATAGTTATTTTAGTTTAATATGTTATTGTTTTTATAACTTTAGTTTCTTTTCTTTTGTAATTTCTAACGAAGAAATAGCGTAGATAACATATATAATTCAAGGAAAATATATGTTAAGAATTGTAATTTGAACGTTCCTGATAAAAGACCAAGATGTACATTTTTGTTATATTTTTATTATATGATTTGGGAGTATAAATTAATTCCTAACCAGGAGGCACTGCCACCTTTACTGGAGTTAATTTATATTTCCTTTATTATTATTTGTATATATATGATTTCTTGTGTTTTACACTAAATTGTATTGAAAATCTTAACTTCTTTTCTTTTATAATTTTTACACTGGAGTTATGATTTATGAGTTACGAATGTGAATCTTCTACCTTGTTATATTTGAAATATTTGTCAACTATGAAAGATTTTATTTACCCAAAAAGAAGATAAGAAATATTTTATTGTTACATTTGTTGTATATTAATAACGGGGTAGAGGGTGTCACACCCACCCTCCTCTTTGGACTGCCAAGAACGAAACGAGAAGATCTAGATCTAGGACCGCGACCGCAACAGCGATAGCTCGGACAAGCAAAGTGTGTCTCCTAACACATGAACACCAAGAATAAAAAATTCATGATTATATAATTAAATTATTAGGAGTATTTATTAAGGTACCCTACCCATGCATAGATAATCATTAATATATTTTAATAATGACATGTCCTTGGGGGAAGTAAAACGTGAATGCACATGTGCTAGATCTTGTTTGATTTATTTATTTACTTTTGTCAAAACGTTTATCTCACACGTTATCTTTAATTATCAGTAACGTTTCTCTTATGAGCTTTTATAGGTATCAATAAAAAAAAAAAACTTTTACATGTTACTAGCACTATTTTAGACTTTTAGTACGTGCAATGCCCGATATGATTATTTATTTTATATAACAATTTTTTTTATTGTGGAAGAATGTATGTATAAAGTTTTGATGATGTTAAAACGTTGAAGAAAATAAAAAAGTCAAGTTAAAGCAAGTTGATTAAGAAACAAAATCTCAAGAAATAACTAGATAAGTCTTGACTACTTAGCTTGATATGTAAAATGAACTTTTAGAAATTGTAAATTTCACTTGGCCATTAAAATAAGGATTTCAAGAAAATCTAAATTTATTCTTTTTGAATATAAGAATAAGTTTTTGAAAAAGAAGGTAAAAAGAGTGTTCAAAAAGATTTTATAAAAATATTTTTGACTGAAAATTAGAAGTTTCCTATAATCAAAAGCTTGTGTAACAAATATAGTAATATTTGTGTGGTAATCGATTACCAACTTATGTAATCGATTACCAGAGCAAGGAAACTTCAAAGTTCAAATTTAGAATACAAAATGTGTTCTGGTAATCGATTACCAGACATTGTAATCGATTACTAGAAGAGAGAACTTCAAAAATTTGAATTTAAAAATACAACATTTCAAATTTTTTGAACTTAAACCGTTGTAATCGATTACCAAGTCTTGTAATCGATTACCAGAGTATCTTTTCTGAAAAATTATAAAGAGTTACATCTCTTCATGAAAAGACACAACCTAAGAAATAATTGTCTATAAATACCTATAATTTTTCAAAAGAAGGTTACGAACTCTGTTGTTAAAAAATCATATACAGAAACATCTTGGTCAAAATTCATTTGCATTTTTCTAAAGAATTCATCAAGATCATAAAAGTGTAAAATCTACTCTACAAGAGAGTCATTCTGTAATATCTACTTGATCATTTGATCTGTAAAGGAGAAAGGGTTTTTCTCCTTGTTGGTTTTTGAATCTCAACACAAGGAAAGGGTGTTCCGAGGTGTTGGAGGATTCAAGTCTTGTAAGAGTTACAAAAATAGTAGAAATCTCAAGTTGGAGACTTGAGGACTAGACATAAGCAGGATTGACCGAACCAGTATAAAACGAGTTTGCAATTCTTCTTTCCCTACACTTTTAATTACTTGTTATTAATTATGATTGAGTAGTTTGCATCATCATTAACTTATACACACAAATTTGTCTAAGTAATTGAATTTATAAGAAAACATCTCTAAAACTCATAAAAGAAGAAAAATTGGTAAACTTAATTTACCCCCTCTTAAGTTAATTGAGGCTACTTGACTAACATTTATAAATAAATACTTTTATAATATATTATATTATAATTAAAATTTGTGATAATGAATATTTTTAATTATCTAAATTATATTCTAAATTTATGATATTAACAATCCTTTTAAGAAAATAAAATGAATATGAAAATAAATATTCAAAGAATTAGAAAATTAAAAATATACAAATAATATATCCAAAAAGATAAAAAAAAAGTTAAAAAATAAAATAAATATAAAAATGATGCACATGGATAATATTTGATTTTTGAAGATAAGATCCATATTCTGTTTTATATTCAATTACTATTAGTTAAATAATTGATCGTTCATCAATAAATTATTAGTTTGAAATGTATTAGATTTAATTTTCTTAAATAAAATATCAAATTTGAATCTTATAAATAAAAAAATTTAGTTAAAAATGAAGATATTTATGCATGATAAAAAATATAACTCAATCACACAAATCTTATATTATCTATGCAATATTTGTTATTTTTATCTCTCTTCGTCATATCAACTATTTTATCATACACTTCTTTTAATTCTTAATTTTTCTTTGCGGTATATTTTGTTTACAAAGAAATTATACCAATACGAATTCTTAAGTTTGAGAATGCTTTTCTTGTAAAAAAAAAAAATTAAATATATTTTTAATCTCTCAAAAATAAAATAAATTAATTTTGATATCTTAAATTTAAATATTTTTTTATCTCTTTAATTTTTTAAAAAATAATTTCAGTTCTTTTGATCAAACACGATTAATAAATTTATCACAGTACTCATCTATCACTAAATCTATTACACAAAACTCATAGATAATATCATTATGTAAAAACATCACAGCAGATCTAATTGTCGTAGAATCGACTGAATTTACCTGTCAGTAATAAAATGTGTCCCTGAGGACTAAAATAAACACTTCCAAAATCACAAGAGACTAAAATAAATAACCTTAAATTTAGGAAATTTAGACAAATTGTGTTCAAATTTAAAAGATTAAATAATTAAAAACACATTTAAGCTTGATAGAGTGAGCAATATTGTTACCGGCATTGTAATAATAAAAAAAATAACTTTTATTATAATTCTTTAAAGGGTGTATTGAGCTGAAATTAGTGTTGTTTTAATAGACTTTGAGGTGGTAATGTTGCTGCAGATACAGTTGGGTAATTGGAATGATAACTGGTCCTTGCATCCGATAACGTCTAAAATCTTTTCATCCATGAAGTATATAATTGACCAACCAATACTAATCGCTAAGATTAAAAAATAACAAACACAAACATGAATCAGGATGCATCCACATCTTGCCCTACATCCTAATGCTTCATTTCCGGCCATTAAACTTGAAGATGGAAACAATGGTAGATATTTTGCCAAGAGGAAAACAATGGTTCAGAAATTCTATCATACAGGTTGTGCACGATTTAAAGAGAACTTGAATCTTAAGAGGAGCCAGCCTTGAAAAGGCACACACAATCAGAAAGGTATTTTCAAGAATCATGAAATTTCATTCATGTAACGAGTGGAAATAGGACAACGATTCTGAAGTGATCAACTACTCCAGTGCAACAAATAACGCATATAAAAGTTCAACAAACAAAAAATGGATGACCCAACTGAGAGCTCTCATGAACACAAGTTTCCAATTCCCAGAATTTTCAAGGCCTCTCCTTCTGAATTCTCCACAATCACTAAAAGAAGCCTGGCTTTTTCCAATTTTTTTTTTATTTCTCTTTCTTTCCAGTTGAGTGGCACATGCTCTTAGAATCAAACTTAAATATTTTAAGAACAATTATCAAAATAGGATGTCACAATAAGACTGATAATGATGATAGTTTAAACAAACCAGACTACTTTATCAGCTCAAGTAGTATGCAATATAGATCTCGATATCAAGAATTGTTCGATTAAACGGCATCTGCCTATTCTCAATGGTGATAATGCTACCAACATTATCCACAATTAAGTGTAAGAATATAAAGCATTGGAGATAAATCTCACACCGTACCAAGCTAAACGACGATATGAACTTTAAAAAGGACCTACGAATATATGTTTTATTGATGTTAGAGCACGTTGGATTGAGAAATCATAGACATAAACCACTTAACATGCTTTGCAAAGTGTAATGGCCCCAAAACAAACACATTTAGCAAAACTTCATTCAAACCTAACTATATCAAGACTCAAGAGTTCCTCCCATTTCAAATATTATTGTGCATCAATAATCAAATCACAGACTACTAATTTATCCACACTACCCAATGAACTATACAACCAGCATTTCTAATTTCAATTGAATGCTGAGCAAAACAGCATCATGGCAGAGCCTCACAAACCCACAGAATCGAGAACTCTTACTTGTGCTTAAAGTTGCATCTTGACAAGTATGCAACGCCAACATTATAAAGCAGCTAGCACTAGCAGGCTCAGCAGCAATAAATAAGAAGTTTTGTTCCTTTGTCCCTTGAAAGTCGCTATTGTTTGGTAGCATCCACTTCCTCTTCCTCTTGATGATCCACATCATAAGTGGCATGAACAGCCACAAAGAAGTAATAGAGAAACATTACAGCAGTGCAAATCAAGAACCTCCAGAAGGCCTGAGAGTCCAAAGAGCACATGAGGAAGAGGTTAGTAGCGATGGACAGCGCCGGCAGCCACGGAACAAAGGGAACCCCCCACACCTTAGGAGCCCTCTGCTTGGGAAGAAAACTCATCCCCAATGTCCCCAAAAACCAAACACAAGCAGCCACAACATACCCAACCCAACCCAATTTGCCAGTGTGCCAAAGCACAGAGCCAACAGCAGAGGAACCAACAACAACCAACAAGCACACAAGCACCCTCACCAACTCACCCTTCTCCGTTCTCTCCCTATCGTAGTACCTCCTCACAAGCAAAGCAACCGCCATAAGCATGAAAATGAAAAGCGTGCTAATGGAAAACACACTCGACAAAACATCCAAGCTGGTGAAGAGAGCCACCACGGAGCTACAAATAGTGGTCAACAACGTAGCGTTGACCGGCGTCCCCGTCTTGGGGTGAACCAAAGCGAAGAAGGGTGGAATCATGTGTGACCTAGCAATCTGGGTGGTGTACCTAGCTTGGCCCATGGAACCAACAAGCAAGCTAGTAGTCATCCCCTTCAAAGCACAAATGCTAACAAGATACTTAGCCCAATTCATCCCAATTTGAACAAAAGCAACGGAATAAGCAGCGTCCACGTCAATTTCAGTGTAATTAACCATCATCACAAGCGAAAGAGCCATTAAACAGTATATAACAGTGATCATAACCATGGAACCGATTAATCCAATGGGAATGTCTCGAGAAGGTTTCTTGGTTTCCTCAGCCATCGTGGCGACCATGTCGAAACCGGTGTAGGACCAGTAAACGACGGCGGCGGCGTTGAAAACGCCGTCGACGCCGTAAGGGAAGAACGGCGTTAGGTTAGAGGCTTTACCGTGAAGGAAGCCGACGACGATGATGAAGGCGATGACGAGCGCCGTGACGAGGGAGCTGAGCCAGGTGAGGATGGAGGTGTTGCGAGTGCCGCTAACGGCAATGCCGTTAGCGATGAGGAGGACGGCGACGGCGAGGGGATCGAGCATGTCGAAGCCTTGCTTGAAGGAAGGGACGTGGATGCGGAAGAAATCGGAGTTGGAGGAGATCATGGAGGCGAAGTAGGAGGACCAGGAGCGGCCGAGGCCGGCGGCGCCGACGAGAGCCTCGAGGAGGATGTTGCCGGCGGCCACGAAGGCCAGGAAGTCGCCGAGCTCGATGCGGAGGAAGGAGAAGGAGCCGCCGGCCACGGGGACGTCGACGGCGAACTCGGTGTAGCAGAAGGCGGAGAGGAGGGCGGAGAAGCCGGAGGCGGCGTAGGAGAGGACGATTGCGGGGCCGGCGCTGAGGCGGGCCTCCTGGCCGGTGACGACGAAGATGCCGGAGCCCACCACGGAGCCGAAGGCCAGCCACGTGAGGTCCCACCACGTGAGGCAGCGCGTCATGCGGTGCTCGCTCGCACGTGGGAGCACCAGCAGCTCGTGCGAGTCGCTCGACCGGTTCAGGAGACGGTCCTTCAGGCGCGGACACGTGGCGGCCAGCGCTGCGCGGTACGACTCGCCGCTCGCGAATGACTTCTCCGGGAAGAAGTCGCGCTTGCTCCACCGCCAGTAGCTTCGCCGCTCCGACGACGCCGCTTCTTCCATTCGGTAATGTCGGTTTTAACTTTTAACAACTATTGACTCTCACGGACTCCGAGGAGTGTGAAGAAAGTGTGTCCCAATGCTTTATAGAGTGAACTTCGACTCTTGTCTTGGATTGGTCGATGATAGCTGCTACTAGCCTACTACTACTGTTCTTAATCTCGACAGAAACACGGCCAAATTCAGTGAATATATATACAAAGAATGAATATGAACCAAAATTGTGTATGGAATAATATCTAAACATACAAGTTTACTACCTCTAAATATGCTTTTGTATAAAATGGAGTGATTTTTAAAATAATTAAAAAATGGATTACTGAAAAAAATAGGTAAATTTTTAAAATATTTCCAAAATAAGATGAAGTTATGTTTGGAAAATGTAACTTTTTAAGGGTTTAGGGTTTAAGATTTAGGAAAATTCTAAACCTTAAAAGTTTAAAAAATCTTAATTTTTTTTATTGAAAATAGTAGGGTGGTAAAATGGATCATGGTCTGTGGGTTCGTCAAAAATTGACGGGTTGAGCCCATCATTCTAACTCGTTAAGGTCGTCTTGCGAAGTCTATCAACTCATCAGATCAAATGGTGGACTGTCCTGTTACAACACGTCAGCCCGCATTTGATGTTCTTGTTAAAAAAATAGTAAGTTGTAAGTTTGTAATTTGGTTTTGATTTTATTGTAAATGAACTAATTTCTATTTGATTTTATTGTAAGTTTATAATTTGTTTTTGTTGAACATATATTATGTACAATATGTATGCATTTTTTATTTCATGTGGTTATATTTATTTATTTGTAGTAATTTTTTATTTAAACATAAGATACATTTGTTTTGTAATTATTTTAGTGGTATGCAGCTTGGTTCATCGACACACCCACCCGCCCACCCTTTAGGCAGGGCAGGCCAACATTCCTAACTCATTTTTCAATGGCAGGTCAGTTTGGCCCGGGTTGTTTTTGATGGGCCAGATTGACCCATTTTGTCACCCCGTAAAAAATAATGTTTTAGAAAAGCATTTTTTACTAATTTTTTTTAGACTTGAAGTTGTGTTTTCGAAAAACATTTTTCTGAAAAAAAAAACATTAAAAATTAATATTTTGATGTAAAAAAAAAAAAAAAAAAGAGGTGTGGTCGACTTTTAAATGAAAAAAATAATAATAAAGCTAAAGTCGTGTTTTAAGCACGAGTTTAGTAAAAAGACAAGAAAATTTAAAGAATTATTTGTGAAACACGACGTCTATTTGAAAGTCATGTTTGTCGACTACAACTTATTTTTAAAAATATTTATTGGGAGTTTTTTTATAAAAAAAAAAAAAATTACACCATTTTGATACAACTCTATAACATTAAAAGATACTGCCGGATCTTTATCTTAATAACTTTTTCTTTATCTTCTAAACTACTGCATCTTTATCTTCGATTCAGTTATTATTTATTTTCCTTTTATTCTTTCATTCTTATTTATTTCTCATTTAAAGAAAATTTAAAGTTGTGTTTGCCAACCACAACTTACTTTATTTGAGAATTTATTTTTAAATTTACCCATCTTGGGATTTTTTTAAAAAAAATAAATTACACCATTTTGATACTACAACCATCTACCGATAACATTAAAAGATACTATTGGATCTTTTATCTTAATAACTCTTTTTATCTTCTAAACTACTGAATCTTTATCTTCGATTCAGTTATCATTCATTTTCCTTTTATTCTTTCATTCTTATTTATTTTTAGTCGCACACTTTCTTTTTTAATGGAGATGTATAAGATTAAAATTTCATTGGACTATTTTAAAATAAAAAGATGTTATGAATTTTAAAAGATTTTATAGGAATATAGTAACTTTTAAAAAAAAATTAAAAGACATTTATAATCAAGATTTTTGGAACGTGAATTTTAATAGATTTATACATTAAGAATTTATAAGATTTGAAAGAATTTAATGAGATTTAAAAGAATAATATGAATTTTTTAAAAAAAATAATATAATTAATAAAAAAACATAAATAATAGGTGTAATAGCTTAGAGAGGGTTATGAGAAATGAAGAGTTATGTGAAGCATCATCATATGAGTGTGAAGTGGAATTGTTGAGACATCAAATCTAAAGGGTATTGCACCAGTTGTGATATGTAAACTAAACAAATGTAATTTTTGAAATTTGTCACAATCATACCACATTTTATCTAATATGACCAAGAATTATCTAGTTGGTTGTCCCTATCTTGGGTTAACTATCTCTTTCACTAGGAAATGCATATCACTTTCTCCGGCTCATGTGATGGCTCCATTAGTTGTTACCTATGAATTTGATTTTGGAAGTACGTGTGAATGTTATTTATTTGTTTTTATTTTTATTTTGACTTATAAGCAGTGTGTATTATGAATTTGATTTTAAAATATGTGTGAAGTTATTTATCTTTTTTTTATAGATATTTTGACCATGTAATTGATCTTTAAAAAAAAAATTGATACTATATTTATATTCCTTAACTTGTATTGTATAATGAAATCATGCACTTTAAATTATTTTTAATCTCTTCTTATAAAACTTTTAAGCTATAAAATAAAAATTATGAATTTATTTAAATATATTAACTTATGTTAACTATTTTTTAAGCTAATAAATTACGTAAAAATGTATATTGTACATAAAAATACTAACATTACAAAAAATATATGAAATTGCTAAAAAAATGCAGCTAAGAAATTGGTTACTGGTTAACTAATTTCTGAATGCAAAAATAATATAAAAAATAGAATGGAGAACTAAGGTCAGAAATTGATTGGTGGTTGAGCAATTTCTATGTGAATAGTAAATATTACACCTTGATAAATATACTAGTATTTTAGTTTATGCAATGCACAAACATACTTATCATATATAATTAAAATTTTTATAATAAATTGTATATATAAATAAATACTGTTTAAATATATGAATTACATTTAAAATTATTATGCATAAATATTTTTAAATATATATTGGGATTATGGAGATCCTACGCAATCGGGATTATTGAGATCTTGCAAAATCTTTTATTTTGTAATTATTGATTTAGTATCTTCCATATTTACTATAAATATCCTGTCATATCTATTAATATAGGATAGCAATATGTACAAATTATATTTAGGAATAGTTATCTCGTAATTAGTTAGAATTGAGGCAGCAATTTCTGAACATTGTTACATATATATATGTCTGGACAACAATAAAGCAGAGCAAAATTGCATCACAAATTCTTCTTTATATGGTACCAGAGCACTGTCTGGGCTATCACTACCATCATGGCTAAGGAAGACAACAAGAACAAAGACAACAGAGAAGAAGTAGTAACAAGGAAGACGATCTCACCTTATAACATCACTGTAAGTGACAATCCAGGAAGCCTCTTGACGTTGGTTCATTTGAAAGGAGAGAATTATGATGAGTGGGCTCACTCCATGAGAACTGCATTGAGAGCAAGAAAGAAGTTTGGGTTCATAGATGGAACAATCAAACGATCAGCAAAAAAATCACTAGATCTTGAAGATTAGTGGACCAACAACTCATTATTGGTGTCATGGATAATAAACACCATTGAACCATCTCTCTGCTCAACTATATCGCAGATGGAGGTGGCTCAGGACTTGTGGACAGACATCAAGGAACTTTTCTCAGTAGCGAATGGGCCACACATTCAGCAACTTAAAGTAGAGCTAGTTGAATGTAAACAGAAAGGAATGACTATTTTTGCTTAATATGGCAGGTTGAAGAAGCTATGGGAGGAGTTAGCAAACCATGAACAGATACCTACATGTACATGTGTTACATGTACTTGCAATTTAGCATTCAAGCTAGAAAATAAACATGAAGAAGAGAAAATCCATCAATTTCTCATAGGACTTGATGAAACCACTTATGGGATAGTGAGATCGAATTTACTTGCTCTGGATCCATTGCCAAGCTTGAATAAAATCTATTTAACCTTGGTGTAGGAAAAACGTATGAGAAGTATCACCCGAGGAAAGGAGGAACGCAATGAGATAATGAGCTTTGTTGTACAAACTGGAGGAAAATCATGTGGCAAAATTGAAGTGAAGGACAAAAATGTAATCTGTAGTAACTGTAATCGTTCAAGGCATGACTTAGAGAGTTGTTTCCAATTAATTGGTTACCTAGAGTGGTGGGGAGAACGACCTCGAGAAATTGGACGAGGAAGTGGTCGTGGTAGAGTTGGACAACAAGGAGAGACCGTTGGCGGTAGAGGACGTGGTGCAGTGACTAAGGCTAATGTAGCACAAGCTTCAACACAAGGACCAAAATTTAATGCCATGATAACAAATGATGATAAGTCTACTGTCAGTGGACTTAATGATGAGCAGTGGCAAACATTGGTGAATCTATTGAATAATGTTGATGGAAACTTGTTGGAGAATCCGGATTAATGTTGAATCCTCTTCAAGTTCCTCCCTAGATCTTCGGCTCCTTGTTTCTTCTTAAGCTTTGCTAAGGTCTCCAATGGAGGAGGAGACCTTAGAGCCACCACGATTTGGTGGAGAACTCTCCCAAGAGACGCCACTCCTTGATGAAGAGATAAGTCTCTTCAATTCTCACCACACTCTTCTAGTGAAGGGATAAGAGAATTGGATGAATATCAAAGAGATTTAGGGACTTTTAGAAGAGAGAAATCTGAGTAATCTTCAAAAAATAATTCTCAATATCTGATGGAACTAGTTGAAGTAGATTGATGTTTCTTCAAGAGTTCCATGCTAAGGACCGAAATGCCTTGAGGTTTACTCCTTAAGATCTCTGAAATCTCCTTTGAAGAAGCTTCAATGGAGGTGAAGTCTATGAAGGAGGTTCGGCCACTCCTTAAGCTTGTGAAGGAAGCTTTAGGAACCAAGCCAAAAGTAGAAGCACTTTGAGAGAATCCTTAGAGTGAGGGTTCTCTTCGGTTTTTGTGACTCTTGAGTGGGAGAGAAATTCAGAATATATTTCTCAAATTTGTCAAAAGTGAGTACAAGAGTAGGAAAATCAAATATATAGGGGAAGGTAGCTTGTAGGAGAAGCTAACCTTAACCATGGTTCACTAGGAACCATGGTAGGGTTAACTTAAACTCCCACGGTTTAGCTAGCTTGTAGGAGAAGCTAACCTTGACCATGGTTTACTTAAGAACCATGGTAAGGTAGGTTTAACCTCCCTTGGTTTAGAAGCTTGCAAGGCAAGCTTCAAAAACCAAGAGGAGAAGCTTGAGAAATTCGGCCAAGAAGAACACTTGGAGCTAGGCGGCCTTGGTCTCAAATGGCTCCATGATTTATTTTGAAAATCCTTGATTTGGTTTAGTTAGGTTCATCATATGATGATGAGACCTAGCTAAATCAAATCTATGAAAAATTAGGAGTAAAATGAGTCCAATATGTAAAATTTTGCCTAGGCCCAACTCAGGCCCAATTTCTAAGCACACCCTCAAGCATTGCTAAATGTCACCCCCTTTTTCCTACTGAAAAAATACAAAATGAAAGTATCAACTAGGGAGGTTAAATGGAGCTAAACTCTCCAAGTAGCCTACCTTAAAAACAATATACAATCACTAGGAAAAAGCAAGTAAAGTGCCTCACAAATACAAAGGCAAAATAACCTATACAAGAGACTATTTACAAAATATATGAAAAAGGTCTTTAATATCATCCCATTCCTCTTGGTTCTTTCAGTATATCACCTCTTGGATTCCTTGGCCTTGGCCATAGTCTATCATCCCCTCCCTCTTGAAAAGGATTTGACCTCAAATCTCGAGGGTCCTCATGATTATTGGCCATACCTACAAATATATAATAAAATTCATTAGAGGTGATATTTTCAACAAATAAATGTGAAAGGAATATCCTAGAAGGAATCCTTTCATGGAACCTAAAGAAATCAATGACAGTAGACCTACTAATATAATGAATAGGATCCTCTCCTAAACATAGACTAGGTATATTATTAAATCCTAAAAATGTGCTAAAACTAAAACTATAGCACACTAAAGACTTAATCCTAAAAACTAAAATATCTTGCCTAAAGTACCCTATGTGGTAACCTAGGCATTTCCTAGAAAATAAGGAAAATACTACTAAGAAATTTCCTAAACAATTTTGGATTATATTATTTGTTGGATGGTTATGAAAAGAATTTGTCACAAGGAACCTTGAAGGTTCATATGTTATTTCCAACAAATAATATATTCCATAAATTGGGTGCATTATTGACACAACTAAGGTAGGACAAGTCCTACAAAAAGGAAGGCTATCTACCTTGGGCACCACCAAGGAAGTAGCATGAGAAGTAGAACTAAATGAAGTCCAGTTCTCCTTCACAAAATCTTGAAGTTGAGATTCTTTTTCTTTAAAAATAATGATTTGTGAATCTCTTCTTCAAGACTAGTGGCAGCGTGAGGGTAAGAGTTAAGGTCTTTATGAATAAAGAGAATAGTTTTCATAGATTCTTTAGTGATAAAGCAATTCTCTTTAGACATAATTTCCTTAGAGGATATTTCTTCCTCTTTACTCTTCCCTACCTTTTCTCTTTTTCTTTTGTTTTTCATTTGTGCTTGATCCTCAGCCACTTGTTGAGGTGAAAGAGGATAAAGTACAAATTTCTTTTCCTTGTGAGTGAAGGAAATTTCATTAGTAAGACCATTATGTATAGTTTTCTTTTCAAATTGCCATGGTCTTCCTAAAAAAATATGACAAGCTTCCATTGGTACTATATCACATAAAACTTGGTCCTCATACTTCCCAATGGAAAACTTGACCTTCACTTGTTGGTCAACTACTATGTCACCATCCTTATTAAGCCATTGCAAATGATAAGGTTGAGCATGTGGCATAGTAATTAAACTCATCTTTTTAACCAACCTAGTGCTACAACAATTGCACCATGAACCACTATCAACAATGAGAGAACAAGCATTATTTAAAATATTACATCTTGTATGAAAGATGTTCTCTCTTTGTGATAGGGTACCACTAGGTTGATTATGAAGGATTCTCCTAAGCATTAGGAGCTCTCCTTCATAAGGATAAACTGGCTCCACTTTGGTCCTTTGAAGCTTTGTTTCAACCTCACTCTCACTAGAAGAGGAGGTAGTAGTCTCTTCTTGACTACTATAAGTGTCATGCCCCCTTAAGATCATGACTTTCTTTGTAGGGCATTGAGAAGCAATGTGGCCTCTCCCTATACACTTGAAACATTTAATATCACTAGTCTTTGTGCTAGTGTGTGGAGTGTGGGTACCTTTACCCTTCTCTTTGTTTTTATCCTTATTCTTAGCTAATTCCTTGGAGGGTTCTAAAATATTTTTCTTTTCAAAATATTTTTCCTCCTCCATGTAGTCTTTCTTAAGAGATCTAGAGTGGGAGCCTTCTCTTTTAAAAGAAGATTTTCTCAACATTTGTTGTCCCTGTAGGGTAGTAGCTCCACTTGGTCTCTAATCTCTAAGTCAAGACCACTTAGGAATCTAGCTACAGTGGTGGCTTCCTCTTCCCTAATACAAGCCCTCATCATTAAAAGCTCCATTTGTTGCCTGTACTGTTCTACAGAAAAATCCCTTTGTTGGAGCCTTTGGAGCTTATTCATAAGCTCCCTTCCATAATAGGTGGGAATGTGCCTCCTTCTCAATGCACTTTTAAGATCATTCCAATATTGAATTGGAGGATCATTGTGGAGGCGTCTCTCTCGTTCTAAGGCTGTCCACCAATACATGGCATGCCCTTGGAAGCTAAGGGTAGCCAGAGGGACTTTTCTCTCTTCACTCACCCTATGGCAAGCAAAAAGTTGCTCAACCTTCATTTCCCAATCTAGGTATAACTCCACATCATCTTTGCCAAAAAATTGGGGAAGGTCAACTTTGACTTCCCTTGGCCTTGTGGTTCTCCTAGGAGTATGTTGGTAGTGATCCCCTTGATTCATGCTTTCATTAGGGGATGTATATTGGGAATGTGAGCTCCTACTCTTTTTCCTATGTTTCTTCATATCTTCTTTCAATTTTTCTTCCTCTTACCTTAAAATTCTCAATTCTTCCTCAAGATAAGCAAGTTGTCCTTCTCTTTCAATTCTTTCCTTCTCTCTTTGAATGGACTCTTGCTTTTTCCATAGTTTAAGTGATTTAAGCTTTTTAGTGATGTAAGAAAGACTTTTTGGAGAGCCATCACTTTCACTATTGGAGGAATTTTGAGACATTTTAATTCAAGAGATTTTTCACACAAAAATAGTTTTTATGAAAATAATTTTTTTTTTTGAAGTGCTTTAGACTTGGCACTTGGAGGTCTAAGAGTACAAATTGAACTTTGGAGGGAGGTGAGCTACTAAAGAGCCACTTAATAACCAAGCCTCTTCAAGTAAAAATCTCTAAACCCCCTTGTACTTTTGTCTTGCACAAAACAATTTTCACAAAGAACTTTTCTTAAAGAAAATAACAAGCAAGTGCCTATGTGTACAATTTATAAAATGCTTGAAAACATAAAGAGCAAGAAAACATAAATTGCTTGAAAACTTAAAGACAAGAAAACATAAACTAGGCGTGTTAAGCAATTTAAACCTAGGTGAGAGCTTGAAAGGCACCAAAGACCTTCAAGGACCCTCTCACAAGTACTAAACGAAATTTACTATGAGAACTTTTAAGGAGAGATGGAGATACACCAAAGGCACTCCAAGACACTCCTTAATAAAGGCCTTGTACAAAAATTTAGAAGACAAAAAATTACAAGAAAATGAAATTCAAATTTTCTTCAAATGAAATGCAAATTCACACTCCAAATGAAATGTAAATTCACATTCAAATGAAATTAGTGGCTGCACTTTAATTTCAAAGAAAACAAATTGCCACTAATTTAGAAACAAATTTAGTAACGAATTTTGTGAGGAAAACTAGTTTTGGAACCAAAAATTCCGTCACTAAATTAGTCTCTAATTTTCACAAAAATTTTACAAATGGTATAGTTCCTTCTTGCTCCACTCCAGCCACCAAGTTTCTGCCTCACAAGGTGTTTCACTCCTCTTTTTAGAAGCAACTTTGATTTTAGTCACTTCTAGGTGTTTTCATGAGCCTAGCCACCAAGAGAGAACAAACTCCCTAAGCAACCACCAAAGCCTTCAAGTGGATGTCCTTTGCCTTGGCCTCCTACACCTTTTAAGAAGCACTCAACCACCTTCAAGACTAGAATATTAGTGCTAAAACTGAAAAGTAACAATTTAGAATAGCTACACCAAATGGTAGAAAAGAATGAGACAAGACTAGAAAGAGTTTCACAAATGACAAGCAACAATTAAGGTTAATTTTGAAAGCTAGCACTCACAAGAATAACCTATGAATGGCACTAGAATTGGATTACAAAAATTAAAATCTAAGATTATAAACCAAACAAGACACAAAGATGTGGCTGGACCAATGCAAAGATGTAACAAAAATACACCAAATCCGAGAGCAACACTTCACCAATTTTCACTCCTTTTTGGCTTTTTCTTTGGCTATTTCTTTCTTTTTCTTTTGCAAAATATTTTTCTCTTATTTTTCTTTTGATGTTCAGGAGTTTCAATTCCTTTTAAACACTTAGAAGTCTCGGATTTAATGTAAAAATACTGCAGCAAAAATTTCACACAAAACAAGAGGTGTTTTCATGCATGTTATAACTAGTGCTTCACTATTTTGTATTATTTTTAGGTCAAATTTTTAAGCACTCATTCTTTTGTTTTTCTCATGCATTTAAGACACTCACACCTCTGTTTTGGCTCTGTTTTAAGGCTAAAAAAAATTGCACAAAGTTTCAGCCACAACACAAGACACAAGGAGACCTAATAGGAAAGTGTTTATGAACTTTTCTTTGACAAACTTTTAACAAGACATAATAGAAACCTAACTCTAGGAAATTTGCTAGAACTAATAGCAAATTAGGAACTCAATCATGTAAAACAAAAGCACATATAGTAAGGTACAGATTTAATAAGAAAAGACACAACAAATTCGGACACAAAAATGCTAAACAAAAAATTAGGTCAAACAAGCTAGTCTAGGAAGTTTCAACATACAAAGGACTACACATGACTTTCTAGGACAAAACAATTGATTCAAAAGCAAAATCTAAACTCAATGCATGTTGTCCAATCACGGACACGTGTGAATGAATGGAGAAGACTCAAGAAAAAATCAAAAGCACAAGCATAGGAACCTAAAGCACAACAAAACCGGTTTGATTCGAGAATTAGGAGAACAAGCAAATATGAATCAAACAATTATTATGTGACATTTTGGATCCATCAAAGTGTGAATAAAATCTAGATCCATTCAGAAAACATAAGAAGACATGTAATAGAAGGAAGATACAACACGGATTCAAGTAGAAAAGTTTGGAAACAAAACCTCAAGAGCACTAGGCTCTAGATACCAAAAATGATGGAACTAGTTGAAGTAGATTGATGTTTCTTCAAGAGTTCCATGCTAAGGACCGAAATGCCTTGAGGTTTACTCCTTAAGATCTCTGAAATCTCCTTTGAAGAAGCTTCAATGGAGGTGAAGTCTATGAAGGAGGTTCGGCCACTCCTTAAGCTTGTGAAGGAAGCTTTAGGAACCAAGCCAAAAGTAGAAGCACTTTGAGAGAATCCTTAGAGTGAGGGTTCTCTTCGGTTTTTGTGACTCTTGAGTGGGAGAGAAATTCAGAATATATTTCTCAAATTTGTCAAAAGTGAGTACAAGAGTAGGAAAATCAAATATATAGGGGAAGGTAGCTTGTAGGAGAAGCTAACCTTAACCATGGTTCACTAGGAACCATGGTAGGGTTAACTTAAACTCCCACGGTTTAGCTAGCTTGTAGGAGAAGCTAACCTTGACCATGGTTTACTTAAGAACCATGGTAAGGTAGGCTTAACCTCCCTTGGTTTAGAAGCTTGCAAGGCAAGCTTCAAAAACCAAGAGGAGAAGCTTGAGAAATTCGGCCAAGAAGAACACTTGGAGCTAGGCGGCCTTGGTCTCAAATGGCTCCATGATTTATTTTGAAAATCCTTGATTTGGTTTAGTTAGGTTCATCATATGATGATGAGACCTAGCTAAATCAAATCTATGAAAAATTAGGAGCAAAATGAGTCCAATATGTAAAATTTTGCCTAGGCCCAACTCAGGCCCAATTTCTAAGCACACCCTCAAGCATTGCTAAATGTCACCCCCTTTTTCCTACTGAAAAAATACAAAATGAAAGTATCAACTAGGGAGGTTAAATGGAGCTAAACTCTCCAAGTAGCCTACCTTAAAAACAATATACAATCACTAGGAAAAAGCAAGTAAAGTGCCTCACAAATACAAAGGCAAAATAACCTATACAAGAGACTATTTACAAAATATATGAAAAATTTCTTTAATATCATCCCATTCCTCTTGGTTCTTTCAATATATCACCTCTTGGATTCCTTGGCCTTGGCCATAGTCTATCAATATCTCAAAAAGTGTCTTACAATGAAAGGAAAACAAGTATATAAGAGTAGGAATCTTGGAGAGCAAGCTAGCCTTAACCATGGTTCATTAGGAACCATGGTAAGGTCTAGCTAACCGTCCATGGTCTAGAGGCTTGGAGAGCAAGCTACTCACTTAGCTTGCTTGGTAAGCAAGATAAGGAGAAGCTTGTGCTTCAAGCTTCTAAGCTTGGGAGAAAATCGACCATGTGAACACAAGACAAGGTGGGCGGCTCATGGACTTCATTTTACTCCAACCGATTTTGAAAAATGTTGATTTGGTTTAGTTAGGGTCATCCAATGTGAATGGAAGCTAGATAAATCAAATCTATGAAAAATTAGGAGTAAAATGAGTCTAATATGTAAAATTTAGCCTAGGTCCATCTCTTGGTCCAATTGCTAGTAACACTCTCTAGCTTGCTAGTCACACTCTCTAGCTTGCTAATGCCACTCCCAATCCTACTACTAAAAAAATAAGAAAAGAGCGTATTTCTAGATTAGGTTAAATGGAGTCAAAGTGCCCAAGTAACTTACCCTAGAAACAATATACAATAGCTACTAAAAGGAAATAAAGTGCCTCTCAAATACAAAGGCAAAAATACACCTATACAAGTATCTACTATATACAAGGTACAAGAAAACAAACTATAAAATGTATGTACAATGGAAACTCCTTGATCAACTTTCACCCTTCTTGGTCTTACCTCTTCCAAAGGGATTCTTGGGGATTAGATTTCCATCATACCCTCCCCCGTCGAAAGGATTTGTCCTCAAATCCAGTGGTCCTTCCACAAAGATAGCATCACCTACAATGAAAACAAGAAACAAAGCATTAGGGATGACATATTCATATAACATATGTGGAAAGTGCACCCTATGAGGAATTCCTTCTATAGTCCTAGCAAGGGTCCTTAGACTAGGAAGGATGGGTTCTCTAAGCATAAGAATAGGATCCTTTATAGTGTATTCTAAGTGTAAAACTAAATCCTAAAAATGTGAAAGTGCTAAAACTATAAGAAACTAATGAAGTAGTTCTACATACTAAGATATGTTGCCTAAAGTACCCTATGTAATAACCTAGGAGTCTTCAAGAAAGCAAAGTGAATATAATAAGGAAACTACCTAGACAACCCTTGATCATATTATATGTTAGATACATCATGGAAGAGGGTGTAAAGAGTTTAGAAAAGTCATAGAATCTAATTTGTTCTTGAAGGGAAGTAGTCAAGTTAAGTTCAAAGAAGTTTGAACTTCCCTTAAGATCAAAAATAGAAAAAGAGAAGTAAGAGAAGTCCTAAATAGACAATGGTTGTCTACTTTGGGCACCACCAAAGTAGTAGCATAAGAAGTAGAACTAGGTGAAGTCCACTTCTTCTTCACTAGACTAAGAACTTGAGATCCTTTCTTTTCAAATTTATTTAGGTTGTGGATCTTAAGCTCTAAGTCCGTGGCAGCAATAGAAAAAGAGCTAAAATCTTTGTGAAGAAGAAAAGTCTTTTTGCAATCATTTTTAATAGAAAAGTGACTTTCCTTTATCACAAGATTTTTGGAGGAGACACTATCCTCCTTACTCTTTTCCAAGAGTAGTGTCTTTTTAGCATTGAGAAGGTAAAGAGGTTGTTCAACTAGAAGACATTTTTTAATAGAATGTTCTATTAAAAATTGACTTCTAGGAACAACTTCCTTGGAGGAGACACTACCCTCCAACTCTAGAACCTTCTTTTTCTCCTCTTTTCTTTTTTTTGATTTCATAAATACTTGATCATCTAACACTTGTGAAGGTGAAAGAGGAGTCAAGGTGTGTTTCTTGCCTAGGTGGACTAGGCGAATTTTGTTTGTAACACCATCATGAATGGCCTTCCTATCATGTTGCCAAGGTCTTCCAAGTAAAATGTGGCTTGCATCCATTGGAATTATATCACATAGAATTTCATCTTTATATTTCCCAATGGAGAAAGGAACATTTACTTGATCCTTAACTTCTATAGGTCCATCCTCATTAAGCCATTGATGTTTATAAGATTTAGGATGGGCTATAGTAGTTAGGTTAAGCTTATCAACCAACCTTTGGCTTATAAAGTTATTACAAGATCCACTATCAACAATGAGAGAACAAGTTTTCTTAAAAATTTTGCATCTAGAATGGAAAAGGTTCTCTCTTTGTGATTGGTCTTGATCATTGGGTTGGTTGGTAAGTAACCTTTGAGCAATGAATAGGTCACCTTCACATGGTGCTTCCTCACTAGAACTAAGAATTTCGTCTTCTTCATTTGAGGAGGATGAAGAAGATGAAGTGCTTTCTTCACTTAGGATTTCATTGCCTCTAATGATCATGGTCTTTTTTGTGGGGCATTGGGAAGCTATGTGTCCCCTCCCTAAGCACTTAAAACACTTAATAGAACTAGTCCTAGTATCATTGGAAGGTTTTTCTTTTGGTTTTTCTTTTAGTGGCCTTTCTTTTGAATAAGAAGGTTGACCCTCTTTCTTGAAGTCCTTTATAGGGTATGAGGTAGATTCCTTCCTAAGGGTAGGCTTTCTCCTAAGTTGTTGTTATACTCTCACACAAAGTTGAACTAATTCATTAAGGTCTCTATAGGGTAGTAGTTCAACCTTGTCCTTAATCTCTAGGTTTAGGCCACTTTGAAACCTAGCAATGGTGGTTCTCTCCTCTTCCCTATAATTCTAGCCCTTATCATAAGCAACTCCATTTGTTGCCTATATCCCTCCACACTAAGACTTCTTTGTTGGAGTCTTTGGAGCTTGTCCATCAACTCCCTCTAAAAATAAGGAGGAATATGCCTTCTCCTTAAGGCACTTCTAAGCTCATTCCAATATTGAATTGGAGGCTCATGATGAGTTCTTCTTTCCCTTTCAAGGGAAGTCCACCAATACATGGCATACCACCCTTGAAAGCTTAGGGTAGCCATGGGAACCTTTCTCTCTTCACTCACATTGTGGCAAGTGAAGAGTTGTTCAACCTTCATCTCCAAATCTAGATAATCATCAACATTGTCTTTTCCATGGAAGGGAGGAAGGTCAAACCTAGGTTCTCTAAGAGTAGTTGTTTCATGCCTAGGCTTATGATAGTAGTCATCATCGTGGTGGCTACTATAAAACCCTTCACTTGTAGAATAATGGGTGTGTGAATGTTGGCTTTTGGGCCTTGATGGTTCTTCCTCATGTTTGTTTCTATGAGGCCTAGAAGGCCCTTCACCATCATTGGGCCTAGTAGGCCCATGACCCTCATTGGCATGGGGTTTGCTAGTCTCACCCCCACCACAAGCTTACTTAATAACTCTCTTATTGTTGCATTTTTTTTTTCATTTTCTATGTCTTTTCTTCTAATATATTCCCTAAGTTCTCTAAGCTCATTTTTAGTACTTCTATGACTCTTAGGAGAATGATGACCATGGACACTACTTTCATGAGAATGATCACTCATTTTTGCAAGGAAAAGGTTTTCACAAATCTTAAAGAATTTTGCAAATTGAGTGATAAAGATTTTCACAAAAGGTTTTCTCTTTTAGGTGTGAGACTAAGTACTTGGAGGTCTAAGTATACAAGTTGCACTATCAAGGGAGGTGAGCTACAAGGAGCCACTTAATAACCAAGCCTTTTCAAGTGGAAATTACTAAACCCCCTTATACTTTTCTCACAAAACAATTTTTCACACAAACAAGTCAAGTAGTTGTGTGTGTGTGCACGCAACCCCTATTAGGCAAAGGAAGCCTTCTAAACGAGCTTAGAATTAAAACAAGTTAAAGGAAAGCAAGTAAAGCATACACTAGTTGTATGGTCCTAAGGTGGAAGTCCAAGTGACACTTGAAGCCTTTTGGGACACTTCCACAAGTCCTAAACGTATTATGAAAGCAAGTAAACTAGGTGTCTCCTAGTGGAAGCACAAATGACACTTGAAGCTTTTGGGGACCCTTCCACAAGTACTAAACATGTCTAGGGATCTTTATTTAAAACTATTTAGGAAGTGGTGGGACTTAATCAAAGAGTTTTCCCAAACAACCACTCCTAAATGTAAGTTTGTTTTCAACAAAAGAAAGTTAAAAGTTAACCCAAGGGTAGGGTTAAGGAATTACAACAAGAAAATGATACAAATCAAAAGAAATTGAAGAGTCTCTTCAAAGGACTTGATGACCGAATTTGGAACAGCTTTTGTAACAAGTTTAGTGACCAAATTGAAGAAAGATAGGTATCTTCACAAATCCAATCTCCCAAATCCGTCTCTAATTTCCTTCCAAAATCCGTCTCCAAATTTAACCTAAAATTAAAAACAAGTCTTGGCTGCAAAAAGGAACAAACAAGTGAGCCTTTCTACGGTGTTTCACTCAAGTAATCTGTACCTCAATCTTCTTCAAGTGTTGACCCCTTTGAGATTAATCCAATGTGCCTCAATTAACTCTTCCTTCCAAGTGTAATTGCTTGAAAAAGAGTTATATCCCACCAAGGCTTAACAATCAACAAGAGAGAGTAGAGTCCAAGAAATTAAAACTGAAAATGCACAATTAGAATAGGCTACACTCTTATAGGAATTGATGTGACAAAACAAAGAAAGCCAAGAAGACACAAAGCAACAATTAAGGGTTTATTTCAAAGCTAGCACACAAAAGAATAATCCTAGGAATGGCTCTAGAATGGATTATAAAAACAAAACAAAAATTTGTGCTAATATTTTGAGTATTTGAAAGTATTTTTCCAACCACTGGACAGCAAGCAAACCTCAAGAAAAATTACACAAAAATTCAAGGCCAAGTGCTACTATTAATGTTTTGTTTTCACTTTTCTTTTTCTAGGTTTTTCTCTTTTGTTTTCTTTTCTTTTTCTTATCTTTTTGTCTCTTTCTTTTCTTTTTCTTTTGAACACAGAATATTAGCACTTAAAATAGAGGCCAAACAATTAATAAATAGGTTTCCAAGTGGTGGAGAAAAGAGAAGTAAGAAGAGTAAGAAGTGTAAGTGTACTAGTCAAAATTTTCAACCACAAAATGTTACTAGTTTTGGTACTAGTTTGTTCTTATCTTTTGTACACTTTGATTTTCATTTTCAATACACTTCTAACTCTGTTTTCTTTTTTTAAAACAAGCACAAGACACACAAGGAATTGCTGGCCACAAATTGCTAAGAAACTAATAGCAAATGAAGTTCACAAAAAATTGACTCTAGAACATGTTAGGACTAATAACATGCATTGGAAACATTTTATGAGCACTCTAAGATTTTTTAATGTTCAGCCAGCAATGACACCATACAAGAACAGATATCAATTCATATAGATTCAAAAATAAAAAGGCACAACAAGGATTTAATGACAAGCAAAACAACTACACATGACTCTAAGACAAAACTAGTAGATTAAGAAATGTAAAATGCTTGTATTCTTGTTTCTTTTTGGGAATTTCTTTTTAGTCCGAAATTAATAGGAGTCCAATGGAAGGTAAAAGAAATCATAAAACATTTAAAAAGACATACAAAGAATACCTAAGGCACACACAAAGACTGATTCACAAGAATTTAGAACATGAACCAAAAACAAACAAGACAAAGTGAGTGTGTTCTATAGATTTATGGATGTGACACAAGAACCACTCAAGGAACACAAACACAAGACAATAAAAGGAAATACATGTAGGAACAGTTTAGACACATTTACACATGTTTTTGACCGAACAAAATTGGAAGACAAAAGCTCAAGAATGACTTTACCAAGGAGACCTAGCTCTAATACCAAATGATGGAAACTTGTTGGAGAATCCGGATTAATGTTGAATCCTCTTCAAGTTCCTCCCTAGATCTTCGGCTCCTTGTTTCTTCTCAAGCTTTGCTAAGGTCTCCAATGGAGGAGGAGACCTTAGAGCCACCACGGTTTGGTGGAGAACTCTCCCAAGAGACGCCACTCCTTGATGAAGAGATAAGTCTCTTCAATTCTCACCACACTCTTCTAGTGAAGGGATAAGAGAATTGGATGAATACCAAAGAGGTTTAGGGACTTTTAGAAGAGAGAAATCTGAGTAATCTTCAGAAAATAATTCTCAATATCTCAAAAAGTGTTTTACAATGAAAGGAAAACAAGTATATAGGAGTAGGAAGCTTGGAGAGCAAGCTAGCCTTAACCATGGTTCACTAGGAACCATGGTAAGGTCTAGCTAACCGTCCATGGTCTAGAGGCTTGGAGAGAAAGCTACTCACTTAGCTTGCTTGGTAAGCAAGCTAAGGAGAAGCTTGTGCTTCAAGCTTCTAAGCTTGAGAGAAAACCGGCCATGTGAACACAAGACAAGGTGGGCGGCTCATGGACTTCATTTTACTCCAACCGATTTTGAAAAATGTTGATTTGGTTTAGTTAGCGTCATCCAATGTGAATGGAACCTAGCTAAATCAAATCTATGAAAAATTAGGAGTAAAATGAGTCTAATATGTAAAATTTAGCTTAGGTCCAATTGCTAGTAACACTCTCTAGCTTGCTAGTCACACTCTCTAGCTTGCTAACGCCACTCCTAATCCTACTACTAAAAAAATAAGAAAAAAGTGTATTTCTAGATTAGGTTAAATGGAGTCAAAGTGCCCAAGTAACCTACCCTAGAAACAATATACAATAGCTACTAAAAGGAAATAAAGTGCCTCTCAAATACAAAGGCAAAAATACACCTATACAAGTATCTACTATATACAAGGTACAAGAAAACAAACTATACAATGTATGTACAATGGAAACTCCTTAGATCAACCTTTACCCTTCTTGGTCTTACCTCTTCCAAAGGGATTCTTGGGGATTAGATTTCCATCAAATGTGAAATTAGGAGCTGCTGAAAAACTATCTGGTAAGAGAAATTTTGTACAATAAATTACAGATATAGGTGTTTCTCGTCATATGATAGGAATGGTAGAATACTTGACTGATGTGAGAAATGTCCAGCAATGCCCAATAGGGCTTCCTGATGGAAAGCAAATTTCTGCTACCAGGGAAGGAACGGTGGTGATTAGTTATACTCTAAAACTGAACCATGTTCTTTATGTGCCTAGCTTAAAATGCAATTTGATTTCAGTGTCACAGCTTATAGATGAATTAAATTGCAAGGTCTAACTCACTAATAAATTTTGTGTAATACAAGACCGTATCTCAAGGACAGTGATTGGAGCGAGTGAACAAAGAAAGAGGCTTTACTACCTTCAAGGAATGACTACTACTGTAAATTCTGATGGAAATATTTTTGACTTATGGTATAAGCGATTGGGACACCCATCTCCTAAGGTTGTGGAGTTAATTCCAAATATTGGTTCTAGTAGAAGTGATGCATTGTGTAATAAAGCTTATGATGTTTGCCTTAGAGCTGAAATATGTAGAGAAAGCTTTCCCATTAGCATGAATAAAACCATGGTTATTTTTCAGTCAATTCATTGTGATCTTTGGGGACCCTATCGAACTATATCTCATTGTGGTGCTCGATATTTTCTTACCATTGTGGATGATTATTACCGAGCTGTATGGATTTATTTGTTGGAAGAAAAGAAAGAAGTTTTCACATGTATGTGCCAGTTTTTTGCTATGGTGGAATGCCAATTTGGAAAACAAGTGAAGGTTGTGCGTAACAATAATGGTACAGAATTTGTATGTATGGATAACTACTTTCAAAATCATGGAATTGTGCATGAAACATCTTGTACAAGAACTCCTCAACAAAATGGATGAGTAGAGCGAAAGCATAGGCATATTCTTAATGTTGCTCGTGCACTACGCTTTCAAGCTCATCTTCCTATTAAGTTTTGGGGAGAATGTATTCTAACTGCTGGATACCTAATTAATCGTAAACCCTCAATTGTTTTACATGGGAAAAATCCCCATGAGATGCTCTATAAAAAACCACCGTCACTCAATCATCTACACATGTTTGGGAGCTTGTGCTATGTCCATAACCGAGATTCTAAGAGGGATAAATTTGCAAGTCGTAGTCGATGACGTGTTTTCTTGGGATATCCCTATGATAAGAAGGGTCGGAGAGTTTATGATTTGGAATTGGGTGTGTTTCTAACATCCAGAGATGTGGTGTTTTCTGAAAGTGAATTTCCTTGTGCTGAATCACAAAACTTAGCACCTGAACACATTAACATAGAACAGGACAATCTTGCACCTTGGAATAGTGTTGATGACGATGATGAAATGGAGATTATGCAGGCTGATTTTGAAAATAGAAAAAGTTCAAATAATGGGAGTGTAATTTCTTTGCAAGAACCAACAACTCCACATACTGACTCTCATGATATTGAGACTGGAGTAATAGAAATGGGGCTTAAGTGCTGATGTGAGTACACATCCTTTGGATCATGGACATCGTGCTAAGACGCCTTCCACTCGGTTAAGAGATTTTGGGACAAACACCATTTGCAGATTAGACCCCTCTCCAAGTTCACTTGCTACTTCTTGTCCCTCAGGTACACCTTAACCTATTACACATTATGTTGATTATAATAACTTCTCTATGCACTATTGACATTTCTTGGAAGTTGTTAGTACAGGAATTAAACCTCAATCTTTTGCTCAAGCCATGAAAGATGAGCAATGGCAACAAACCATGTAGACTGAAATTCAAGCCTTAGAGAATAATGGGACTTGGACTTTGGAACCACTCCCACCTGGAAAGAAAGCTATTGGATGCAAATGGGTTTATCGAATCAAGTATAACTATGACGATTCTATTGAATAATTTAAAGCCCGACTCGTGATATTGGGAAATAACCAAGTTGAAGGACTTGATTACAATGAAACCTTTGCCCCAGTAGCAAAAATGGTGACTATGCGCACGTTTCTCGTTGTTGCAGTTGCTAGAAAATGGGAGCTTCATCAAATGGATGTTCATAATGCGTTCTTACTCGGGGATCTTAAAGAGGAGGTGTATATGAAACACTATGGATTTGCACAATCCTCCTCTGATCATTCACTCTTTACTCTCCAACGTGAACGTGTGCAACTTCATGTGTTGGTTTACGTGGATGACCTGGTAATTTCAGGAAATGATAATGCTACCATTAAAGCCTTCAAACTATACTTGGATGCATTCTTTCACATAAAAGATCTTGGAATGCTGAAATATTTTTTAGTTATTGAGGTGGCTCGTCACTATATTGGCATTTTCTTGTGTCAACGCAAATATGCGTTGGATATCATATCTGAAGTAGGATTGTTGGGAGCCAAGCCTGCTGGTTTTCCTATGGATCAACATCATCAATTACCTTTGGCTAAAGGTACTCTCCTTCCAGATCCATAACGTTATCCTAGGTTGGTGGGTACGTTGATTTACTTGTTTGTTGCAAGGCCTGAATTTTCTTATTGTGTGCATACACTTGCTCAATTCATGCAACATTCGAGATAAGAACATTTGGATGTTGCCTTACGTGTTGCGTGCTATTTGAAAGGTAATCCTGGACAAGGAATTTTGTTATGTGCTGATTATGATTTGTAGTTGTATGCTTAGTGTGATTCAGATTGGGCTAGTTGTCCTTGGACTAGGAGATCTCTTTCTGGCTAGTTTATTCTTCTTGGTAATTCTCTTATATCTTGGAAAACTAAGAAACAAAACACGGTCTCTCACTCTTCCTTCGAAGTAGAATATCGATCTATGGCTACTACCACTTGTGAATTAAAATGGCTAAAAGAACTCTTATCATGTCTTGGGTGTGCTCATTCTAGACCTATGAAACTTTATTGTGATAATCAGGCTGCTCTGCACATCGCTACTAATCCTGTTTTTCATGCGCGCACCAAACACATCGAGGTGGACTGTCACTTTGTATGTGATGAACTTTTGCAAGGAACTATTAGTACACATCATGTGCCATCTCATGCTCAACTGGTAGATATCTTCACCAAAGCTTTAGGAAAGACCCAATTTGATTGCATATTATGCAAGTTGGGCATCTGTAATCCATCTACGCTAGCTTGAGGGGCGGTATTGGGATTATGGAGATCCTACACAATCAGGATTATTGAGATCCTGCAAAATCTTCTATTTTGTAATTATTGATTTAGTATTTTCCATATTTATTATAATTATCCTGTCATATCTGTTAACATAGGATATCAATCTATACAAAGTATATTTAGGAATAATTACCTCGTAATTAGCTAGAATTGAGGCAACAATTTCTGAACATTGTGTACATATATGTTAAGTCAGACGAAGTAATTCCCAGCAAAGTTTTGAATGAGACAAATATAATACATATATTATTTCTAACATGTGTGTTAGTGTTTCAAAAAAACATAAGTACAGGCAAGTTGAAGAACAGACAACACGTGCCACTTCTTATACTAGAACCAAGCTAAAGGAAGGAAAGCTTCAAGCATAAGATGAAAAGGTCAAACGAAGCCAAGTCTAGTACAAGAAGGAAATGAGCAAGCCTCAGATGAAGCACATTCAAGAACGAAACTTCTTCGAGTACCAGACGAAGATTAGTCAAGGCAAAGCACAGCACGAGGATCAGACTAAACAAAGTCAAATGATAAATGAAATACGAAATGAGCGCTAGACGATGATGAATCAAGTACAACCTAAAGCGCAACCTAAGAACTCAGACAAAGGCTGGTCAAGAATCAAACAAAAGTCAACTACATATCAGACAAAGAACAGCACAGACTGAAAACATTCCAGATGGAAATAAAGTCTGTCCATCTACAATGTTGACCATACCAAAGAAAGTCAAAGCATTAATGACAAATGCTCAGACAAAAATCAAGTCTTGAGATGCACATGAACTAACAGAAGCAGACGAAGTTTGCCATGCAAGCATTTGAAGAATCAAGTCTCAATGGACAATTCAGGCATCGTCTACAATCATACCAAAGCTCTCAATATGATCACGCGATGAAAGGAAGAAAAGAAAAAGAAGAAAAGCAAGCGCAAAAGTAAAATCATGCATGTGTTAGAAAAAGTACATTACTTTTTCAGATAAAGACAACGTTTCTGTAGCTACGATGACCGAAAAAGGATAAAAAAGTTCCTAGGTCTCAGTTAAAGTTAGACACTGCAGCTAACAAAACATAGAAGACTTCACGCAATGTCTATAAACAGGAAGCAACATTTAATGCAAGATCTAATGCATTAAATGAAAGATCGAACTAGTCATGAACGAATACATCCTACTTCAACAGACACTTGCAGCGGATAGATTTTACAGAGACTATATATATATATGTCATGACTTCAAACCTTGAAAGGTTGGCGAAGAGAGTGATTCCAAGCCCAAGAAGCAACGAAACCAGAGACAGAGCAAACATAGTCAAATGTACAATATTGTATTGTATTTATCTCTCTGTAGACTAAGGAGTTTTGAGTGTAACTTAGGAACATAAACATTAGTGAGTGTAGTAAATCTTCGTATCCTCTTTGTAAGAGTAAACCACACACTCAAAACAAACTATCTATCATTTGTAAATCTTGAAGAGGCTAGGGAAAGAATACTTGTATAAGCCTAAAGAGGCTTGTCAAGAATACTCACTGAGAGCCTGAAGAGGCTGAACAAAGAATACTAGTGCTAATGAGTGAAGTTAGTGGGCCAGGAGTGGATGATAATCCTCACCGAGAGCCAGAAGAGGCTGAACAAAGAATACTAGAGCTAATGAGTGAAGTTAGCCAACTAGGAGTGATTGATAATACTCGAGGACTAGGAGTGGTCGAGAATACTCACTAAGAGCTTGAAGAGGCTGAACAAAGAATACTAAAGCCTTCTATGTGTTTTTCCTCTAACTTCAATATATATATGTTTGGACAACAATAAAGCAGAGCAAGAATTGCATCACAAATTCTTCTTTATAAGATATATATATATATATATATATATTATATTTTAGACTTACGATAAATAATTTGTATTGTAACAAAAGAATTATTTTTATTTATTGATAATTTATTTTAAAATATTAATATTTAATTTATAAATAATTATCATAAATAAAAACCAAATTATATGAGAAGTAAACAAAATCCCTATAAATCTTCTTCTCGTTGAAGAAAAATCCTAAAAACACTCTTGACAAAAAGTTGTTAAGTCAAAAGATAATATTGGATCTCTCAAGTTTTGAAGTTTAAATGTGAACAAACAAAATGTTTTTACAAGAAAAAATGTCTTTGAAAAAAGTTATTAGACCAAGTATAAGACGTAGATCGTCTATAAAACGATGTAAATCAAACGAAACATATAATGTGTTTCAGATACATTAAATATTCATTATTTATTGAGACTAATGACAAAATTTATTTTGAATGCTTCATTCCTTAATGGATCAAACTAGAAAGCCATCTTAGAACTCACAAATTTGTTAAAGAGGAAAAACATGCTTTCCATTGGGACCAAGAACAAAGATCCCTGAAATCATGAAGAAAAGCAGATAAAGTCACTACTGCAACTGCACTAAATTGCCCTTGCTTTTGCAAGCTTTGTTTGGTATAGAAAAAATGATAAGTAGCTTCCTTGATCAGATAGCAAATACCATTTGGTGAAATGCATTTAATGTAACACCCTAGTTTTTATTTCATTTTTATTTTATTTTATTGAGGGTATTTTGATCATTTTTATAAATGCATAGGGGTGATTTAGTAGCTTGGAACGGGATGTTTCGGAATTGGAACGTGTCATTCCAAACTACCAAATTGTATGTGAGTTAGTAGCCTAGAACGGGCCGTTCTCAGGTTAGAACGGGCCGTTCCGGACTATTAAAACTGCCTATAATCTTAAATGAGAACGGGCTTGAAACGGGCCGTTTCCAAAATTATGGCCGTTGTGAGTAATAAATGCACACCAGAACGGGCCATTCTGGTTTGAGAACGGGCCATTCTGGATGTGATTTTTACCCATGATTTAAGGGTCCAGAACGGGCCGTTCCAAATTTGGAACGGGCCGTTCCGCATTACTAGAAAAATGGAAATTAGAGACGGAAAGAATCCGTCACAAAATTATTAGTGACGGATTTTGTGACAGATTTTGGGTCGTCACAAAAAATGGCGTCACAAAATATTTAGTGACGGAAAAATTCAGTCCGTCACAATTAATGACGGAAATACGCCGTCACTAACTAATAAATTTTCCGTCACAAATTACTTAAATAAATGTTAATACTTGAGTAAAATTCTGTCACAATTTGTGACGGCCTAAGAAGTCGTCGCAATTTGTGAGGGAACGCATTCGTCACAAACTGTGAGGGATTCAAAATCCGTCACAAATTGTGAGGGATTCAAAATCCGTCACAAAATCCTAATTTGTTATTTTTACAAATTTTTAAATAAAAAATAATTAAATTATTCCAAATTTATTAATTATACAATATATATTATTTTCACTTTTTTTTTCTAATCTACAAGTATTAATTATTAATTTTCAGATAATTGGCAGTGGTAAGATTCAAATCCCTTACCTTTTACTCATTCTAACCTTAACACTCCTTCTCCAGCCATCTGAGCTATCTTATCAGTTCAGTAGTTATTTAACAATATATATATAAATATGAAAGAATATCAATTTTTATCACAATAATATCAAACATCATTAAACATCAAACTAATAAATTTAAAATAGATTCATAATTAAAATCATAATATAATTTATTTTATAATTTTTATTTTATTAAATTAATTAAAAATTAATTATACTTTATCACTTTTTAATCAAGTGAATGAATGATAATGAATTAACAAAATTTTTAAAATATATTTTAATTGAAAGTATATTTTTAGTAAATATTTGAATATAAAAGTATTTTTATAAATAATTAAATGAAAAATATATTTTAAAATTTATTTCTCTCGTAACACCACTTAAGTAAAAATTTTCAAAAAAAAACTAAACTTATATTTGTTTGCGTTATTTTTCCAAAAAAAATAAAATAAAAAGAAAAGATCAAACCTTTTGATAATTAAGTCATCCAAAAATTAAGACCAAAAAATAATGTTGATTGGACCAAACTACCCAATACGTATGGACTGAGTTCAGTGTGATATCCTCCACCAAAAAGAAAAGGACAATAGACTTCGAAACTGTAATGCATAAATAGAATTTGAAAATTAAAACAATTTATTCGAAACGGTTACACAAGGAAAAACGAAAAGAATAAATAGTTGTTTAGATTGTGAAACTTGTAATTAATTACTAAAACCTTATATTCGATTACTAGATGATTTTATAAATTTAACTTTAATTCTAATACTTATAATCCTTTAACTAATTTTTTAATTAATAAAAAATATTATAAATAATGATTTTTTTATAATATTTATTAAAATTATACATGTAACACTTAAATCCAAAATAATGATCAAGTACTATAAATTCTCCAGCATCAACTATATATATATATATATATATATATATATATATATATATATATATATATATATATATATATATTATTTTTACATTACTTGCATTCACAGATATTGATCTGCTATATTAGAATCACGTCTTTATTAATTTATTAAGGAATGTTTTTACTTTCATATATTATTTTATAAATTATATATTATAAATTATCATAAATATTTTTTAAACTAATTATAAAAATTAAAAGAAGTTTAAATAAATGCAAATGACAAAATCCTAATTTTTTATTTTTACGAATTTTTAAATAAAAAAATTAAATTATTCTAGATTTATTAATTATATAATATATATTATTTTCACCTTTTTTTTCCTTCTAATATACAAGTATTAATTATAAAGTGTATTATATAATATATATAATACATTTTATAATTAATTATATATATTTTCTAATATATATATTTTCACCTTTTATTAATTATATAATATATATTAAATTATTCCATTTAGGTGTATTATAAAGTACGATGAAAATATTTTTATATATTTATTGATAGACTTAATTGTACTTTTTATTAAATGATCAAGTACAATGAATTTTCTAGCGTCAACCATTATATATATATATATATATATATATATATATATATATATATAGTTATATATAATTATATATAATTTATAAATATACTTTTATATATTTGTTTTTAGCTTTTTTAGTTAAAATGGAAATTAATATTGTATTTTTATAATTTCATAAATATTTTTAAATTCAAAGTTTTTTCCTAATTCATATTTTAATTTCTTATACGTCAAAATGACAACTTATTATATAAATTAATTCATTTCTTATGTTTTAATTTTTAATCTTTTGATGAAAAAAATATTTTAGTTTCATAATTTTTTAATTATTTTTTTAGCAAAATATGATTTATTTATACATAATTCTTAAATATAATAATTGTGTAATAAAATTTTCTATTTTGAGTGGGATACGAAATCCCTCACAGATTGTGACAAAATTTGTGACGGAATACAATTTTTAAAAATATTCTGTCACAGAATCCGTCACAAATTGTGAGGGATTCAAAATCCGTCACAAAATCCTAATTTTTTACTTTTATGAATTTTTAAATAAAAAATAATTAAATTATTCCATATTTATTAATTATATAATATATATTATTTTCACCTTTTTTTCCTAATATACAAGTGTTAATTATAAAGTGTATTATATAATACACTTGATAATTAATTATATTTTTTATACCTTTTATTAGTTATATAATATATATTAAATTATTGCATTTAAGTGTATCATAAAGTATGATGATAATATTTTATATATTTATTGATAGACTTAATTGTACTTTTTATTAAATGATCAAACACAATGAGTTTTCTAGCGTCAACCATTATATATATATATATATATATATAGTTATATATAATTATATATAATTTATAAATATACTTTTATATATTTATTTTTAGATTTTTTAGTTGAAATGCAAAATAATATTTTCTTTTTATAATTTCATAAGTATTTTTAAATTAAAAGTTTTTTCCTAATTCATTTTTTAATTTCTTATACTTCAAAATGACAACTTATTATTTAAATTAATTCATTTCTTATGTTTTAATTTTTAATCTTTTGATGAAAAAAATATTTTAGTTTCATAATTTTTTAATTATTTTTTTTAGCAAAATATTTTTTATTTATACATAATTCTTAAATATAATAATTGTACAATAAAATTTTCTATTTTGAGAGGGATACATAATCGCTCACAGATTGTGACGGAATTTGTGACGGAATACAATTTTTAAATATTTTCCGTCACAGAATCCGTCACAAAATTATTCATTAAATTTTGAGACGGATTTTTGTGACGAAATATTTAGAGAGGAATCAAAATCTGTCACTAAATCCGTCGCAATTTTTTTTTATTAGTGACCCCGTTTGTGATGGAGTTGTTAGAGACGGAAATTTTTCCGTCACAAAATCCGTCACAAACTCTAAAAATAAGTAGTTCGTCACAAAAATAAAATTTTCGTCACAAAAGTCGTCACTATTAGTGACGACATTTTATCCGTCACAAATTTTCGTAACAAATTTTAATTTTTTTAGTAGTGTCGGCGAAGCCTGATGCCTATAAATTGAGCTCTCTGCCACTCCCAAAAAGCATACCTCTCATTTTCTAATTTCTTTTCTTCTGCTCTCTCTTCTTTTCCTCTACTTTCTACTTCAGACCGAGGGGAACCCTGTCGCCACCGGCCCGAAACGGGCTTTCGGCATTCGCGAAGGATGGTTGGACTCTTTTATTTGTTTAAAAATATGGATTGCTAGAATGACTTATTCTCAAACTGAGACCTTGTCAAACGAGCAATTTTATTAAAAGGCTCACCAATCCATGTTAATCCCAAGCGGGACCCTCCATGGATTAGCGGTTTTCATAAAAAGGAAGGGTTCATGGAGTCGCCACCAATGTTTTACTCAAAACATTGGAAAAAGAAGTTTAAGGCAATCGATTCAAAAATCGACTTCGGCCATGACAACCAGAGTCGGGTAAGGGAGTCGGTTACGCGTGGGGAAGGTGTTAGCACCCCACAGCGCCCCTTTCGGGTTCCCTATGACAGATTATTTCTAAAAATAATAGTGCGAAATTACTAAATTACCCCTATTTATTCTAAACAATTATAACTTAACTATCTACATGATGACAGTTAAATATACACACAGAAAGCAGTAAAAGGAAGGACTTAAGAAGAAACCTTTGAAGCGTGCTTTTATATTCAAGTAAAACTGGGAAGCTTTTTGGCGTTCCCTCGCTCTACAAGCCCGCTCGCTCCCTCCTAGAAAATTTTAACTATGGAAATCCGGAGGATTTCCCTTCGACTCAGTTCGAGACTCAAGCAAAAAGCTCAGAACTCGAGAACTTTGTCGGATCAACTCTCCGAGTGATTTCTAGGCAGAGCACTGCTCAAAAAAACCCAGAATACTCAAGAAGAGGGTTAAAACTCAGTGTAAAAGTGTAGAATGACGTCCAAATGACGTCTTATTTATAGGGAACAGGCGCAATACGGGCCCTGGAGTCAATACGGCCCGTATTGAAGTTTTGAACTACAATACGGCCGTATTGAATTCAGTACGGCCGTATTGAAGTTCAAAAAACCTCAATACGGCCGTATTGAGTTCAGTGTAGCCGTATTGAAGTTCAGAAACTTCAATACGGCCGTATTGAGTTCAGTGCGGCTGTATTGAAGTTCAGAAACTTCAATACGGCCGTATTGAGTTCAGTGCGGCCGTATTGTAGTTCAAAATGTTCAATACGGCCGTACTGAACTTTTGGGAGGCCGTATTGGGCTTCATTCCCTCCACTTCCTTATTTTGAGCTATTATAAGACCTCTAGACCTACAGAGAATCCTCCTAGGGCCTTCCATGAGTCCTTCTGGCTGACTTTCCTTCAGTCTTCAAGAGTCTTCAAGCTTTATTTCCGACCCGGACAATTTTAGGGGTCTACAGCTGCCCCCCCTTTACTTAGTCAAACGGCCTTATGGTGTGTAGACCCCTAAAATTGTCCGGGTCGGAAATAAAGCTTGAAGACTCTCGAAGACTGAAGGATAATCAGCCAGAAGGACTCCTCGAAGGCCCTAGGAGGGTTCTCTGTAGGTCCAGAGGTCTTAGAATAGCTCAAAATAAAGAAGTGGAGGGAAAAAGCCCAATACGGCCGTACTGAACTTAATACGGCCGTATTGAAGCTTCAATACGGCCATACTGAAGTCAGTACGACCGTATTGACACTTCAATACAACCGCAGCGAACTCAATACGGGCGTATTGAAATTTCTGAACTTCAATACGACCGTATTGAACTTCAATACGACCGTATTGAAGTTCAAAAATTTCAATACGGCCGTATTGCCCCTGTAGGCCGTATTGCGCCTATTCCCTATAAATATGACGTCAATTGGACGTCATTCGACACTTTTTCACTCAGTTTTGACTCCCTCCTTGAGTATTCTGGGGTTTTTGAGCAGTGTTCTGCCCTAGAAATCTCTCTGGGAGTCGATCCGACGAAGTTCTGGAATTCCGAGCACTTAGCTTGGAGATTCGAACCTAGTCGAAGGGAAATCCTCCGGATTTCCATAGTCAAAATTTTATAGGAGAGAGCGAGCGAGCTTGTAGAGCGAGGGAACGCCAAAAAGCTTCCCAGTTTTACTCAATATATAAAAGCACGCTTCAAGAGGTTTCTTCTTAAATCCTTCCTTTTACTGCTTTCTGTGTGCATATTTAAACTGTCATCATGTAGATAGTCAATTTATAATCGCTTATAATAAATAGGGGTAATTTAGTAATTTTACGCTATTATTTTAGAAATAATCTGTCATAGGGAACCCGAAAGGGGCGCTGTGGGGTGCTAACACCTTCCCCACGCGTAACCGACTCCCTTACCCGACTCTGGTTGTAATGGCCAAAGTTGATTTATAAAATCAATTGCCTTATCCCTTTTTCCAATGTTTTGAGTAAAACATTGGTGGCGACTCCACGAACCCTCCTTTTGCGAAAACCACTAATCCATGGAGGGTCCCGCTTGGGATTAATATGGATTGGTGAGCCTTTTAATAAAATTGCTCGTTTGACGAGGTCTCAGTTTGAGAATAAGTCATTCTAGCAATCCACATTTTCAAACAAATAAAACGAGTCCAACCATCCTTCGCGAATGCCGAAAGCCCGTTTCGGGCCGGTGGCGACAGATGGCGACTTCACTGGGGAAGCCTCGAGAGTCAGTCCCATTTAGTGACAGATTATTTTTAACAAATAATAGTTAAAATTACTTTATTACCCCTTGCTTGTATGATAACATGATTTATTATATGGCTTTAAATAACTGTTGTATGTTTAAATTCCGCAATTGTTTGAAATACAAACTGTACACAAACCTTTGCACACAACAGTTCCCTCTATACCCGGGGGCATGAGTGGTAATCCATAGGGAGTGGATGTTAGTACGGCCGGTTGATGGGTTTATAGGAGCCTATGAGACCGTTGTCGGAAAACATCACTCAAGGTGATAACCATGAACTTGAGTCCGACGGTGCGTTGGAACTTTCCATCGACCTACGACGAGAGGAATTGGGTCCCTATAATGGGGGCACCTTGGGGGCCTCAGACCAAGTGAGAACAGTTAGAACCTCCTTGAATATGCACTTTTCTGCAGGAGACCCCTACCTCGTGATTCGCTCGTGACTGTTCGTGGATGAGTGAATTGCTTGTGCATTGTTTATGTGAAATTGTTTGAGCATACATTGCATTTCTTTAAACATACAACATTCCTATTCTTTTTAAAATAAGAATAAATAGGAATAAGAATCTTCCATTATACGGTGTTAACATCTACCTTCATCACATTCATATAGGTAGTTTCCCTTTTCACCCAAAAATACAAAAAATATAATAAATAAAAATACCCAAAAAAGAAAAAAGGGTTATTTATCCAAACCAATCAATATCATGCATCATCTTAGGGACATCCCGAAAACATGATAATGCTTAGTTCAATAAACACAATGCATGCATATTCATCGCCATCATCTCATATCATGCATATAGATCATGGAGGGATCTAGGAGTCATTCATACATCTCTCCTAGTAATCCATTAATAAACATTAATAAAAAGAAAGGATTAGTCGATGCGTATGTTCAAAGAATGGATCGCACGCCGTTCGTTATCAAGTGTAAGCCAACAACCGTGCCAATCGAGCGCACATCAGCTCCGTTGTTGGTAATCAAGACGAATAAAGGGGAAGGTCCGACACCATTAAGGATCACAGTCCCAAGGCCTTTCCCTTACAAATCAAATAAGGCTGTGCCGTGGATATACGACATCCACCTTTCTGCCGACAGCGATATCTCTAACATCGCTGGACTTGGGGGCATGACTAGGAGTGGCAGGATCTACACTCCCGAAGATCTACAAGAAAAAGCTCCCAAGAATAAAGAAAAAGGAAAAGATAAAACCGAGGAAAAAGAATCCGAGGAGGAGACAGACGAGCTGTTAAAGTTTATCCGACAGAGCGAGTACTCCATCATGGATCAACTTCATAAGACGCCAGCAAAGATTACTCTGTTGTCGTTGATCCTATGCTCCGAACCGCATCGGCAAGCTCTGTCGAAAGTCTTGAACGAGGCATATGTGTCGCACACTATCTCCCAAGACAAGTTTGAGGGGGTTGTTAGTCACATCAAGGCTAATGATCACCTCACCTTCATCGATGAAGAAATCCCCCGCCGAGGGATCAAACCACAACAAGCCCTTGCACATCTCTGTAAAGTGCAAGGAATACCACATCGCAAAAGTCTTGGTGGATAACGGATCTTCCTTGAATGTGATGGCCAAAAAGAACGCTCAAGCAAGTGGCAATCAAGGGAATCCAAATGCGCCCGAGCAACATGATCGTTCGAGCCTTCGATGGATCTAAAAGAGAAATGGTGGGAGAGATCAATCTTCCAATCCAAATTGGACCCACTATCTTCAACGTCGAATTTCAAATGATGGACATTACTCCAACATACAGCTGTCTCCTTGGCCGACCTTGGATTCATGATGCAAAAGCTATTCCTTCTACGCTCCACCAGAAAGTCAAGTTCATAGTGGGTGACAAACTGGTGACTGTACAAGCTGAAGATGACATACTCATCAGCAAGCCATCCAACATACCTTATGTGGATGCAGCAGAGGAAGCTTTAGAAACCGCCTTCCAAGCATTGGAAATTGCCAATGTTGAAACGTTTCCCCGAGAAATGAAGAAGGTAGCTCATATGCTCACCAAGAACGGATACTTGCCAGGACAAGGATTAGGCAAGGACTCCCAAGGAATCCCGGAGCTACCTATTATCAAGGGCAATCCGGGGAAGCAAGGGTTAGGATACAACCCTTATAAAGATCAAAGAACGAAGAGGAATCAAGATCCTTCTCGACGTTCTTTAAGCCAGATCTTTAGGAAGGCCGGTTCACAAGCGTCAAGGCCGGTCGTCGTCGTCAAAATGTTTTTCTCCTTCCGATAGGGATGTATAGACTCAGTGACTATTAGAGATCACTCCTCGGGGACAGCCCGACCCCCGAGCCTCGATAGGGCACATGTTTCCATTATGATTATAATAAAATCATTCTTCATTAATTCTTTATTGCTTCTTTTCTCGCTTGCAATAAAATTCTAGACCACATTATTTAACCCTGTTTGAATGAACATAAGTGAGGTTAAAATCGTCTTAATAATCAATAAACCCGCATCATTTTTATGTGGAAGTGTGCATGACAGCTTGGAGCACCTTTTCTTGGCATCAATAAGTGCCGTCATGGATAAAAGAAATCCATTCAGGACAAAAATCCCAAAAAAACAAAAAGCTCGGCAGGAAACCCAAAAAGGGGGCTGCACAAAAATAAGAGCAAAAGACCCGCTAGGAATCCCACAAAAGGGTGACCTAGGCAAAAATTAGGGTTACAAAATAATGAACAAAAACAAAAGCCCGCTAAGACATCACAAATGGGTGTTTTAGGCAAAAGTTAGGGCCGTCAAAAAAGAAAAACAAAATAAATCCATGATGGTACCATCAATTGAATTCAACAAGGGGCTCAAGAAAAGCTATCCAAGTTGTCAAAACACAATCATTAATAACAAAGATGTGCTTAACCTCATAAGTGTTTAATCGAACAAGCCTAAACACATAAGCCTACCATGGCCAGCCATTCTTACAAAATCCATTTTTCAAAAATAAAATAATCCCCTCTAAAACACAAACTTTTGAAAATATATATCCTTTCCTTCTTTTCTCTCTTGTCCCAACGATTTTTGAATAATCTAGTGGAAACATGGAGATATAGTGGTCAATAGGAGGGTTGACACATCTAAAGAAAGGGAAGAATCATTTGGTTGATGACACCAAAATCAAATATGCATCATTCCTCGGTAACAGAAATCGGCAGAGCACAGTCCGTCTGGAGGAATGGCAAAATCCAAACACAAAAACGCATCGGTTAATTCTTTTGAAAAAAGAATCAAATAGAATTAGGTGCATCATACTGCATACATGCATACAGATGATAGGTGTACTGGAAGATCACTTATTCTCTGTTTATTGAAAAAAAACAAAAAATATATAAACTTCAGAAAAAACAATACGCCCGTATCATGTTCAGTACGCCCGTACCAAAATTAGGGTTATGAACAAATTTTCAATTCAATACGGGCATACTGAAATGGATGCGGCCGTATTGGCCATAAAGAAATTTTCAAAGACCTCGTCATGAGGCAACTACATAAATTAGAAAAAATAGGAAAAATTGCTTGTGTATGACAGCAGCAAACAAAATGCAAAGATTCAGAAAATCAACAGCGTCATACAAAATAACTGAGCCTGGAGAGGCTTGCCGAAAGAATACTCTCAAAATAACTGAGCCTGGAGAGGCTTGCCGAAAGAATACTCTCAAAATAACTGAGCCTGGAGAGGCTTGCCGAAAGAATACTCTCAAAATAACTGAGCCTGGAGAGGCTTGCCGAAAGAATACTCTCAAAATAACTGAGCCTGGAGAGGCTTGCCGAAAGAATACTCTCAGAATAACTGAGCCTGGAGAGGCTTGCCGAAAGAATACTCCTACAAAATAACTGAGCCTGGAGAGGCTCGCCGAAATAATACTCTCTCAGGATAACTGAGACATTTATGTACAGAAAAAGCCAAAATCAACAAAAAAGGCAAAAACACAGAAAAAGCCGAACTCAACAAAAAAGGCAAAAACACAGAAAAAGCCAAAATCGAAAAAAGGGCAAAATACAGAAAATCCAACAAATCATACAGAATAATTGAGCCTGGAGAGGCTCGCCGAAATAATACTCTCTCAGAATAACTGAGCCTGGAGAGGCTTGCCTAAATAATACTCCCGCAGAATAATTGAGCCTGGAGAGGCTTGCCGAAATAATACTCCTTCAGAAAAATTGAGCCTGGAGAGGCTCGCCGAAATAATACTCTTTCATCATAACTAAAGCCTGGAGAGGCTTGCCTAAATAATACTCCCGCAGAATAATTGAGCCTGGAGAGGCTTGCCGAAATAATACTCCTTCAGAATAATTGAGCCTGGAGAGGCTCGCCGAAATAATACTCTTTCATCATAACTAAAGCCTGGAGAGGCTTGCAGAAATAATACTCTCAGAATATTTGAGCCTGGAGAGGCTTGCTGAAATAATACTCTTTCAGAATAATTAAGCCTGGAGAGGCTTGCAGAAATAATACTTCCTCAGAATAACTAAAGCCTGGAGAGGCTTGCAGAAATAATACTCCCCCAACTGTACAGAATAAATGAGCCTGGAGAGGCTCGCAGAAATAATACTCCCCAGAGAAAACCTCAACTCAAGCTCATGGAACGAATCCCCAGCGAGAGCTATCAAAGCAAAATCGACGCAATCCCCAATGGAAGTGCGATCACCCAAGCAGAATATCCAAGTCAAAGGACTTAAACTTCCTCAGTGAAGATAGCTCTCCAACTCAAGTGTCGAGTGAGGCTAAGCCTGTAGAGGCTTCCTAAATAATACTCTGGGATACATAAGATCCCCAAATCCCCAGTCGCCTACTCAAGAGGCATCCCTGCAGAAGGAGAAAAAAAAAAAAAAAAAAAAGATCAATAATCATTCCCCAAGTGGAATCCGGCTCTCAGCCTATCATTGAACATCAAGATGATCTGCCTAACAGAAGAGGCCAATCACAAACCAATGACAAAATCCCCTGGCGGATAACAGCCTACACAGAGGCAGCAAAAAATCAGAAAATCCAAAAGAGATACCCGAATAAGGACAACCGGGATACTCCACCAACGTCAAAGGACGTCAGCCAAACATAAGGCATCGCTCAACTCAGAGAGAGAGCATCTGTGTCTACACCCCAAGGAGTCAAAAATTCCCCATGGGTACCAACAATGCAATGCAAGTTGGGGCACAAGAACCTATGAATGACTGCACATCCCCTAGACGGATCCCTGCGTTATCCAGCCCTCAGCGGCACAAAATCAGAAAAACCGTCGAAGCAGCATCGTGGACTGTGGAGACAAAAATCATATCAAATCATTGCCGAAGTGATCAGAAGACACGGAAGCAGGCCTGGAGAGGCAATACTCAACTGCTGAATGTTAAGAGGCAGGGCCTGGAGAGGCAATACTCAACTGCTGAATGTTAAGAGGCAGGGCCTGGAGAGGCAATACTCAACTGCCGAATGTTAAGAGGCAGGGCCTGGAGAGGCAATACTCAACTGCCGAATGTTAAGAGGCGGGACCTGGAGAGGGTAAACTCAAACTGCTGAATGTTAAGAGGCGGGACCTGGAGAGGGTAAACTCACGCTGCTGAATATTAAGAGGCAGGACCTGGAGAGGGTAAACTCACACTGCTGAATGTTAAGAGGCAGGGCCTGGAGAGGCAATACTCAACTGCTGAATGTTAAGAGGCAGGGCCTGGAGAGGCAATACTCAACTGCCGAATGTTAAGAGGCAGGGCCTGGAGAGGCAATACTCAACTGCCGAATGTTAAGAGGCGGGACCTGGAGAGGGTAAACTCACGCTGCTGAATGTTAAGAGGCAGGACCTGGAGAGGGTAAACTCACACTGCTGAATGTTAAGAGGCAGGGCCTGGAGAGGCAATACTCAACTGCCGAATGTTAAGAGGCGGGACCTGGAGAGGGTAAACTCACGCTGCTGAATGTTAAGAGGCAGGACCTGGAGAGGGTAAACTCACACTGCTGAATGTTAAGAGGCAGGGCCTGGAGAGGCAATACTCAACTGCTGAATGTTAAGAGGCAGGACCTGGAGAGGGTAAACTCACGCTGCTGAATATTAAGAGGCAGGACCTGGAGAGGGTAAACTCACACTGCTGAATGTTAAGAGGCAGGGCCTGGAGAGGCAATACTCAACTGCTGAATGTTAAGAGGCAGGGCCTGGAGAGGCAATACTCAACTGCCGAATGTTAAGAGGCAGGGCCTGGAGAGGCAATACTCAACTGCCGAATGTTAAGAGGCGGGACCTGGAGAGGGTAAACTCACGCTGCTGAATGTTAAGAGGCAGGGCCTGGAGAGGCAATACTCAACTGCTGAATGTTAAGAGGCAGGGCCTGGAGAGGCAATACTCAACTGCCGAATGTTAAGAGGCAGGGCCTGGAGAGGCAATACTCAACTGCCGAATGTTAAGAGGCGGGACCTGGAGAGGGTAAACTCACGCTGCTGAATGTTAAGAGGCAGGACCTGGAGAGGGTAAACTCACACTGCTGAATGTTAAGAGGCAGGGCCTGGAGAGGCAATACTCAACTGCTGAATGTTAAGAGGCAGGACCTGGAGAGGGTAAACTCACACTGCTGAATGTTAAGAGGCAGGACCTGAAGAGGGTAAACTTAGCTACCGAGGTTGTCAGGAGCGCCGAGGTATGCAACAACCTGGAGAGGTTACTCAACAATTTTCCACCGAAAGACGCTACAAGTCAGAAGGTCGGTGCATCACCCGGACAATTGGGTCAACTCCTTTACTTGTCAGCCGGTACACCAAAAGACCGTTTGACTAAGTAAAGGGGGGGCAGCTGTAGACCCCTAAAATTGTCCGGGTCGGAAATAAAGCTTGAAGACTCTCGAAGACTGAAGGATAATCAGCCAGAAGGACTCCTCGAAGGCCCTAGGAGGGTTCTCTGTAGGTCCAGAGGTCTTAGAATAGCTCAAAATAAAGAAGTGGAGGGAAAAAGCCCAATACGGCCGTACTGAACTTAATACGGCCGTATTGAAGCTTCAATACGGCCATACTGAAGTCAGTACGACCGTATTGACACTTCAATACAACCGCAGCGAACTCAATACGGGCGTATTGAAATTTCTGAACTTCAATACGACCGTATTGAACTTCAATACGACCGTATTGAAGTTCAAAAATTTCAATACGGCCGTATTGCCCCTGTAGGCCGTATTGCGCCTATTCCCTATAAATATGACGTCAATTGGACGTCATTCGACACTTTTTCACTCAGTTTTGACTCCCTCCTTGAGTATTCTGGGGTTTTTGAGCAGTGTTCTGCCCTAGAAATCTCTCTGGGAGTCGATCCGACGAAGTTCTGGAATTCCGAGCACTTAGCTTGGAGATTCGAACCTAGTCGAAGGGAAATCCTCCGGATTTCCATAGTCAAAATTTTATAGGAGAGAGCGAGCGAGCTTGTAGAGCGAGGGAACGCCAAAAAGCTTCCCAGTTTTACTCAATATATAAAAGCACGCTTCAAGAGGTTTCTTCTTAAATCCTTCCTTTTACTGCTTTCTGTGTGCATATTTAAACTGTCATCATGTAGATAGTCAATTTATAATCGCTTATAATAAATAGGGGTAATTTAGTAATTTTACGCTATTATTTTAGAAATAATCTGTCATAGGGAACCCGAAAGGGGCGCTGTGGGGTGCTAACACCTTCCCCACGCGTAACCGACTCCCTTACCCGACTCTGGTTATAATGGCCAAAGTTGATTTATAAAATCAATTGCCTTATCCCTTTTTCCAATGTTTTGAGTAAAACATTGGTGGCGACTCCACGAACCCTCCTTTTGCGAAAACCACTAATCCATGGAGGGTCCCGCTTGGGATTAATATGGATTGGTGAGCCTTTTAATAAAATTGCTCGTTTGACGAGGTCTCAGTTTGAGAATAAGTCATTCTAGCAATCCACATTTTCAAACAAATAAAACGAGTCCAACCATCCTTCGCGAATGCCGAAAGCCCGTTTCGGGCCGGTGGCGACATGGTGTACCGTTTGATAAGTAAAGGAGTTGACCCAATTGTCCGGGGAATAAGCCATCCTTCCGACTTGTAGTGTCTTCAGGTGGGAAAATTGTTGAGTAGCCTCTCCAGGTTGAGTTTGCCCTCTCCAGGGTGAGTATTAGTCGTCGCCTCTCCAGGCTCATTGCATACCTCGGTGCTCTGGACATCTGGGTAGCTGAGTATTGCCTCTCCAGGCTTGTGCATACCTCGATGCTCTGGACATCTGGGTAGCTGAGTATTGCCTCTCCAGGCTTGTGCATACCTCGGTGCTCTGGACATCTGGGTAGCTGAGTATTGCCTCTCCAGGCTTGTGCATACCTCGGTGCTCTGGACATCTGGGTAGCTGAGTATTGCCTCTCCAGGCTTGTGCATACCTCGGTGCTCTAGACATCTGGGTAGCTAAGTATTGCCTCTCCAGGCTTTGTGCATACCTCGGTGCTCTGGACATCTGGGTAGCGTGAGTTTGCCCTCTCCAGGGATTTTTGATAGTTTTGTCTCCACAGTCCACGATGCTGCTTCGATGATTGTTTTTGATTTTTGTGCCACTGAGGGCTGGATAACGCAGGGATCCGTCTAGGGGATGTGCAGTTACTCATAGGTTCTTGTGTCCCAACTTTCCATTGCGTAGTTGGTACCCATTGAGGAATTTCTGTTTCCTTGGGGTGTAGACACGAAGATGCTCTTTCTGATGTGAGCGATGCCTTATGATTGGCTGACGTCCTTTTGACGGTGGTGGAGTATCCCGGTTATCCTTATTCGAGTGACTCTTTTTGATTTTCTGATTTTGTTGCCTCTGTGTAGGCTGTTATCCACTGGGGGATTTTGTCGTTGATTTTGATTAGCCTCTTCTGTTAGGCATATCATCTTGATGTTCAATGATTGGCTGAAAAGCCAAATTCCGCTTGGGGAATTGTTATTGATCTTTTTTTTTTTTTTTTTTGGGTTTTCCTTTTTGAAGGAGTGCCTCTTGTGTAGGCGACTGGGGATTTGAAGTTCTTATGTATCCCAGAGTATTATTTAGAAAGCCTCTTCAGGCTTAGCTTCACTCTTCGTTTGAGTTGGAAAGCTATCTTCCACTGAGGAAGTTTAAATCCTTTGACTTGGATATTTTGTTTGGATCATGCTTCCGTTGGGGAATTTCGATGATCTGGTTTGGATAGCTTTCTCTGGGAAATTTGGCCCGTGAGTGGAAGCTGAGATATCTCTGGGGAGTATTATTTCGGCGAGCCTCTCCATGCTCAATTATTCTGAGAGAGTATTATTTCGGCAAGCCTCTCCAGGCTCAGTTATTCTGAGAGAGTATTATTTCGGCGAGCCTCTCCAGGCTCAGTTATTATGAGAGAGTATTATTTCGGCGAGCCTCTCCAGGCTCAGTTATTCTGAGAGAGTATTATTTCGGCGAGCCTCTCCAGGCTCAATTATTTTGTAGGAGTATTATTTCGGCAAGCCTCTCCAGGCTCAGTTATTCTGAGAGAGTATTATTTCGGCGAGCCTCTCCAGGCTCAGTTATTCTGAGAGAGTATTATTTCGGCGAGCCTCTCCAGGCTCAGTTATTCTGTACGAGTATTATTTCGGCAAGCCTCTCCAGGCTCAGTTATTCTGTACGAGTATTATTTCGGCAAGCCTCTCCAGGCTCAGTTATTCTGTATGATTTGTTGGATTTTCTGTATTTTGCCTTTTTTGTCGATTTTGGCTTTTTCTGTGTTTTTGCCTTTTTTGTTGATTTCGGTTTTTTCTGTATTTTTTGTTGATTTTGGCTTTTTCTGTATTTTTGCCTTTTTTGTTGGTTTTGGCTTTTTCTGTACAGAAATGTCTCTGGGGAGTATTATTTTGGCAAGCCTCTTCAGGCTCAGTTATTCTGTATGATTTGGGGAGTATTATTTCGGCAAGCCTCTCCAGGCTCAGTTATTCTGTATGATGAGGGAGTATTATTTCGGCGAGCCTCTCCAGGCTCAATTATTCTGTATGACGAGGGAGTATTATTTCGGCGAGCCTCTCCAGGCTCAATTATTCTGTACGTTTTATTGATTTTCTGAATTTCTGCATTTTGTTTGCCGCTGTCATACACAAGCAATTTTTCTATTTTTTCTATTTTATGCGACTGCCTCATGATGAGGTCTTTGAATGTGCAATTAATGTGCGTGATGCACAAAATGCAAGTTTAATTATTTTATTAATTTGTTTTTTTTTTTTTTTTTTTTTTTTTTTTTAGAAAAAAATGAATGGCTCCCCCTATCCTCTTCTTCTTGGAGGAATTTTTGTCATTGACGTGAGGGAGGATTTCTGTTATTGCCAATACGGCCGTTATTCATTTCAGTATGCCCGTATTGAATTGAAAATTTGTTCATAACCCTAATTTTGGTACGGGCATACTGAACATGATACGGGCGCATAGTTTTTTCTGAAGTTTGATTTTTTTTTTTTTTTTTTGAATAAACAGAGAATAAGTGATTTTCCATTACACCTATCATCTGTATGCATGTATGATGTATGATGCACCTAATTCTATTTGATTCATTTTTCAAAAGAATTAACCGATGCGTTTTTTCTGTTTGGATTTTTGCCATTCCTCTAGACGGGCTGTGCGCTGCCGATTTCTGTAACCGAGGAATGATGCGTGTTATATTGAGATTTGGTGTCATCAACCAAATGATCCTTCCCTTCCTTTAAAAGATATGTCAACCCTCCTATTGACCACTATATCTCCATGTTTCCACTAGATTATCCTAAAATCGTTTGGGACAAGAGAGAAAAGAAAGGAAAGGTATATTCTTTTTTGAAAGTTTGTGTTTTAGAGGGGATTTATTTTTATTTTGAAAAATTGTTTTTGTAAGAATGGCTGGCCAAGGTAGGCTTATGTGTTTAGGCTTGTTTGTTTAAGCACTTATGAAGTTAATAAAATCTTGTTTATTGACGTTGTGATTTTGACAACTTGGATAGCTTCCCTTGAGCCTTTCTTTTTGAATTCGGCTCATGGTACCATCATGGATTTCTTTTGCTTTTTGATTGTCCTTATTTTTGCCTAAAACACCCTTTTGTGGCGTTTTAGCGGACTTTTGTTTTTGTTCATTTTTGCAACCCTAACTTTTGCCTAGGTCACCCTTTCGTGGGATTCCTAGCGGGTTTTTTGCTCTTATTTTTGCGCAGCCCCCTTTTTGGGTTTCCTGCCGAGCTTCTTTTATTTTAAAAGATTTCTTTTTACCCATGATGGCACTTGTCAAGGCCAAGGGAAGGTGCTCTAAGTTGTCACGCACACTTCCACATAAAAATGATGCGGGTTTATTGTTATTAAGACAATCTTAATCTCATTCATGCTTATTCAAACAGGGTTGAAAATAATGTGGTTTAGAAATTTATTGTAAGCAAGAAGAGAAGCAGCAAGAAATAATAAAGAATGATTTTATTATAATCATAATGGAAACATGTGCCCTATCGAGGCTCGGGGGTCGGGCTGTCCCCGAGGAGTGATCTCTAATAGTCATCAGGTCTATACATCCCTATCAGAAGGAGAAAAGCACTTGATGACAACGACCGGCCTTGACGTTTGTGAACCGGCCTTCCTAAAGATCTGGCTTAAAGAACGTCGAGAAGGATCTTGGTTCCTCTTCGTCCTTTGATCTTTATTAGGGTTGTATCCTAACCCTTGTTTCCCCGGATTATCCTTGATAGTGGGTAGCTCGGGAATTCCTTGGGAATCCTTGCCAAGTCCTTGTCCTGGCAAGTATCCATTCTTGGTGAGCATGGAGGCTACCTTCTTCATTTCTCTGGGAAACGTTTCGACATTGGCGATTTCCAATGCTTGGAAGGCAGTTTCTAAAGCTTCCTCCGCTGCATCCACGTAAGGTATGGTGGATGGCTTACTGATGAGTATATCATCTTCAGCTTGTACAGTCACCAGCTTGTCACCCACAATGAATTTGACTTTCTGGGGGAGCGTAGAAGGAACAGCTCTTGCATCATGAATCCAAGGTCGGCCGAGGAGACAGCTGTATGCGGGAGTAATGTCCATCACTTGAAATTCGACGTTGAAGATGGTGGGCCCAATTTGGATTGGGAGATTGACTTCTCCCACCACTTCTCTTTTAGAACCATCGAAGGCTCGAACGATCATGTTGCTCGGGCGCATTTGGACTCCCTTGATTGCCACTTGATCAAGTGTTCTTTTTGGCATCACGTTCAAGGAAGATCCATTATCCACCAAGACTTTAGCGATGTGATACTCCTTGCACTTTACAGAGATGTGCAAGGGCTTGTTGTGGTTCGGTCCCTCAGCGGGGATCTCTTCATCGGTGAAAGAGAGGTGATCATTAGCCGTGATGTGACTAACAATCCCCTCAAACTTGTCTTGGGAGATAGTGTGCGACACATATGCCTCGTTCAAGACTTTCAACAGAGCTTGCCGATGCGGTTCGGAGCATAGGATCAACGACAACAGAGTAATCTTTGCTGGCGTCTTATGAAGTTGATCCATGATGGAGTACTCGCTCTGTCGGATATACTTTAACAGCTCATTAGTCTCCTCCTCGGATTCTTTATTTTCCTCGGTTTTTTCTTCCTTTTCTTTCCCTTTATTCTTGGGAGCTTTATCGTGAAGATCTTCGGGAGTGTAGATCCTGCCACTCCTAGTCATGCCCCCAAGTCCAGCGATGTTAGAGATATTGCTGTCGGCAGAAGAATGGATGTCGTATATCCATGGCACAGCCTTATTCGATTCGTAGGGGAAAGGTCTTGGAGCAGTGGTCCTTAACGGTGTCGGACCTTCCCCTTTATTCGTCTTGATTACCAACAACGGAGTTGATGTGCGCTCGCTTGGCGCGGTTGTTGGCTTACACTTAATAACAAATGGCGTGCAATCCATCTTGAACATACGCATCGATTTAATCCTTTCTTTTTATTTATGTTTATTAATGAATTACTAGGAGGGATGTATGAAATGCAAACCTAGATCCCTCCATAATCTTTGATAAGAATGCATGATATGAGATGATGGCATTGAATATGCATGCATTGTGTTTATTCAACTAAGCATTATCATGTTTTTAGGATGTTCCTAAGATGATGCATGATATCGCTTGGTTTGGATAAATAACCCTTTTTTCTTTTTTGGGTATTTTTATTTATTATTTTTTTTTGTATTTTTGGGTGAAAAGGGAAACTACCTATATGAATGTGATGAAGGTAGATGTTAACACCATGTAATGGAAGATTCTTATTTCTATTTATTCTTATTTTAAAAGAATAGGAATGTTGTATGTTTAAAGAAATGCAATGTATGCTCAAACAATGTCACATAAACAATGCACAAACAATTCACTCATCCACGAACAGTCACGAGCGAATCACGAGGTAGGGGTATCCTGCAGAAAAGTGCATATTCAAGGAGGTTCTAACTGTTCTCACTGGTCTGAGGCCCCCAAGGTGCCCCCATTATAGGGACCCAATTCCTCTCGTCGTAAGTCAATGGAAAGTTCCAACGCACTGTCGGACTTGAGTTCATGGTTATCACCTTGAGTGATGCTTTCCGACAACGGTCTACGGGCACCTATAGACCCATTCGACAACCGGCCGTACTAACATCCACTCCCTATGGCTTACCACTCATGCCCCCGGGTATAGAGGGAACTGTTGTGTGCAAAGGTTTGTGTGCAATTTATATTTCAAACAATTGCAGAAACTAAACATACAACAGTTATTAAAGCCATATAAATAAAGCATGTTATCATACAAACAAGGGGTAATGAAGTAATTTTAACTATTATTTGTTAAAAATAATCTGTCACTAAATGGGACTGACTCTCGAGGCTTCCCCAGTGGAGTCGCCATCTGTCGCCACCGGCCCGAAACGGGCTTTCGGCATTCGCGAAGGATGGTTGGACTCTTTTATTTGTTTAAAAATATGGATTGCTAGAATGACTTATTCTCAAACTGAGACCTTGTCAAACGAGCAATTTTATTAAAAGGCTCACCAATCCATGTTAATCCCAAGCGGGACCCTCCATGGATTAGCGGTTTTCATAAAAAGGAAGGGTTCATGGAGTCGCCACCAATGTTTTACTCAAAACATTGGAAAAAGAAGTTTAAGGCAATCGATTCAAAAATCGACTTCGGCCATGACAACCAGAGTCGGGTAAGGGAGTCGGTTACGCGTGGGGAAGGTGTTAGCACCCCACAGCGCCCCTTTCGGGTTCCCTATGACAGATTATTTCTAAAAATAATAGTGCGAAATTACTAAATTACCCCTATTTATTCTAAACAATTATAACTTAACTATCTACATGATGACAGTTAAATATACACACAGAAAGCAGTAAAAGGAAGGACTTAAGAAGAAACCTTTGAAGCGTGCTTTTATATTCAAGTAAAACTGGGAAGCTTTTTGGCGTTCCCTCGCTCTACAAGCCCGCTCGCTCCCTCCTAGAAAATTTTAACTATGGAAATCCGGAGGATTTCCCTTCGACTCAGTTCGAGACTCAAGCAAAAAGCTCAGAACTCGAGAACTTTGTCGGATCAACTCTCCGAGTGATTTCTAGGCAGAACACTGCTCAAAAAAACCCAGAATACTCAAGAAGAGGGTTAAAACTCAGTGTAAAAGTGTAGAATGACGTCCAAATGACGTCTTATTTATAGGGAACAGGCGCAATACGGGCCCTGGAGTCAATACGGTCCGTATTGAAGTTTTGAACTACAATACGGCCGTATTGAATTCAGTACGGCCGTATTGAAGTTCAAAAAACCTCAATACGGCCGTATTGAGTTCAGTGCAGCCGTATTGAGTTCAGTGCGGCTGTATTGAAGTTCAGAAACTTCAATACGGCCGTATTGAGTTCAGTGCGGCCGTATTGTAGTTCAAAATGTTCAATACGGCCGTACTGAACTTTTGGGAGGCCGTATTGGGCTTCATTCCCTCCACTTCCTTATTTTGAGCTATTATAAGACCTCTAGACCTACAGAGAATCCTCCTAGGGCCTTCCATGAGTCCTTCTGGCTGACTTTCCTTCAGTCTTCAAGAGTCTTCAAACTTTATTTTCGACCCGGACAATTTTAGGGGTCTACAAACCCAGCGAGGGAGATCAACCAAATCTTGTGTAGGTTCAGCTTCTACATATCCAGGTACGGGGGGAAAGGGGATTATTTATATGTAGAGTTACATGAGGGAATTGGGTAGAGGAAGAGTCTCTTAGGATTATGAGTAATTTTATAATTATTTCTGTTTGGAGAATTATTGGTCTTTTGTGATTTTGTATATATTTAGGGCTATGAATATATGATTTATTTGTAAAAATGATGCTCTTGGAGAGAGAACGAAATTATAGAAAAGTGCCTGTAAGTTAGGTTTTGGAAAAATTAGATTATTTCTGTTTGAGGAATTAATGATACCATTAGATTCTGTATGTGTTGAGGATTAGAAATATATATTTAATTTGTAAGAATGATGATCTGGGAGAGAGAACGAAATTGTAGAAAAGTGTTTGTGAATTAGGTTTTGGAATAATTGGGGATTTTACCGTTTACGTTAAAATTATATTAATTGATAATTCTATTGATTATTTTTATTAATTTATGAAAGTTATTGTTATATTAATAAGAATTGATGATCTAGATGTGAATTGCTTGAAGGGTGTGTAAACCCTTATTTTGTTGGACTTATCTGTTGTGTATGTGATATAGAATTGTGTATGTAATATGGAATTGAGATATGAGATGAGATGTTGTGTGGATATGATGATGATTGTGATTGTGGTTTGTAACACCCTAGTTTTTATTTTATTTTATTTATTTATTTATTTTTAATTGAGGGTATTTTGGTAACTTTATAAAGGTATAGGGGGTGATTTAGTAGCTTGGAACGGGCTGTTTCAGAATTGGAACGGGCCGTTCCAAACTACCAAAATGTATGTGATTTAGTAGCTTGGAACGGGTTAATTGCAAGAGATTGTGTGGATTATCATGTGATTGTGGTTCCTCACATCAATGACTAGGGATGGCATGACCCCTGGGTAAGTGATGCTACAGGGAGGGCGTGACCCTAGCATGGTGTGGGATGAGTGAGGCAATTAGCCCGTATCACTTATGTCAGTTGTGGCGTGGCCTTGGCATAGTGTTAATTGTAAGGTTGTGTGAATTATGAATGTGAAAATGATAATTTTAATTGCAAGATTTGAGATGAATGAGTTTGATTATGAATTGTGATGTGAAGATGATGAATGATTGATAGAATAATGATATATCTATAGAAATGCTTGTAATTAACATTTCAAGTTATGACGAGATGATGTTGTGGATTTCCTTGTGTGTTTTATATATAAATATTTTCTTTTCTCACCGTACAAATTGTGGATGTTTTAGGTGAGGAAGATCTGGCTACGAGTGGCATCTAGAATGCCAACGGTTGAATTGTGGGGATGCTCTGATATTGTGACATCGGGGCAGAGGATTTTTAGAACATATGTTTTATATGGATTTGGAATTGTAAATGTTATTTTTGAAAACAATTTGTAAACTCTTGCGTTTCATTTTTTTATTATTGTGGTTATTGAAGAATAAATTTGAAGATTCTCATGTGAACCCTTTTACCGAAATTGAAAAATTTATTTGTAAGTTTTCATTATTACAATATATGTGTTGGGGTAGTAAGGGTGTCACATTTAGTGGTATCAGAGCAGGTCGATCCAATCGGCCGTGAGTTATGTGTCTACTATGCTTGTTTGGTAGATAATTGTTGGAATGATTTGATTGTGGAATTTGTTGATATGTTAGTGCTATGATTGATTAAGTTTATTGTTTACTTATAGTATAATTGTTAACTTTTCTGGTGATCAGAAAAGTAATGGCAGGAGGTAGGAAAGATCGTGCAATCGCTGATGCTCTACAAGCGATGGCTCAAGCTCTTGGCAATATGAACCAACGGCCAGAGGTAGATTGGCTGGAGAGATTCCAGCGAAATAATCCACCTAGCTTCCGTGGGGGTTATAATCCTGATGGAGCTGCTGACTGGATATTCGAAGTTGAAAAGATATTCCAAGCTATGGGATGTCCTTTGGCACAGAAGGTGACTTTGGCTGCCTTCATGCTTTCTGGAGAGGCTGGCATCTGGTGGCAAGGTGCTTTGCAAAGAATGATAGCTGCGGGTACCCTAGTGAACTAGGAGAATTTCAAGTAGCTATTCTTAGAGAAATACTTTCCCAGAGATGTGAGACATAAGAAACAGGTAGAATTCCTTGAATTGAAGCAAGGAGAGGATTCTGTGGCTGAGTATGTGACTAAGTTTGAAGACTTGGTTAGATTCTGCCCTATGTGTGATGGTGTGGGCAATGAGGAGGAAAAATTTGTGAAGTTTGTGAGTGGTCTTTGCCCTGAGATTAAACAAGTTTTCAATTATCAAGGGATCACTCACTATCATGAATTGGTAAACAAGTGTCGAGTATATGATGAGGACAACCGTGCTAGGCTAACTCATTATAAGAGTGGAGGATCGATGAGGAATAATAAGTTTGGGTCATCTAGTAAGGGTAAGCCTTACACCAAGTCTGTTGGAGATTCGAGTTCTAAGATGAATAATCATGGTTCTGTGCAACAAAGGAGCCAAGCTCCAACGACTAGCCAAACTTCTAGAGGGGGAAGTGTGGGTTCTGTTCCACACAATAACTGCTTCAAATGTGGGAGGCCAGGTCATAGGGCAGTTGAGTGTCGGACGCAAGGAGTTATAACATGCTTCAAATGTCAAGCGAAGGGACACAAAGCTAGTGAATGCCCCCAGAATAGGAAAGAAACAACAGACGTTGGAGGGAGCGCTAGCAAACCTAGAGCGACAGGAAGGGTGTTTGCCTTGAGTGGTGCTGAAGCTACGCAATCCAAAGACTTAATCCAGGGTATGTGTTTCATCAATGGAACTCTTCTAATTGTTTTGTATGATTCTGGTGCGACTCACTCTTTCATATCACTTGCGTGTGTGTCCAAATTAAAATTACCTGTTTCTTCCTTGTCTTTTGAATTAATAGTAGAGACACCAACTAGTGGTTCAGTGTCTACTTCTGATGTCTGTTTAAAGTGTCCTTTGATTATTGATGGTAGAGATTTCATGGTTGACTTAATTTGTTTGCCTCTAAGTCAGCTAGATGTTATTCTGGGTATGGACTGGTTATCTTCCAATCATGTCCTTTTGAATTGTGCTGATAAATCTATTGTTTTTGGTGAGCCTGTTGAAAAAGTGAGTAAGGATTATTTGACTGCCAACCAAGTTCAGGTATTTTTACAAGAAGATGCCCAAGTGTACATGTTGTTAGCTTCTTTGAATTCTGAGACTAATGTTTTGGTGAATGAACTACCTGTCATGTGTGACTTTTCGGATGTCTTCTCTGATGATATGTCTAGTTTACCACCTAGAAGAGAAGTAGAATTTTCCATATACTTAGTACCAGGAACAGGACCTATTTCTATCGCACCTTATAGGATGTCACCCGTAGAGTTAGTGGAGCTTAAGAAACAAATAGAAGACTTGTTGGAGAAGGGGTTTGTGAGGCCTAGTGTATCACCTTGGGGAGCACCCGCACTATTAGTTAAGAAGAAGGATGGTAGCATGAGATTGTGTGTAGATTATCGCCAGTTGAACAAGGTGATCATTAAGAATAAATATCCATTGCCTAGGATAGATGATCTTATGGACCAGTTGGTGGGTGCTTGTGTATTTAGTAAAATTGATCTTAGATCGGGGGTACCATCAGATTAGAGTTAAGGGTGAGGATGTACCTAAGACATCATTTAGGACTCGTTATGGACACTATGAGTATCTAGTAATGCCTTTTGGTGTGACGAATGCTCCTGCAATTTTTATGGATTACATGAACCGAATTTTTCATCCGTACTTGGATAAATTTGTAGTTGTCTTCATAGATGACATACTAGTTTATTCCAAGACTAAAGAGGAACACGAGGAACACTTAAAGGTAGTACTTCAAACCCTCAGGGAGAGACAACTTTATGCCAAGTTGTCTAAGTGTCACTTTTGGCTAGAGGAGGTGAGTTTCTTAGGACATGTGATTTCTAGTGGGGGTATAGCAGTTGATCCATCTAAAGTTGAGGCGATGCTTAAATGGGAGACACCTAAGTCAGTTAGTGAAATTAGGAGCTTCCTTGGATTGGCTGGATACTATAGAAGATTCACAGATGGATTCTCTAAATTAGCATTACCCTTGACAAGTTTAACTAGGAAAGGAGTTGTGTTTGTATGGGATAGTAAATGTGAGAATAATTTCTGAATCCTTAAGGAGAAGTTGACTAGTGCACCTGTTTTAGTGTTGCCTGACCTTAGTAAGACTTTTGTGGTTTATTGTGATGTTTCTAAGATGGGTTTGGGTGGAGTGTTAATGAAAGAGGGAAAGGTCGTATCTTATGCATCTAGGCAATTGAAAATACATGAGAAGAATTACCCCACCCATGATCTTGAATTAGCAGCTGTGGTATTCACACTTAAGATTTGGAGACATTATTTGTATGGTTCAAAATTTGAGGTGTTTAGTGATCATAAGAGTCTTAGGTATTTGTTTGACCAAAAGGAATTAAATATGAGGCAAAGGAGATGGTTAGAGTTCCTTAAGGATTATGATTTTGATCTTAGTTATCATCCAGGCAAAGCCAATGTGGTGGCTGATGCTTTAAGTAGGAAATCTTTGCATTTGTCTTCTCTTATGATTAGGGAGATGGACCTTTTGGCTCAATTTAGAGACTTGAGTTTGACTTGTGAGGTGACCCATAGTAGGGCGAGACTAGGTATGACTCGGGTGACTAATGAGTTGTTGAGGGAAATTGGAGAAGCACAGTTAGTGGATTCATTTCTAGTGGCTAGACGTGATGCTATAGAACAAGGTGTTGGAGGAGAATTTACCTTGGGTGTAGATGGAGTGTTAAGACTTAAAGACCGAGTGTGCGTGCCTAGTGACCCTACACTTAGACATTTGATCCTAGAGGAAGGTCATATGAGCAAGCTTAGTTTTCACCCAGGAGCAACTAAGATGTATCAAGACCTTAGGAAGATATTTTGGTGGCCTAGGATGAAGAAAGATATAGTTGAATTTGTGAGTGCCTGTTTAGTGTGTCAGAAGGCTAAGATAGAACATCAGAAACCTTCAGGACTACTTCAGCCTTTGAGTATACCTGAGTGGAAGTGGGATAGCATTTCTATGGATTTTGTAGTTGCTTTGCCTAGGACTAGGAGAGGGCATGATTCCATTTGGGTTATAGTTGATAGGTTGACTAAGAGTGCACATTTCTTACCTATTAACATTAGGTATTCTCTAGAGAGATTGGCTGGACTGTATATTGATGAGATTGTGAGATTGCATGGGATACCATCTAGCATAGTTTCAGACAGAGACCCTAGATTCACCTCTAGGTTTTGGGAGAGCCTACAACAAGCTTTGGGGACCCAACTTAGACTTAGTTCAGCTTATCACCCTCAAACTGATGGTCAGACTGAGAGGACTATTCAATATTTAGAGGATTTGCTTAGAGCTTGTGTGTTGGACCAAGGGGGTAGTTGGGATAGTCTTTTACCTTTGTGTTGGACTATGGTAGGAGATGTAGGACCCCTTTGTGTTGGTGCAAGCCTGGTGATAATGTTATCTTAGGACCTGAGATTGTGCAACAAACCACTGATAAGGTTAGATTGATACAAGAGAGGATGAGGACAGCTCAGAGTAGATAGAAAAGTTATGCTAACAGGAGAAGGAAGGACTTGGAATTTCAAGAAGGTGACCATGTGTTCTTGAAAGTCACTCCGTGGACTGGGGTTGGCAGGGCATTGAAATGCAGAAAACTTACTCCTCGATTTATTTGTCCTTTCCAAATTCTAAAAAGAGTCGGTAGTGTTGCCTACCAAATTGCTTTGCCTCCTAATTTGTCAAATCTCCATGATGTTTTCCACATTTCCCAACTTCGAAAATACATCCATGATCCTTCGCATGTGATTGAGTCGGATCATCTTGAGGTTAAGGAGAACCTAACTGTGGAAGCTACCCCGGTGAGAGTCGAAGATCGAATGGTGAAGCAACTTAGGGGAAAGGAAATTCCTTTGGTGAAAGTTATTTAGGGAGGAGCTACACCTGAGAGTGCTACTTGGGAGCTAGAGGAGTGTAGACCCCTAAAATTGTCCGGGTCGGAAATAAAACTCGAAGACCCTCAAAGATCGAAGGAAAGTCAGCCAGAAGGACTCCTAGAAGACCATAGGATGGCTATCTGTAGGTTTAGAGGTCTTAGAGTAGCTTAAAATAAGGAAGTGGAGGGAATGAAGCCCAATACGGCCGTACTAAACTTAATACGGCCGTATTGAAGCTTCAATACGGCCGCAGTGAACTCAATACGGCGTATTGAAGTTTCTGAAACTTCAATACGGCCGTACTGAAATCAATACGGCCGTATTGAAGCTTCAATACAGCCGCAGTGAACTCAATACGGGCGTATTGAAATTTCTGAATTTCAATACGGCCGTATTGAACTCAATACGGCCGTATTGAAGTTCAAAAATTTCAATACGGCCGTATTGATTCCATAGCCCGTATTGCGCCTGTTCCCTATAAATATGGCGTCATTTTGACGTCATTGGACACTTTTACACAGTTTTAACCCTCTTCTTGAGTATTCTGGGTTTTTTTGAGCAGTGCTCTGCCTAGAAATCACTCGGAGAGTTGATCCGACGAAGTTTTTGAGTTCTGAGCATTTTGCTTGAGTCTCGAACTAAGTCGAAGGGAAATCCATCGGATTTCCAAGTCAAAAATTATTTTTTAGGAAGGAGTGAGCGGGCTTGTAGAGCGAGGGAACGCCAAAAAGCTTCCCAGTTTTACTTGATATATAAAAAGCACGCTTCAAGAGGTTTCTTTTCTAAAAATCCCTTCTTTTACTGCTTTCTGTGTGCATATTAAACTGTCATCATGTAGATAGTTAATTTATAATTGCTTAGAATAAATAGGGGTAATTTAGTAATTTTGCACTATTATTTTTAGAAATAATCTGTCATAGGGAACCCGAAAGGGGCGTTGTGGGGTGCTAACACCTTCCCCACACGTAACCGACTCCCTTACCCGACTCTGGTTGTAATGGCCGAAGTCGATTTTTGAATCGATTGCCTTAAACTTCTTTTTCCAATGTTTTGAGTAAAACATTGGTGGCGACTCCATGAACCCTTCCTTTTTATGAAAACCGCTAATCCATGGAGGGTCCCGCTTGGGATTAACATGGATTGGTGAGCCTTTTAATAAAATTGCTCGTTTGACGAGGTCTCAGTTTGAGAATAAGTCATTCTAGCAATCCATATTTTTAAACAAATAAAAGAGTCCAACCATCCTTCGCGAGTGCCGAAAGCCCGTTTCGGGCCGGTGGCGACAGATGGCGACTCCACTGGGGAAGCCTCGAGAGTCAGTCCCATTTAGTGACAGATTATTTTTAACAAATAATAGTTAAAATTACTTTATTACCCTTTGCTTGTATGATAACATGTTTTATCTATTTGGCTTTAATAATTGTTGTATGTTTAAATTCTCGCAATTGTTTGAAATATAAATTGCACACAAACCTTTGCACACAACAGTTCCCTCTATACCCGGGGGCATGAGTGGTAAGCCATAGGGAGTGGATGTTAGTACGGCCGGTTGTCGAATGGGTCTATAGGTGCCCGTAGACCGTTGTCGGAAAGCATCACTCAAGGTGATAACCATGAACTCAAGTCCGACAGTGCGTTGGAACTTTCCATTGACTTACGACGAGAGGAATTGGGTCCCTATAATGGGGGCACCTTGGGGGCCTCAGACCGGTGAGAACAGTTAGATCCACCTTGAATATGCACTTTTCTGCAGGATACCCCTACCTCGTGATTCGCTCGTGACTGTTCGTGGATGAGTGAATTGTTTGTGCATTGATTATGTGAAATTGTTTGAGCATACATTGCATTTCTTTAAACATACAACATTCCTATTCCTTTTTAAAATAAGAATAAATAGAAATAAGAATCTTCCATTACATGGTGTTAACATCTACCATCATCACATTCATGTAGGTAGTTTCCCTTTTCACCCAAAAAAAAATACAAAAAACAAAATACCCAAAAAAGGAAAAAAGGGTTATTTATCCAAACCAAGCAATATCATGCATCATCTTAGGGACATCCTAAAAACATGATAATGCTTAGTTGAATAAACACAATGCATGCATATTCAACCTCATCATCTCATATCATGCATATAGATCATGGAGAGATCTAGGAGTCATTCATTTCATACATCCCTCCTAGTAATTCATTAATAAACATTAATAAAAAGAAAGAAATAATCGATGCGTATGTTCAAGATGGATCGCACGCCATTTGTTATTAAGTGTAAGCCAACAACCGCGCCAAGCGAGCGCACATCAACTCCGTTGTTGGTAATCAAGACGAATAAAGGGGAAGGTCCGACACCATTAAGGATCACTGCTCCAAGACCTTTCCCCTACGAATCAAATAAGGCTGTGCCGTGGATATACGACATCCATTCTTCTGCCGACAGCGATATCTCTAACATCGCTGGACTTGGGGGCATGACTAGGAGTGGCAGGATCTACACTCCCGAAGATCTGCACGACAAAGCTCCCAAGAATAAAGGAAAAGAAAAGGAGAAAACCGAGGAAGATAGAGAATCCGAGGAGGAGACTGATGAGCTGTTCCGACAGAGCGAGTACTCCATCGTGGATCAACTTCATAGGACGCCAGCAAAGATTACGCTGTTGTCGTTGATCCTAAGTTCCGAACCGCATCGGCAAGCTCTGTCGAAAGTCTTGAACGAGGCATATGTGTCGCACACTATCTCCCAAGACAAGTTTGAGGGGATTGTTAGTCACATCACGGCTAGTGATCACCTCACCTTCACCGATGAAGAAATCCCCGCTGGGGGACCGAATCATAACAAGCCCTTGCACATCTCTGTAAAGTGCAAGGAGTATCACATCGCTAAAGTCTTGGTAGATAATGGATCTTCCTTGAATGTGATGCCAAAAAGAACGCTCAAGCAATTGGCAATCAAGGGAGTCCAAATGCGCCCGAGCAACATGATCGTTCGAGCCTTCGATGGTTCTAAAAGAGAAGTGGTGGGAGAGATCAATCTTCCAATCCAAATTGGACCCACTATCTTTAATGTCGAATTCCAAAGTGATGGACATTACTCCCGCATACAGCTGTCTCCTCGGCCGACCTTGGATTCATGATGCGAAAGCTGTACCCTCTACGCTCCACCAGAAAGTCAAGTTCATAGTGGGTGACAAACTGGTGACTGTACAAGCTGAAGATGACATACTCATCAGCAAACCATCCACCATACCTTACGTGGATGCAGCGGAGGAAGCTTTAGAAACCGCCTTCCAAGCATTGGAAATCGCCAATGTCGAAACGTTTCCCCGAGAAATGAAGAAGGTAGCCTCCATGCTCACCAAGAACGGATACTTGCCAGGACAAGGATTAGGCAAGGACTCCCAAGGAATCCCGGAGCTACCCATTATCAAGGATAATCCGGGGAAACAAGGGTTAGGATACAACCCTTATAAAGATCAAAGGACGAAGAGAAACCAAGATCCTTCTCGACGTTCTTTAAGCCAGATCTTTAGGAAGGCCAGTTCACAAGCGTTAAGGCCGGTCGTCGTCGTCAAGTGTTTTTCTCCTTCCGATAGGGATGTATAGACCTGATGACTATTAGAGATTACTCCTCGGGGACAGCCCGACCCCCGAGCCTCGATAGGGCACATGTTTCCATTATGATTATAATAAAATCATTCTTTATTAATTCTTTATTGCTTCTTTTCTTGCTTGCAATAAAATTCTAGACCGCATTATTTAACCCTGTTTGAATGAACATAAGTGAGGTTAAAATCGTCTTAATAATCAATAAACCCACATCATTTTATGTGGAAGTGTGCACGACAACTTGGAGCACCTTTCCTTGGCCTCGATAACTGCCGTCATGGATAAAAAGAAATCCATTCAGGACAAAAATCCTAAAAAACAAAAAGCTCGGCAGGAAACCCAAAAAGGGGACTGCGCAAAAATAAGAGCAAAAGACCCGCTAGGAATCCCACAAAAGGGTAACCTAGGCAAAAATTAGGGTTACAAAATAATGAACAAAAACAAAAGCCCGCTAAAACTCCACAAATGGGTGTTTTAGGCAAAAGTTAGGGCAATCGAAAAACAGAATAAATCCATGATGGTACCATGAACCGAATTCAAAAAGAAGGGTTCAAGGGAAGCTATCCAAGTTGTCAAATCACAAATGTTAATAACCAAGACGTGCTTAACTTCATAAGTGTTTAATCAAACAAGCCTAAAACACTTAAGCCTACCATTGGCCAAGCCATTCTTACAAAATCCATTTTTCAAAAAATAAATAATCCCCTCTAAAACACAAACTTTCGAAAAAATATATCCTTTCCTTCTTTTCTCTCTTGTCCCAAACGATTTTTGAATAATCTAGTGGAAACATGGAGATATATAGGAGGGTTGACATGTCTTCTAAAGGAAGGGAAAAATCACTGGGTTGATGACACCCATCTCAATATAACATGCATCATTCCTCGGTTACAGAAATCGGCAGCGCACAGCCCGTCTAGAGGAATGGCAAAAATCCAAACAGAGAAACGCATCGGTTAATTCTTTTGAAAAGTGAATCAAATAGAATTAGGTGCATCATACTGCATACATGCATACAGATGATAGGTGTAATGGAAGATCACTTATTCTCTGTTTATTGAAAAAAAACAAAAAAATATAAACTTCAGAAAAATAATACGCCCGTATCATGTTCAGTACGCCCGTACCAAAATTAGGGTTATGAACAAATTTTCAATTCAATACGGGCATACTGAAATGAATAACGGCCGTATTGGCAATAACAGAAATCCTCCCTCACGTCGATGACAAAATTCCTCCAAGAAGAAGAGGATAGGGGGAGCCATTCATTTTTTCTAAAAAACAACAAAACATTAAATAATAAAACTTGCATTTGTGCATCACGCACATTAATTGCACATTCAAAGACCTCATCATGAGGCAGTCGCATAAAATAGAAAAAATAGGAAAAATTGCTTGTGTATGACAGCAGCAAACAAAATGAAGAAATTCAGAAAATCAACAGCATCATACAGAATAATTGAGCCTGGAGAGGCTCGCCGAAATAATACTCTCAGAATAATTGAGCCTGGAGAGGCTCGCCGAAATAATACTCTCTCAGAATAATTGAGCCTGGAGAGGCTCGCCGAAATAATACTCTCTCAGAATAATTGAGCCTGGAGAGGCTCGCCAAAATAATACTCCTCAGAGACATTTCTGTATAGAAAAAGCCAAAACCAACAAAAAAGGCAAAAATACAGAAAAAGCCAAAATCAACAAATACAGAAAAAGCCGAAATTAACAAAAAAGGCAAAAACACAGAAAAAGCCAAAATCAACAAAAAGGCAAAATATAGAAAATCCAACAAAATTATACAGAATAAATGAGCCTGGAGAGGCTTGCCAAAATAATACTCTCCAAAAGACATCTCAGCTTGCATTCTTGGGCTGAACAAAAAAACAATTCATCATACAGAATAATTGAGCCTGGAGAGGCTTGCCGAAATAATACTCCCACAGAATAATTGAGCCTGGAGAGGCTTGCTGAAATAATACTCTCATCAGAATAATTGAGCTTAGAGAGGCTCGCAGAAATAATACTCCCCAGGGAAACCCCAACTCAAGCTCACGGAACAAATCCCCAGCGAGAGCTATCAAAGCAAGATCGACAAAATTCCCAATGGAAGCACGATCACCCAAGCAGTATATCTAGTCAAAGGACTTAGACTTCCTCAGTGGAAGGTAGCTTTCCAACTCAAGCGATGAGTGAAGCTAAGCCTGAAGAGGCTTTCTAAATAATACTCTGGGATATATAAACTTTAAATCCCCACTCGCCTACTCAGAGGCATTCCTACAAAAAGCAAAAATCCAAAAGATCAATAACAATTCCCCAAGCGGAATCTGGCTTTTCAGCCAAACATCAAGCGTCAAGATGATCTGCCTAACAGAAGAGGCTAATCAAAATCAATGACAAAATCCCCAGCGGATAATAGCCTACACAGAGGCAACAAAACCAGGAAAACAAAAAGAGTCGCCCGAATAAGGACAACCGGGATACTCCACCTACGTCAAAAGGACGTCAACCAAACATAAGGCATCGCTCAACTCAGAGAGAGAGCATCTGTGTCTACACCCCAAGGAGTCAGAAATTCCCCATGGGTACCAACAATGCAATGCAAGTTGGGGCACAGGAACCTATGAATGACTGCACATCCCCTAGACGGATCCCTGCGTTATCCAGCCCTCAGTGGCACAAAATCAGAAAAACCGTCGAAGCAGCATCGTGGACTGTGGAGACAAAAAATCATCTCAACTCCCTGGAAAGGGTAAACTTACATTGCCGAAGTGATCAGAAGACACGGACGCAGACCCTGGAGAGGGCAAACTCAACTGCCGAATGTTAAGACGCAGACCCTGGAGAGGGTAAACTCAACTGCCGAATGTTAAGACGCAGACCCTGGAGAGGGTAAACTCAACTGCCGAATGTTAAGACGCAGACCCTGGAGAGGGTAAACTCAACTGCCGAATGTTAAGACGCAGACCCTGGAGAGGGTAAACTCAACTGCCGAATGTTAAGACGCAGACCCTGGAGAGGGTAAACTCAACTGCCGAATGTTAAGACGCAGACCCTGGAGAGGGTAAAACTCAACTGCCGAATGTTAAGACGCAGACCCTGGAGAGGGTAAACTCAACTGCCGAATGTTAAGACGCAGACCCTGGAGAGGGTAAACTCAACTGCCGAATGTTAAGACGCAGACCCTGGAGAGGGTAAACTCAACTGCCGAATGTTAAGACGCAGACCCTGGAGAGGGTAAACTCAACTGCCGAATGTTAAGACACAGACCCTGGAGAGGGTAAACTCAACTGCCGAATGTTAAGACGCAGACCCTGGAGAGGGTAAACTCAACTGCCGAATGTTAAGACGCAGACCCTGGAGAGGGTAAAACTCAACTGCCGAATGTTAAGACGCAGACCCTGGAGAGGGTAAACTCAACTGCCGAATGTTAAGACGCAGACCCTGGAGAGGGTAAACTCAACTGCCGAATGTTAAGACGCAGACCCTGGAGAGGGTAAACTCACACTGCCGAATGTTAAGACGCAGACCCTGGAGAGGGTAAACTCAACTGTCGAATGTTAAGACGCAGACCCTGGAGAGGGCAAACTCAGCTGCCTAGGTCGTCAGAAACAACCGAAGCAGAGCCTGGAGAGGCGGTACTCAATCATCAGTGATGTTAAAACACTGGTGTCTAGCTTCCGGCTCGGGCGTCGAGTGAGGCTAGGCCTGGAGAGGCGGTACTCAACCATCAGCGTCGTCAGAGACACGTCGATGTTCAACTTCCGGCTCGGGCGTCGAGTGAAGTTGACCCTGGAGAGGGTAAAACTCAGCTACCGAGGTTGTCAGAAACACCGAGGTATGCAACAACCTGGAGAGGCTACTCAACAATTTTCCACCGGAAGACGCTACAAGTCAGAAGGTTGGCATATTACCCGGACAATTGGGTCAACTCCTTTACTTGTCAATCGGTACACCAAAAGGCCGTTTGACTAAGTAAAGGGGGGGCAGCTGTAGACCCCTAAAATTGTCCGGGTCGGAAATAAAACTCGAAGACCCTCAAAGATCGAAGGAAAGTCAGCCAGAAGGACTCCTAGAAGACCATAGGATGGCTATCTGTAGGTTTAGAGGTCTTAGAGTAGCTTAAAATAAGGAAGTGGAGGGAATGAAGCCCAATACGGCCGTACTAAACTTAATACGGCCGTATTGAAGCTTCAATACGGCCGCAGTGAACTCAATACGGCGTATTGAAGTTTCTGAAACTTCAATACGGCCGTACTGAAATCAATACGGCCGTATTGAAGCTTCAATACAGCCGCAGTGAACTCAATACGGGCGTATTGAAATTTCTGAATTTCAATACGGCCGTATTGAACTCAATACGGCCGTATTGAAGTTCAAAAATTTCAATACGGCCGTATTGATTCCATAGCCCGTATTGCGCCTGTTCCCTATAAATATGGCGTCATTTTGACGTCATTGGACACTTTTACACACAGTTTTAACCCTCTTCTTGAGTATTCTGGGTTTTTTTGAGCAGTGCTCTGCCTAGAAATCACTCGGAGAGTTGATCCGACGAAGTTTTTGAGTTCTGAGCATTTTGCTTGAGTCTCGAACTAAGTCGAAGGGAAATCCATCGGATTTCCAAGTCAAAAATTATTTTTTAGGAAGGAGTGAGCGGGCTTGTAGAGCGAGGGAACGCCAAAAAGCTTCCCAGTATTACTTGATATATAAAAAGCACGCTTCAAGAGGTTTCTTTTCTAAAAATCCCTTCTTTTACTGCTTTCTGTGTGCATATTAAACTGTCATCATGTAGATAGTTAATTTATAATTACTTAGAATAAATAGGGGTAATTTAGTAATTTTGCACTATTATTTTTAGAAATAATCTGTCATAGGGAACCCGAAAGGGGCGTTGTGGGGTGCTAACACCTTCCCCACACGTAACCGACTCCCTTACCCGACTCTGGTTGTAATGGCCGAAGTCGATTTTTGAATCGATTGCCTTAAACTTCTTTTTCCAATGTTTTGAGTAAAACATTGGTGGCGACTCCATGAACCCTTCCTTTTTATGAAAACCGCTAATCCATGGAGGGTCCCGCTTGGGATTAACATGGATTGGTGAGCCTTTTAATAAAATTGCTCGTTTGACGAGGTCTCAGTTTGAGAATAAGTCATTCTAGCAATCCATATTTTTAAACAAATAAAAGAGTCCAACCATCCTTCGCGAGTGCCGAAAGCCCGTTTCGGGCCGGTGGCGACAAGGAGAAGATGAAAGTGTCATATCCATTTTTATTTGCTACAGGTAATTTCGAGGACGAAATTTCTAAAAGGAGGGGAAAATTGTAACACCTCAGTTTTTATTTCATTTTATTTATTTATTTATTTTTAATTGAGGGTACTTTGGTAACTTTATAAAGGTATATGGGTGATTTAGTAGCTTGGAACGGGCTGTTAGAGAATTGGAACGGGCCGTTCCAAACTACTAAAATGTATGTGATTTAGTAGCTTGGAACGGGTTGTTCGGAATTGGAACGAGCCGTTCCAAACTACCAAATTGTATGGGAGTTTATAGCCCAGAACGGGCCGTTCTCAAGTTGGAACGGGCCGTTCCGGACTATTAAAAGCTGCCTTAAACTCTAAGTGGGGACGGGCTTGGAACGGGCTATGGCAGTTGAGTAATAAATGCACACCAGAACGGGCTGTTCTGGTTTAGGACGGGCCATTCTGGGTGTGATTTTTGCCCACGATTTTGGGGTCTAGAACGGGCCGTTCTGAAATTGGAACAGGCCGTTCTGAAATTGGAACGGGCCGTTCTGAAATTGGAACGGGCCGTTCTGGCGGAGTCTGAGGCCTATAAATTGAACTCTCTACCACTCTGAAAATGCACACCTCTCATTTTCTGATTTCTTTTCTTCTGCTCTCTCTTCTTTTCTCTCTACTTTCTGCTTTAGACCGAGGGGAACCCAGCGAGGGAGACCAACCAGATCTCGTATAAATTCAGCTTCTACATATCCAGGTACGGGGGAAAAGGGGATTATTTATATGTAGAGTTACATGAGGGAATTGGGTAGAGGAAGAGACCTTAGGGTTATGAGTAATTTTATAATTATTTCTGGTTGAAGAATTAATTGTCTTATGTGATTCTGTATATATCTAGGACTACGAATATATGATTTGTTTGTAAAAATGATGCTCTGGGAGAGAGAACGAAATCATAGAAAAGTGCCTGTAAGTTAGGTTTTGGGAAAAATTAGATTATTTCTGTTTGAGAAATTGATGATCCCATTAGATTCTGCATGTGTTGAGGATTAGAAATATATATTTAATTTGTAAGAATGTTGATCTAAGAGGTAGAACGAAACTGTAGAAAAGTGCCTGTGAGTTAAGTTTTGGAATAATTGGGGGTTTTACTGTTTATGTTAAAATTATATTAAATTGATAATTCTATTGATTATTATATTAATTTATGAATGTTATTGTTATATCACTTGATAAAAATTGATGATTTAGATGTAAATTGCTTGAGGTGTATGAAACCCTTATTTTGTTGGACTTATCCGTTGTGTGTATGTTATTGAGCTATAACATGAGATGTTGTATGGATGTGAATATGATTATGATTGTGGTTCCTCACACTAATAACTAGGGATGGCACGGCCCCTGGGTAAGTGATGCTATAGGAGGGCGTGACCCTAGCATGGTGTGGGATGAGTAAGACAGTTAACACGTATCACTTATGTCGAATATGGCAGCCCTGGCATAGGGTTAATTGCAAGAGATTGTGTGGATTATCATGTGATTGTGGTTCCTCACATCAATGACTAGGGATGGCACGACCCCTGGGTAAGTGATGCTACAGGGAGGACGTGACCCTAGCATGGTGTGGGATGAGTGAGGCAATTAGCCCGTATCACTTATGTCAGTTGTGGCATGGCCTTGGCATAGTGTTAATTGTAAGGTTGTGTGAATTATGAATGTGAAAATGATAATTTTAATTGCAAGATTTGAGATGAATGAGTTTGATTATGAATTGTGATGTGAAGATGATGAATGATTGATAGAATAATGATATATCTATAGAAATGCTTGTAATTAACATTTGAAGTTATGACGAGATGATGTTGTGGATTTCCTTGTGTGTTTTATATATAAATGTTTTCTTTTCTCACCGTACAAATTGTGGATGTTTTAGGTGAGGAAGATCTGGCTACGAGTGGCATCTAGAATGCCAACGGTTGAATTGTGGGGATGCTTTGATATTGTGACATCGGGGCAGAGGATTTTTAGAACATATGTTTTATATGGATTTGGAATTGTAAATGTTATTTTTGAAAACAATTTGTAAACTCTTGCGTTTCATTTTTTTATTATTGTGGTTATTAAAGAATAATTTTGAAGATTCTCATGTGAACCCTTTTACCGAAATTGAAAAATTTATTTGTGTTTTCATTATTACAATATCTGTGTTGGGGTAGTAAGGGTGTCACATGGTTCCTCACACTAATGACCAGGGATGTGTCGAACCTTGAGTAGTGATGCTTCAAGAACGAGCGTGCCCCTAGCATAGTGTGGGATGAGTGAGGCAATTAACCCACATCACTTATGTCAAATATGGCAGCCCTGACATAGGGTTAATTGTAAGACTCGTGTGGATTGTAATGTGACTGTGGTTCCTCACACTAATGATCAGGGATGAGACGAACCTAGGGTAAGTGATGCTACGAGGACGAGCGTGCCCCTGCCATGGTGTGAGATGAGTGAGACAATTAACCTGTATCACTTGTGTCAGATGTGGCGTGGCATCTAGAATGCCAACAATTAAATTGTGGGTACGCTCTGATATTGTGACATTGGGGCAGAGGATGTTTAGGACATAGATTTTTATATGGATTTGGAATTGTAAATATTATTTTGAAAACAATTTGTAAACTTTTGTGTTTAATTTTCTAAATTTTTATTATTCTGGTTATTGAAGAACAATTTTGAAGTTTCTCATGTGAACCCTTTTACCGAAATTGTAAAAATTTATTAGTAAGTTTTCATTATTACAATATACGTGTTGGGGTAGTAAGGGTGTCACATTTAGTGGTATCAGAGCAGGTCGATCCAATCGGCCGTGAGTTATGAGTTTGTTGATATGTTAGTGCAATGATTGATTAAGTTTGTTGTTTATTTAATTAGAGTATAATTGTTAACTTTTCTGGGGATCAGAAAAGTAATGGCAGGAGGTAGGAGCGATTGTGCAATCGCTGATGCTCTTCAAGCGATGGCTCAGGCTCTTGGTAATATGAACCAACAACCAGAGGTAGATTAGCTGGAGAGATTCCAGCGAAATAATCCACCAAGCTTCCGTGGGGGTTATAATCCTGATGGAGCTGCTAACTGGATTTTTGAAGTTGAAAAGATATTCCAAGCTGTGGGATGTCCTTTGATACAGAAGGTGACTTTGGCTGCCTTCATGCTTTCTGGAGAGGCTGGCATTTGGTGGCAAGGTACTTTGCAAAGAATGATAGTTGCAGGTACCCAAGTGAACTGGGAGAATTTCAAGCGGCTATTCTTGGAGAAATACTTTCTGCGGGATGTGAGACATAAGAAACAGGTGGAATTCCTTGAGTTGAAGCAAGGAGAAAATTCGGTGGCTGAGTATGTGACTAAGTTTGGAGACTTGGTCAGATTTTGTCCTATGTATGATGGTGTGGACAATCAGGAGGACAAATGTGTGAAGTTTGTGACTAGTCTTCGCCCTGAGATTAAACAAGTTTTCAATTATCAAGGGATCACTCATTATCATGAATTGGTAAACAAGTGCCGAGTATATGATGAGGAAAACTGTGCTAGGGTAACTCACTATAAGAGTGGAGGACCCATGAGGAATCATAATAAGTTTGGGTCATCTAGTAAAGGTAAACCTTACACCAAGTCCGTCGGGAATTTGAGTTCTAAAGTGAATAATCAAGATTCTGTGCAACAAAGGAGTCAAGCTAGCAAAATTTCTAGAGGAGGGAGTGTGGGTTCTGTTCCACACAACAAATGCTTCAACTGTGGAAAGCCAGGGCATAGGGCAATTGAGTGTCGGATACCAAGAGCAATAACATGTTACAACTGCCAACAGAAGGGACACAAAGCTAATGAATGCCCCAATAACAAGAAAGGAACAACAGAGGTTGGAGGGAGTGCTAGTAAACCTAGAGCGACAGGAAGGGTGTTTGCCTTGAGTGGTGTTGAAGCTACTCAATCCGAAGACTTAATCTAGGGTATGTGTTTCATCAATGGAACTCCTCTAATAGTTTTGTATGACTTTGGTGCGACTCACTCTTTTATATCACATGCGTGTGTGTCCAAATTAAAATTACTTGTTTCTTCCTTGTATTTTGAATTAATAGTAGAGACACCAACTAATGGTTCAGTGTCTACTTCTAATGTCTATTTAAAGTGTCCTTTGATTATTGATGGTAGAGATTTCATGGTTGACTTAATTTGTTTGCCTCTATGTCAGCTAGATGTTATTCTGGGTATGGACTGGTTATCTTCCAATCATGTCCTTTTGAATTATGCTGATAAATCTATTATTTTTGGTGAGCCTATCAAAAAAGTGAGTAGGGATTATTTGACTGCCGACCAAGTTAAGGTATCTTTGCAAGAGGATGCCCAAGTGTACATGTTGTTAGCTTCTTTGAATTCTAAGAGTAATATTTTGGTGAATGAACTGCCTATTGTGTGTGACTTTTCGGATGTCTTCTCTGATGATATGTCTAGCTTACCACCTACAAGAGAAGTATAGTTTTCCATAGACTTAGTACTAGGAACAAGACCTATTTCTATTGCACCTTATAGGATGTCACCCGTAGAGTTAGTGGAGCTTAAGAAACAAATAGAAGACTTGTTGGAGAAGGGGTTTGTGAGGCCTAGTGTATCACCTTGGGGAGCACCCGTACTCTTAGTCAAGAAGAAGGATGGTAGCATGAGATTGTGTGTAGATTATCGCCAGTTGAATAAGGTGACCATTAAGAATAAATATCCATTGCCTAGGATAGATGATCTTATGGACCAGTTGGTGGGTGCTTGTGTATTTAGTAAAATTGATCTTAGATCGGGCTACCATCAGATTAGAGTTAAGGGTGAGGATGTACCTAAGACAACATTTAGAACTCGTTATGGACACTATGAGTATCTAGTAATGCCTTTTGGTGTGACAAATGCTCCTACAATTTTTATGGATTACATGAACCAAATTTTTCATCCGTACTTGGATAAATTTGTAGTTGTCTTCATAGATGACATACTAGTTTATTCCAAGACTAAAGAGGAACATGAGGAACACTTAAAAGTAGTACTTCAAACCTTCAGAGAGAGAAAACTTTATGCCAAGTTGTCTAAGTGTCACTTTTGGCTAAGGAAGTGAGTTTCTTAGGACATGTGATTTCAAGTGGGGGTATAGCAGTTGATCCATCTAAAGTTGAGGTAGTGCTTAAGTGGGAGACACCTAAGTCAGTTAGTGAGATTAGGAGCATCCTTGGATTGGCTGGATACTATAGAAGATTCATAGAGGGATTCTCTAAGTTAGCGTTACCCTTGGCAAGTTTAACTAGGAAAACAATTGTGTTTGTATGGGATAATAAATGTGAGAATAGTTTCCGAGCTCTTAAGGAGAAGTTGACTAGTGCACTTGTTTTAGTGTTGCCTGACCTTAGTAAGACTTTTGTGGTTTATTGTGACGCTTCTAAGATGGGTTTGGGTGGAGTGTTAATGCAAGAAGGAAAGGTCGTATCTTATGCATCTAGGCAATTGAAAATACATGAGAAGAATTACCCCACCCATGATCTTGAATTAGCAGCTGTGGTATTCACACTTAAGATTTGGAGACATTATTTGTATGGTTCAAAATTTGAGGTGTTTAGTGATCATAAGAGTCTTAGGTATTTATTTTACCAAAAGGAATTAAATATGAGGCAAAGAAGATGGTTAGAGTTCCTTAAGGATTACGATTTTGATCTTAGTTATCATTCGAGCAAAGCCAATGTGGTGGCTGATGCTTTAAGTAGGAAATCTTTGCATTTGTCTTCTCTTATGATTAGGGAGATGGACCTTTTGGCTTAATGTAGAGACTTGAGTTTGACTTGTGAGGTGACCCCTAGTAGTGTGAGACTAGGTATGACTCGGGTGACTAGTGAGTTGTTGAGGGAAATTGAGAAGCACAGTTAGTGGATTCATTTCTAGTGGCTAGACGTAAAGCTATAGGACAAGGTATTGGAGGAGAATTTACCTTGGGTGTAGATGGAGTGTTAAAAATTAAAGACCGAGTGTGCGTGCCTAGTGACCCTACACTTAGACGTTTGATAGTAGAGGAAGGTCATAGGAGCAAGCTTAGTTTTCACCCAAGAGCAACTAAGATATATCAAGACCTTAGGAAGATATTTTGGTGGCCTAGGATGAAGAAAGATATAGCTGAATTTGTGAGTGCCTGTTTAGTGTGTCAGAAGGCTAAGATAGAACCTCAGAAACCTTCAGGACTACTTCAGCCTTTGAGTATACCCGAGCGGAAGTGGGATAGCATTTCTATGAATTTTGTAGTTGCTTTGCCTAGGACTAAGAGTGGGCATGATTCCATTTGGGTTATAGTTGATAGGTTGACTAAGAGTGCACATTTCTTACATACATTAGGTATTCTCTAGAGAGATTGGCTAAACTGTATATTGATGAGATTGTGAGATTGCATGGGATACCATCTAGCATAGTGTCAGACAAAGACCCTAGATTCACCTCTAGGTTTTGGGAGAGCCTACAACGAGCTTTGGGGACCCAACTTTGACTTAGTTCAGCTTACCACCCTCAAACTGATGGTCAGACTAAGAGGACTATTCAATCTTTAAAGGATTTGCTTAGAGCCTGTGTGTTGGACCAAGGGGGTAGTTAGGATAGTCTTTTACCTTTGATAGAGTTTACCTATAATAATAGTTACCACTCTAGTATAGGTATGGCACCTTATGAAGCCTTGTATGGTAGGAGATGTAGGACCCCTTTGTGTTGGTGCGAGCCTGGTGATAATGTTATCTTAGGACCTGAGATTGTGCAACAAGCCACTGATAAGGTTAGATTGATACAAGAGAGGATGAGGACAACTCAGAGTAGACAGAAAAGTTATGCTGACAGAAGGAGAAATGACTTGGAATTTCAAGAAGGTGACCATGTGTTCTTGAAAGTCACTCCGTGGACTGGGGTTGGCAGGGCATTGAAATCTAGAAAACTTACTCCTCGATTTATTGGTCCTTTCCAAATTCTAAAAAGAGTCGGTAGTATTGCCTACCAAATTGCTTTGCCTCCTAATCTGTCAAATCTCCATGATGTTTTCCACATTTCCCAACTTCAGAAATACATCCATGATCCTTCGCATGTGATTGAGTCGGATCATCTTGAGGTTAAGGAGAACTTAACTATGGAAGCTACCCCTGTGAGAGTCGAGGATCGAATGGTGAAGCAACTTAGGGGTAAGGAGATTCCTTTGGTGAAAGTTATTTGGGGAGGAGCTACACCTGAAAGTGCTACTTAGGAGCTAGAAGAGAAGATGAAAGTGTCATATCCATTTTTATTTGCTTCAGGTAATTTCGAGGACGAAATTTTTAAAAGGAGTGGAGAATTGTAACACCCCAGTTTTTATTTCATTTTTATTTTATTTTATTGAGGGTATTTTGGTGATTTTATAAATGTATAAGGGTGATTTAGTAGCTTGGAACGGGCTGTTCTGAAATTGGAACGAGCCATTCCAAACTACCAAATTGTATGTGAGTTAGTAGCCTATAACGGGCCGTTCTCAGGTTGGAATGGACCGTTCCAGACTATTAAAACTGCCTATAATCTTAAATGGGAACGGGCTTCGAACGTGCCGTTTCCAAAATTATGCCCATTGTGAGTAATAAATGCACACCAGAACGGGTCGTTCTGGTTTGAGAACGGGTCGTTCTGGATGTGATTTTTACCTATGATTTAAGGGTCCAGAACGGGCCGTTCCGAATTTAGAACGGGTCGTTCCGGCGAAGCCTGATGCCTATAAATTGAGCTCTCTGTCACTCCCAAAAAGCACACCTCTCATTTTTTGATTTCTTTTCTTCTGCTCTCTCTTCTTTTCCTCTACTTTCTGCTTCAGACCGAGGGGAACCTAGCGAGGGAGATCAACCAGATCTTGTGTAGGTTCAGCTTTTACATATCCAGGTACGGGGGAAAAATGGATTATTTATATGTAGAGTTACATGAGGGAATTGGGTAGAGGAAGAGTCCCTTAGGATTATGAGTAATTTTATAATTATTTCTGTTTGGAGAATTATTGGTCTTATGTGATTTTGTATATATTTAGGACTATGAATATATGATTTATTTGTAAAAATGATGCTCTGGGAGAGAGAACGAAATTATAGAAAAGTGCCTGTAAGTTAGGTTTTGGAAAAATTAGATTATTTCTGTTTGAGGAATTAATGATACCATTAGATTTTGTATGTATTGAGGATTAGAAATATATATTTAATTTGTAAGAATGATGATTTGGGAGAGAGAACGAAATTGTAGAAAAGTGCCTGTGAGCTAGGTTTTGGAATAATTGGGGATTTTACCATTGACGTTAAAATTATATTAATTGATAATTCTATTGATTATTTTTTATTAATTTATGAATGTTATTGTTATATTAATAAGAATTGATGATCTAGATGTGAATTGCTTGAAGGGTGTGTAAACCCTTATTTTGTTGGACTTTTCTATTGTGTATGTGATATAGAATTGTGTATGTAATATGGAATTGAGATATGAGATGAGATGTTGTGTGGATATGATGATGATTGTGATTGTGGTTCCTCACACTAATGACCAGGGAGGAGACGAACCTTGAGTAGTCATGCTTCAAGGACGAGCGTGCCCCTGGCATTGTGTGGGATGAGTGAGGCAATTAACACGCATCACTTATGTCAAATATGGCAGCCCTGGCATGGGGTTAATTGCAAGACTTGTGTGGATTGTAATGTGACTGTGGTTCCTCACACTAATGACCAGGGATGAGACCAACCTAGGGTAAGTGATGCTACGAGGACGAGCGTGCCCCTAGCATGGTGTGAGATGAGTGAGGCAATTAACCTGTATCACTTGTGTCAGATGTGGCGTGGCCTTGGCATAGTGTTAATTGTAAGATTTATGTGGATTGTGATGGATTGATGTAATTGTGAATTGAGATGTGAAAATGATTATGATATATATAAATGCTTGTAAATATTTTATTAAGTAATGAGTTATGATGAGATTACATTGTGGTGTGTTTGTATGTGCTTTGCATATAGATATTTTCTTTTCTCACCGTATAAATTGTGGATGTTTTAGGTGAGGAAGATCCGGCTATGAGTGACATCTAGAATGCCAACAGTTGAATTGTGGGTACGCTCTGATATTGTGACATCGGGGCAGAGGATTTTTAGGACATAGATTTTTATATGGATTTGGAATTGTAAATATTATTTTGAAAACAATTTGTAAACTTTTGTGTTTCATTTTCTAAATTTTTATTATTGTGGTTATTGAAGAACAATTTTGAAGTTTCTCATGTGAACCCTTTTACCAAAATTGTAAAAATTTATTAGTAAGTTTTCATTATTACAATATACGTGTTGGGGTAGTAAGGGTGTCACATTTAATGCATGTATCGAATGAGTCAAGGATTACCTACCATTGCAACGAAAGATGATGAAGACAAATGAAGAAAACTTGTGAGTTAAATTCAAAGTATTGCAACAATCATCTTCTCTAAGCTACTATATAAAAAGATTCAAAACTCAAGAAATATATATATATATATATATATATATATATATATATATATATATATATATATATATGTAATAGAAGAGACACAATATATAAAAGAGACTTGTATATAAACATACACTTTGTATATTATACTTTGGTATAATCCTTATAATCATTTTTATAAGGTTGAGCTCAAAGAGATGTCTTTATAAAAAATATTTGTTTTGAACTTGGAGGGGTTTGTCTATAAAAGAATACTTATTTTGAGTCTGGAAAGACTTGACAGTAAAAGAATACTTGATTTGTAAGCTAGGGGAGGCTTGTTATGAAAAAAAATACTTGAATAGTTGTTTGAAGAGGAAAGTCAAAGAATATTTAGGGTCAAGCCAGAAATGACTTGTTTAAAGAATACTTGTATCTTTGTTGAAAGATATTAAAAATTAATTTAGTTGGATTAAGAATTAAACGTAATCTTAGTGATTAAGACGAACCATATAAAATTATTAGTGTTCCATCTAACTTTTCTTTGCATTTCATAAGGTTTGTGTTTAATATATAAAGATCAATTTCAAAATATGATATTTTGGTAAATTTATTTAATTTTTAATATTATGATAAGAAAAGGTTTTATTTTGTTGGAAATGTCATTATTATGTGACTTTTTAATTTAAATATTACAAAAAAGAATTTACCAAAATATCATACCTTGAAATATATTTATCAAAGTGTTACATTTACTATTCATGTTGAAATTTTGGTTTCCCACTAACCAATTTCTCACCTATGTTTTTAATTTTTTTTAATTTATGTATTGAGAAATTGGTTAACCAATTTCTTGATTGCAACTTTTTTAATTTTGTTTTATTGATATTATTATTTTATAATATAATTTTTTTTTATTTTAATAGTATACTTATTTCTATTATAAATATAATATTTTTAAATATGATTAATAAATTTTTTAATATGCGTGTTTAATGATTTATTAGAAGAAAGTAAAAATATTATTTTTATAAATATTTTTAATATATTATAGTCTTTAAAAACAAGATTTCAAACAACATATGAAATTGATAAAATTGACTTTAAATCAAAATAACATGAAGAACAAAATGAAAGGTACAATAATAGAAATAGATCATATTACTATTGTTGGTTAGAAGTTCTCACACGATAAGGACATTTTTTCTTGGTATAACCTAAATTCCTACACATGAAACATCATCCTTTTGGTTGACTAGGTTCTCTCATATTTATTTCTATATGCATATTTGAGGATTTTGGATGACCCTTTTTTTGTTTTTTTCATGTCCGAATTGGGGCAGATTTATGGTTGATTACATTGTGACCAATATTATTCATTGCACAACTTTCCAAACAATCATTTGTACACATTGGAAATGTATTCTAATGTTTAAACAAAAAGTATGCTAGATGTGTAATCACAGTGACCATGTTCACAAGTAACAATGACATGTAAGCAAACGTGTGTAATTTTTGGAATTTGTCACAACCACACATTTCATTCAGTCTGACTGTGAATTTTTTAACCGATCATCCTTCTCTTGGGTCAAGTGTCTCTTTGGTGGGATTACTTTTGGTCATTGCCCAAAAGGCCTCTCTATCATTGAAGTATGTTTGTGTTATATAAATTGTTAAAAATAACCCTTATAAAATATCCCTTTAGACAAATACCATAAAATAACCTCATCAGTGGTATCAGAGTCGCTTGGTTAGATGCGGTAACAACCCTTATAACCCTTCATAACTAATAACATATAATGTGATATATAAAGACAAATTCCGTTGCATGAAAGGTTAGGTCCCTTGTTTGAGGGGAGGATTGTTGGGATACAAATAAGTCCCACATCGATAAAATAAGAGAAAAATAACAACTTATAAAGAATACACATACTCCAATGTAAAAGAGGCCTTTTGGGTGATGACCAAAAACAAAAATGTAAGGGCTTAGGTCCAAAGCGGACAATATCTCATCATTGTGGAGTTGTGTGTGAAAAACCTAATAAAAATAACTCTTATAAAATATCCTCTCAAACAAATATCATAAAATAACTCAAATACTCTTGCATTAGGAAACATGAATTGCATTTGTCAAACTCAGGTGTGTGGTGAGAGTTTGTCTTTGTTTGTGCATCAACTAAGGCCTTGTTTAATATTTTTTAGTATACTTGATCAAATCTCAATTTAGTATGTGAATTTTCTCCCTCTTTGATTGAATAAGTTGTTATACCTTTAGAAAGTCGACAGAATCAATGCTCTAATTGGTAGATTTCTGGTTTTTCTAAGTAGTTAGTTGATTGCCTATGCTAGATTTATGGTCATATGCCCCTATCTTCGTTCTCCATCACATGCAAGAGTCCATTTATCTCATGGGATTGGATCAAACCATTGAATAACATTATCACTCTCTAGATTTGTCATCATATTATTGTAGTAGTAATTGAATGTATGCTTAACCATGCCACATGCTAGGGAATTTAAACCATACAAAATCATTAGGTTGAAAAATAGTTGATGAAATTAATTATTTTTATTGCAAGAATAAAGAAAAATTTACTAACCCATTTTAATGATTTGTTTTCTTCTGCTCGTATTTTTGTTTTGGCTTGTGAAATTTTATGCAATGTATTGAATATAGAACACATGCACAAGATTCTTTGATGTCCAACCACTGTCAGCTTTGGAGTATGCATTCTTAATTGACTCGTTCTTATTTGATATCAAGCAAAGACCATTTTGAGGTGTGACATGTTTTTTCAAAATTTGTAGAAAGAAGAACTATGTAGCTATTGTTTCACCTTCAACAATTACAAATGCTATCAGAAGGATTTTTTTGTTTCTATCTTATGCAATAGCTACTAGTAGAGTGTCTCTATACTTTCCATACAATTAAGTACCATCAACTTGAACAATGGGCTTGCAATAGTTAAACCCATCAATGCATGGTTTGAAACTCCAAAATAGTTTATGGAATTCAACAAAACCCTCGACTAATTGTCCTTATTCTTTCATAACTATTATCAATTTAGGTAAATTGTTGTAGATTTTTTCCTAACACACACACACACACACACACACACACACACACACACACACACACACACACACACATATATATATATATATATATATATATATATATATATATATATCTTCAATAGCCTTTTGCTTGGCCTTCTATAGTTTTTTGTACATCATAGTGTAACCTTTGACACATTTTATATGCATTATTAGTGTTGGCATTAAAATGGATGGATCGATTTCAATCTATAGGTGAGTATTTTTGCTTATTAGGACATAACTATGCTTGGCATAATCCTATGTAATTACAAGACTTAAACATTTGTGTAGTGTAACAAGCTTTCGAATCTCCAAGTTTTCGCTGTTTTCAATAAATGTTGCCTTGCACCTCCAACCACGTTGGTTGTCAACACATTTTGCAATAAGTTAGGTCTATAACACTATCCTTAGATGTTCCTCCTTCATCCTAGAGTACACTAAGATATCATTTATAAAGCCAACTACAAAGATATCTAGGTAAGAGTGAAATATCTTGCTCATGTAGTCCATGAACATAGTAGGCACATTAGTCACACTAAAACACATAACTAGGTACTCATAGATATTAGTATGAAATATTTTTGACTAATTGGTACGTAAAGTCATCTATCTATAGCAAAGTATACTTATTCTTAATTGTCAACTTGTTCAACTATGCACAACCTCATGCCTCCATCTTTCTTTTTCACTTAAAAGACAAACTCTCTTCAACATGATACGTTAGGTCACACAAACTGTTTCTTTAACAACTCCTCTAATTACTTTTTAAGCTCGACTAACTCTAAGGGATACATCCTATACAGTGTTACATATACGAGTTTGGTTCCAAGTACTACATTTATGGGAAACACTATCTCACGCTTGGGTAGTAAACTAGACATGTCGTCAGGAAACACTCTTGTAAATTTTCTCACTATAGGTATCTCACTCACTACAACCTTGCTCTCCAACTTCAAGGAATCTAGCATCATGTAGCCTTGGGCATCCTCTTTTAGAGAAGTTTTAACCTAGTTGGTAGTCAAAAAGTCTTTACTTTTACCCTTGGCAAACTGACAAAAAATAATGGTTCTGTTGGAACTAGTTTAGTAAGACATGGATGGAAGATAACCTCTCTATACCTAGAATGATATCTTGTTGACTAAAGGAAAAAAAAATTAAGTTAACTACAAAACTTCTTCAACAATTTTCAATGGGTATTTAAGGCAAACATCAAAAAATGAAATTGGCCCACTAATTGACATTTCCACTATAAGCTCAAACTTTGAAGTAGACAAAAAATTTTAGTTGAACACACAAGAATGTGAAATGAAAGAATGAGTCACACTAGAATCATACGAGACAACTAAAGGAACTCCACCAACAAAACACATTCCTTAGATCAAGTCATGAGACTGTGAGGCTTCAGCACCACACAAAGCAAAAACTCTCCCAAAAACCTTTGGTTTGCAAGATTGGAAGCCACCCTTGCTAGCACTTGCCAACTTCTTTCTAGGTTTGGCACAACCTTTCACAAAATTCCCCCTTGATAGTTGTAGAAAGGCACCCCTTGCTTTGGGCAAGCAAATGCCTTAAAATTTCTTCCCTAGATGACAACGCTTAAAACACTTCACCATATTGACTTACAAGTGTCGAGTATGGCTTATTCTTGTTGGAGGAACTATACCTCATTTTCTTTCCCACTAGTCCCACACTCTTATAATGTGTTGCATGTTTCTTACCATCCTCATCATAAATGTGGCACTTATTTACTAGTATAGGGAATTGGTAATCTTCTAGTATTTCATGAATTGCTTGGTCACTAGTCATAGGCTATTGATGAACTTCACACATTTGGATTGCTCATCATCTGCATCGTTGTTATGGGGACAAAAGTGCAGCAACTCTTCAAACTTGGTGTGCCATTACCCTATTTTAGCTCTAGGAACTCAATCTCCTTCCTGTTCTTCACATCTTGAGGGGAGTACTTCTTTAGGAAAATCCTTTTGAAGTTCTCCTAGTTTACTAAAGTACCCTCCACCACCATCCATTATAGAGTGTTCTACCACTAGAACCCAACATCTCCAGACAACTTGAAGGCAACAAGTGACACCTTTGGAGCATTAGGACACTTTATAGCCTAAAAACTTTTTTCCACCTCAAAGATCCACTCTTTAGCCCTATTCATATCATACCCATCCTTAAAGGTAGGTGAACCATTATGTTGAAACTTAGACAACCAGTTGATGCCAACAATGTTTGCATTATGCATCCTCTGAGCTATTGCCTATAAAGAATTAACTAAAGCATGTTCATTCCTTCCTACATAACTTTTCTGAGTGAACTAAATTATGAGAAAAACATAAATTAGCATATTTTTGCCTTGGCATATTATACTTCTTTAAGTGTACTAAATGTTTTATTCCCTAAGAAAGCTCTTTGTAACTCATAAATTTGTTAAAGTAAATGAAGCTATATTTTGTGTTATAACTAAGGACAAATAAATCCCTAAAATCATGGAGAAAGTCAACAAAAGTCGATCTACAACCTGTTCCTCACTGATACACACCACATATTGTTTGGTTGGTGTTCTAAAGTTGATAAGTAGCCTCGTTGATCAGATAAGAAGTAAAAATTTAGTGAAACATATTTAATGCATCAATGAACACTTCTCACATAAAGGAATGTGTAATGAAGACAAATGAAGCAAGATTGTGAGGAACCATCAAGATTTTACAATGTTCATCTTCATTTGAGATACTATATAAAAAAGCTTCATTATTAGAAAGAAAAAAGAACATTAGAAGAACTTTTAAAGAATATTTTATACAAATTATTATTCATTCATTCATTCTTTCTATAAAGACTTCTATTTTTAGTTGGTTGTATCATGCCTTATTTGTAAGACATAACAACAATTGTAAAACTTTACCCAGATATAATTATTGTTATAGGGTTAAGCTTGGAGAGGTTTGTTTGCAAAAAAATACTTGTTTGAGTCTGGAGAGACTTGTTTGCTAAAGAATACTTGTTTGAGCTTGGAGAGGCTTGATTGCAAAAAAATACTTGTTTGAGCCTAGAGAGGCTTGTTTGCAAAAGAATACTTGTTTGAGCTTGGAGGTGTTTGATTGCAAAAGAATACTTATTTGAGCTAGAAAGGTTAGACTACAAAAAAATACTTGATGTTGAAGCATAGAGAGACTTTGTGTGAAAAGAATACTTAGGTAGATTGCTTGAAAAGACAATTCAAAGAATACTTAGATTTGAGCCACAAGTGGCATGTAGAAAGAATAATTTTATTTTATTTTAAATAGTGTAAGTTAATCCGGTTGAATTGAGAACTGGATGTAGTCTCGATGGTTGAGACGAACTAGTATAAAAATATCTTTAGCACTCTTTGCTGTCAACGTTACTATTTCACTACTTGAAAAAGTGTAAGTTTTTGATTGTCACTATTCAACCCCTTCTAGTATCTATTTATTTTCCCATAGAAAATATTTGAAAAAAACACCTCATGTGATAGATGAAGTCACCTTCTTCTAAACTTGAAATCAAGTACTTAACAAAAAGAGGTATATAATCTAAAGAAATAACTTATGAATAACAAGAACTACTACGAATCCAAAAGAAGTTACATGATCCATAAACATAACAAAATTGTAAAACAAATAAAGATCTTAATCTAAGAATCTTGACGTCACATTCTATTAGAGTTCAACCATAGTATTTCACAAGGCTCATGCTTTGTCACCAATATCATCATCAAGATGATCTTCACCTACAAAACACATATAGAGATAAGAAACACAACAACAAAAAGAGTAAAAACATTTCACTTTTGATTATAATGTGAGATATATTGAGGTAGCCACACACATAAACTACAACATAAGCATACATATACGTAATGAGAGTATTAAAAATAATAATGGAATTATTTTGACCGTAAGTCCACTAACATCATTAGGATCACCGTGTCCAAGATATTGTCTACTTTGGTACTTGTTGGGTTGTCACGATTTTGTCTTTAAAAAGGTGTCTCAATGAGTTATGGAGAAAGGGTGTTCATAAACTACCTCAACCTTGATTTCGAAGTGATGTGAGACCTTTAGACATATCAGAACAAGCCTCTTAGTCAAGGCTAGGGACCAAAAGTGGCCTAGGTCTTTCCTCTAACGCTAATGTTTTGATCATAATTATGCTTGCATCATTAAGGTCACCACGTATGAGTAGGGGTGGGTATACGGACCGGTCCGGCCCGTTTAAGGCCCGGTCCATAAAACCCGCGTTTTATACGGGCCGGATAAGTCCGGTCCGTAAAATAAATGGACTTATTTTTTAAGTCCGTATCCGGCCCGCCAAAATCCGCGAATAACAGACCGGTCCGCAGGCCTAAATAATGGTTCAAAAAATAAATTTTTAAAAATAAAAATACATAAAATTAGAAGAAAAAAAATATTTTTTATTTATAAGCTAAATTTTATCATACTAAAATATATCAATAGTTAAAATGGTTTAAAATACTAAATATTAAAATATTAAAATAAAAATAATTATAAATACTTAAATAATAGTACCAAACTTTCAATAATAAAAGCATCAAAATATCATAAAAATAATTCAAATGACAAATATATACCAACTAAACATAATTCTAATGTCATAATAATTTTAAAAAATTAAATACACAACTTAATATTAAAATCATAATATTTAAAAATATTAAATGTGAAGTCCGCGGACTAATCTGCGAGCCCGCGGATTAAATCCGCCAAGTCCGCGGACTTAACGGGCCGGGCTCAAAAGTTAGACATAATCATACGAATTTGAAAAAAATGGGCCCGTTATCCGCGAAATCCGCAGGCTTACGGACCGGTCCGCAGACCCAGGTCCATCTACCCACCCCTACGTATGAGGTATTATCCATTTTGGTGCGCTTTGGGTTATCACAATTTTATCCTTAAAAAGGCACCTTGATGGGTTATGGAGGGAAGCCTTAATTCCTAATTGATGTGAGACTTTTAGGCATATCAGAACATGAACAATATAACTTCAATTTGTAGCAATTCAATTTCTCAACATAAGCACACACATTCACAGCTCATGCACTTAATGTAGTGGACATGGGCTCATCCAGATCTACATGAATTGGCACCAAGTCGATCTCAAAACTTGTGGCCCAAAAGCTAATACTCATGGCTCAAAAGTGAATACTCATGCTCATGATGCATGTTTACAAGACTCTATGCAAAACTTTATCTCATTGGCTAAACTCATACTCATATTATTCACTAACACATCATCTTCATGTCAATTTTATGCACACATAATCATTTTGTCAATCTCATGCACACATATTATCATCATTTCATTCTCATATCACATAGTTTCATCTTCAACCACATATAAAGTTTTCATACCACGCATAAACATTTCATATCATGCACATCACATTGAAGCATCTCATACCTCATACATGCACAATGTCTTGAGCACAATGTCTTACAACATAATTTTATATCTTCATCATAACCCTTTTATACGTACTGCTCAATTGTATAAGTGTATCATCACATAACATATTCATCATATAACTCCTAAATGTACTTAGCTAAGTTGCACAAATATTTCATTGGCACAAACATCTTAATTGCACATAACAACTCATAGCACAATGATTCATCACACAATATCCCAAACACATAGATTTCGACCTTAACACTTTTCATATACATATTATAGTTACTCTTTAAACTCTTGTACAAATCATAAGATTAAGTTTCTCTCATATTTCTCTTGGTTCTTAACATTCACACTTATAACTCATAAATGTTATTTTCCTATCTTAAGTTCTTACGACCTTGTGTGGTATAAACACGATATCCAAAGTTATACATATACTATTAAGTTGTTCTTAATTTTTTTTTGAAAGACTAAGACAATTACCTACAACCTCTATGTTGATCCCAAGAGTTGATTTTACCATATACTATTTTTAAAAATTAAAAAACCACAACATGTCAGCCTAAAATTAACAATTTGACCTTCACTCAAAATTTAATCATAACTTTAGTTATAGACCTCCTTTTTAGGTGATTCCAACATTATTAAAAAGCTAATATCCAAGACTACAACTCTTACGATGATCACAAAACCTAATTCTCACTTCTCACGCCCAATGTGGCATTTTTCACACCCGACACAAAGATCAAAAACCTTTTTACAATACTTGCGTCTAGTGTGGTTGAGTGCACATCCAACAGGAAACTTACATAGAAATAGTATCGAACAACGCTTGGCAAGGCCTATTTGGCCCTCGACACAAAAAAAATAGAGATCACTATGAATTATGATGCCCAACGCCATAAATATGTGTGTAGCGTGACACAAGTTCGACATTCCTCTTTTCTCACTCACTCCAATCATTTAAAACATTAATTAATGTCTAAAACTATCCTATTATACCATCAATTACTCAAATATAATATCAATTTTACATATTCGCACAATTCATATCAATTTTCACTTTGCTTTATAAATCAAGGGTTTCCTACAAGAATTATAGGCACTCATAGATTCACAAATAATCAAAATCAATAGATTTCATGTCATATGTAATACAAAGATCATCCATAAAAGCCCATACAAATCGTACGAAGCATAACTCGTCATACAAATCAAAATAATGAATTCTCCTAACAACACAAAAGAATAGAAAACAAGGATGGAGTCAACCATGCTACCCAACAAATAATCCATACCTTAAAGATAGAACTTTTACTATACCTTAATCTGATGAGCATTAGATGACACACACAAGCCTCCAGTGTGTGCTTTTGTAGCCTCATTCTCCTCGAGAGCGTCTTTGTTTTTAGAGGAAAGGGAATAAACATTAAGTGTGAATGAAAATCGTAAGAAGAAAAAATGATGATAACTCTTTAAAACCTTTCAACCCACACTCAACTCCTTAATTTAACAGATCAACCTTGACTTAACTAACCCTTGCGTCACACATGAATTAAAATCATAATATATAATATAAAATGCATTAAACAAATAAAACACATATTTATGTCTAATAATTATTATAACCAATAATTTCACAAACATTTATTTATTTAATGAAAACACTCATAATTATCTAAAAAGTCTTAATTTTATTTTATAAACTCCCTTTATTAATGAAAACATCATTTTAATAATTTTAGAAAACTTAGGGTATTACATCATTTATAAAAATAACCAAGATAAAAAGTTTTGGCTTTCTATGATGGTTATAAAAATAACCGAAATAAAAAGTGTTCCGGTATGCCTAAAAGTCCCACATCGCTTAGGAGTCGAGGCTAAGGGTAGTTTATAAACACCCTTCCTCCTTAACCCACCGAGGCGCCTTTTCAAGGACAAAACCGTAACGGCCCAACGAGCGCCAAAACGGACAATACCTCGGACGCGGTGACCCTAACGATGATAGCGGACTTACGATAGGAACATTGGTGCTAGAAGGAGGGCCCAGGCCACTCTTGCCCCTTAGCATCGACTGGGGAGCTTGTTCCGGTATGCCTAAAAGTCCCACATCGCTTAGGAGTCGAGGCTAAGGGTAGTTTATAAACACCCTTCCTCCTTAACCCACCGAGGCGCCTTTTCAAGGACAAAACCGTAACGGCCCAACGAGCGCCAAAGCAGACAATACCTCGGATGCGATGACCCTAACGATGACAGCGGACTTACGGTAGGAACAAAATTTTTTATTTTTTTAGATTAACAATTATTTCTTTACCGTGTTATTTCTTTCTTGTCAAATCTCTTCACATTTTGTCGTTGCACTCTTTCCTTTTTGTTGTAGCATCTCCTCACATTCTGTTGTCTCACTCTTTTTCTCTCGTTCTTGCATCTCCTTATTTTCACAAGATCATCTTCAATTCATCTTTTACCACCATGCTCGTCACTACCACATTTGTCACTTCCACCACCATGTTCCTCACTTCTACCACCATGTTTGCTTTTAAATTGTCACATTATTAACATTTAATCAACAACAATAGAAAACAAAAATAAAATGATAGCAAAAGAAGAGAATAATTTTCCTAGATGTGCAAGGAGGAGGATAATTAAACGGGAAATGAGACGAAACTAGAAACAAGAGTCTAGAGTTGAAGAACATGAATTGAAATTTGAATTTTCAAAATATATTTTAGAAAGTTCTTGTATGTTGGATGTTATTATATCTGTCATAGAAAGGTTAGGGTCAACTTAAAAGTTTAGAATCCTGAATCCTAAATCCTAAAAGTTAACCGTTCCCAACACATTCTATATTAAGTTGTTGTGACACACTACAAAAAAAAGTCAATTTAGCCACCGAAATTAGCGACCGATTTTTTTTCGTCGCTAATAGCGACATAATTAGCGACCGAATATGATTTAGTTGCAAATTTTAGTTAGCGAGCAATTTAGCGACCGAATTTTTTAGTGGAAAATAATAGGTCGCTAAATCAGTCGTTAAAATAATAATTGTTGATTAAAATAGCGACGGAACGGGTTTCGGTCGCTAAAAAAATAAAAATATTATTATTTATAATAATTTTTGCGACCAAATTAAAATCGGTCGCTAAAAAAATAAAATATTATTTTATAATAATTTTAGCGACCAAATTAAAATCGGTCACTAAAAAAATTATTATTTATAATAATTTTAGCGACCAAATTATAATCGGTCACTAAAAATATAAAATATTATTATTTATAATAATTTTAGCGACCAAATTAAAATCGGTCGCTAAAAAATAATAAAAAAATTATTATTTATAATAATTTTAGCAACCAAATTAAAATCGGTCGCTAAAAATAAAATATTATTATTTATAATAATTTTAGCGACCAAATTAAAATCGGTCGCTAAAAAAATAAAATAAATATTATTATTTATAATAATTTTAGCGACCAAATTAAAATCGGTCGCTAAAAAAATAAAATTATTATTATTTATAATAATTTTAGAGACCAAATTAAAATCGGTCGCTAAAAAAAATAAAAAATATTATTATTTATAATAATTTTAGCGACCAAATTAAAATCGGTCGCTAAATGTAAATTTTTTAAAAAATTTAGAAATATATTTCTTTTAAATGAAAGCAAATATAAAAATATACATTATTATTTTTATAATGATAAAAATATTAATGATAAGAAATAAAAATCAATACCCTCCTAATAAAATTAATTTTTTTTAAAATAATACAAATTATAAAATTTAAACTAGATAATTAATATATCATGATGTATTAAAAAATAAGAAACATAATGCTATAAATGAAAATTAAATAATAATCTTTTTATTGAATCTTTTTTTTTTAAAAATAGACTAATTTAAATAATAATTTATCAAGAAAATTTATTTATTTTTCTCTTGAGAAATTTATTTCTCTTTTACCATGCTTAATATTTTATTACATTATTAGATAATATGAAAATACATAATTTATTGTGCTTTCCAATTTTGTTAAGATAAATAAACTTCTTTTCATAAATCTTATTTTAGTTTTATTATTATTTTCAAAATTGACTTAAACATCTAGTTCAATTGATATAAACATGTTAGTTCCATTAAATTAAAAATAATTGGCTTATAAGGATTAATAAAAATTTATCAAACAAATCTAAAATTGATAAAATATAATTAATGTTCCATTAGTTTAATAAATAAAAATTATAAAATAAATTATATATATATATATAAATATATACACCAATAACACATGAGATCAATTACTTAAAATACGTTATATCATCTATCTTCGATTATGCTCGTACTACTTTGGGGTAGATATCGCTTCTTTGAAGAGACATGATTCTATTATTATATATGAATATGATCCCACCATGGGAAACTGATTCAACAACAACCATATTTTGAAATATTTTTATTTTGTTTAATGATAAATTAATTTTTAATATAAATTTTTTTATTTAAAATATATCTAATTATACATATATATTTTAAAATTATATTAATTAAATATGTATATAATAGTTTATCTTAAAAATCAATTCATTTAGATATTATAAAATATTTTATTTTAAACATCAATTAAATAATACCTTGCTACTTATAATTTATTTAAATATTTATAAATGAATATTACATTAACTCCATTGATTATTTTAATCCTTGTCTTTAATTTTATTATATATAAAATTTATTTACCTAATATATTTTGAAATTATTTTCATGAATCTTATTTTATTTCAATTGTTATTTTAAAAGTTAGGCTTAATCATTCAATTCAATTGATATAATCGTGTTAGTTTCATTGTTTAAAAGCAATTGACTTATACAAAAATTAGTAAGAATTTGTGAAACAATTATAAAATGAAATATTTTTTAGTAATTTAAAAAAAATTATTATCCTTTGATTTTAATTTACTCATAGATATTCATAGTATTTAACTTATGATATATACACCTCCTTTTTATTACAATTACATCTGCTTTGTTTAAAAAGGCTAAAATTGTTGATAGTAGAGCTCGAATCCACACACATACTTACGTGGAGAAAATCTTAAGTCTTCCCCCTTAACTAATTGGGCAAACCACCCACTGGTTCTTTTTGATCAGTTTTTAATACATCACAATGCGTTTCCTTGTTTTTTTCTCTATCAAATAGAATATGTGACCGTTTTAACGAAGTTTTTTTTATTCGCACATTTATTTTAAAGTTTCATGTTGAAATAAAATTCCAACACAAATTAACATATTTTATAACTAATATCTGGTTTTAAACTTGATATGAAAATATTATGATATAACTTGATAAGATTTTAAATTAGTATTTTATTAATGGTTGATAATTAGAAAATAAAACAAGGATAAATACATTTTTTGAATTTTATATCTTTTAAGATGAATAAATATATTAAGTTAATTAATAATTTATTTAAAATTTTAAAATTTAATTTATAAAAATAATATTTTAAAAGAGAAGTGTTATAATAACACAGGTGTAACTTTTACTAAGTATTACATCGCTCAATAACTTTATATTAAATGTGAATTTTATAAATTCAACTATTAGATTGAAAGTTTTTTACTCTTAGATCATATATACAAAATTTTATATGAATTCAAGATGATTTGATACTTCATTCTTGTAAAATAAAATTGATGTAACATATACATTTCAAAATATATTAAAATATGGACACTTTGATTACCTTCAAGTTGTTGTTCAATTTTAACAAAACTTGATATAAACATATAAAGTGATATGAACTTTCAATTTAACGGTTGGATTTACAAAATTCACATTTAATATAAAGTTATTGAACAATGTAATACTTAGTAAAAATTATATCAGTGTTATTATAACCCTTCTCATTTTAAAATATAAAAATTATTATTTAAAATTTAAAATTTATAATAGATAATTTAAATTGTATCATAATATTAATTTTAAATAGAAATAAGTAGATTGTTAATTATAAAAGTAAGTATATATAAATAAAGATTAATTAAATATAATATAATTATTATTATTGGTAATATAATTATTAAATATATTATTATATTTTTATAACGGTTCGGATACACCGAAATGAGAGGGATCCAAAGATAGTATAAGTATGAGATTGTATATTTGACGATGACTTAAATGAATTAATTTGTACTACCTATACTGACAATATGCATATGCCTTTCTTTAGCTTATCTCATAAGAACTCCACAGTTAAGCGTGTTTGACTTGGAGTAATATAGGGATGGGTGACCTTCTGGGAAGTTTCCCAAAAATTGTGTAATTAAGGACAAAACTTGCTGAAAAGTAAAGTATTGTGAAATAGAATCCTTGAGAGGCCAAATATGAGTATTTCGTAGCGACCGAATTTGCAACGTCTATAAAATTTAATAAAATAAAAAATAAATCTTTAGCGACCGATTTAGCGACCGATTTATTCGGTCACTAATTTGGTCCCCATACACATCAGCGACCAAAATCATTGCAACCATTTTGCGACTGAAATTTTCGGTCGCTAAACCAAAATTTTCGGTCGCTAATTAGCGACCGAAAACTTTTTGGTAGCTATATAACTTTGCGACTAGGGTTTTTCTGACTACTTAAATTCGGTCGCTAAGGCAAATAGCGACCGATTTTAGCAATTTAGCGACCGATTTTGGTGGTCGCTAAATCCAATTTTTTTTGTAGTCACCTGACATAAAAAGAGTTTCCTATGATTAGTGAATTAATATCTAACATAAAAAATGCAACCATATTTACAAGGTTGTCACTATGTTAAATATTATGTTTAGTGGATGACGCTGGACATAAAATCTCATCATAAAAAATTCTTTTTACACTAACAAATATAAAAAAGTCTTTTTAACCAATGTAAAAGACTCCTTACACTAGTGATTTCTTGCACATATTGCACACTATATGCAAATTTTGCACATGCATATGGAAATTAATTAAAAATAGGAAAATAATAACTTGAGAAATACACCAACGATAAAGAGGAAAATTATTCTACTTGATTTATTGCTCATATTGAGCTCTAAAAACATCACTTTCTACTTGACATAACTTTGTGCTTTAGACCCAAAATATCTAGTAAACATTTGCTATTCTTTGATGGGAACTACCGTGAGAAGCTTGACTTTGTGTAAAGTAATTCCAAATTTCTGCTCAGCATAATTTTGTGATTTGGACCAAAAATCAATTTTAAACATGTTCTATTCTTTGATGGGAATTGCCATGAGAGGCTTGACTTTGTGTAAAGTAATTCCAAAATTTTCGGTCATGTCCATGTCTTTTGCTTTGCACCCATCTGCTAGCTTCCAATCAAAATGGAATAGAAGTGAGGCTAGTATGGTATGCACAACCCTGTTAGCTAGTGGAATGCCAGGACACATTCTTCTTCCAGACCCAAAAGGAATAAACCCTAAATCATCTCCTCTAAAATCCCTTTCATTCTCCAAAAATCTTTCTGGTAGAAACAAATTTGGTTCAGTCCAAATGGTTGAGTCCCTTCCCATGCTCCAAACATTAACTAGAACTTGTGCATCTTTGGGTACTCTAAAGCCACCTATGTCCACTTCTGCCACTGATTTGTGAATTAGTATTGGGGCTGTTGGGTGCAATCTAAGGGTCTCTTTTACAACAGCATGTAGGTAATTAAGCTTAGAGATATCTGAATCTTTAAGTTCTCTTTCTTTGCTAAGGACTTGTTGAAGTTCTCTTTTGATTTTTGTCAGTTTTTCCGGATTGCATAGTAACTCTGCCATAACCCATTCTATTGTGGCTGTTGTTGTATCCAACCCAGCTACAAATAAGTCCTGCCACAAAAATGTGTAACAATAAAAGGAAAATTAAGATTGGTTCTTTGGCACAACTACATTAAGAGGAAAATAGTTTTGGTTTATTAGTGAATGGCATCATTTCAAAGTTTGGTTCTATATAAGGAATGTATTTTGCTTTTTACTATTTTGATGCGAGCCCAAAATCTAAGTCAAGGGCCCAAAATTTTTGTCATCCCCTAAATGTATATATTTAGGCAGATGATAAACACACCTCCACTCTTATATAAATACATCTTCTTTTTAAAAAAAAATATATAAAATGTCTAAATTACCCTTTTAAAAAAAATGAAATTCCTAAATTTACACCTCCCTTCCCCGCACCCCACACTCTACACCCCTCTTCTTCCCAAAGCCTCTTTCTACTCAATGTCATTAAGTAATATACTTTTACAGTCATTCTGAATAGAAAAAAAGGACTAGCCCCACCATAACCAGCATAAGAAAGGCTCTTTTACAATCATTAGCATTCCGGAAAGTACTTTTACAGTCATTAGCATTCCGGAAAGTACTTTTACAGTCATTAGCATTCCGGAAAGTACTTTCTGGAATAGTAAAATTATTGTTCATATAATTCCGAAAAGAACTTTCCGTAATAGTAACTTTAATATTATGGAAAGTACTTTCCGGAATTATGTAACAAAACATTTCCGAAAAATATTTTTCGGAATAAGAATTTAATATTATGGAAAATATTTTCCGGAATATTTTTATATAATTCCGGAAAGAACTTTCCGTAACAGTAAGAAGAAAAAGAAGAGGAGTGCCAGAAAGAGAAAGAAGAGGGGTGTGCGAGGTGCGGGAAAAAAAGAAGAAGAAGAGGAGTGACAAAGAGAAAGAAGAGGGGTGCGCAATGTCAGCAGGTGGTCTTGTAAGAGAAAGACTCTTACTTGTTCTATGGAAAGAAACACTAGTACAAAAATGAATTTTAAAATCGGGGTTTTAAAATCAGTCATAAGGTAACCATTTTAAAAGTGACGCAGTGGCCTGTACTGCAACAGAACGTCCCTAGAACGGCCCGTTCTGCAAGCAGAACGCGCCCGTACTGCAAGCAGAACGCGCCCGTACTACAAGCAGAACGCGCCCGTACTGCAAGCAAAACGGCCTGTACTGCTTGTAGAACGGGCCGTACTGCTTGCAGAACGGGTCGTACTTCTTTCAGAACGGGCCGTTCTGAAAGCAGAACGGGTCGTTCTTCTTGCAGAACGGCCTGTTCTGGTGCCGTTCCAGACTAAAGTTTACATGCAGATACAGGATAAGGGGGGTGCGGGGAAGGAGGGTGTAAATTTAGGAATTTCATTTTTTTTAAAGGGTAATTTAGACATTTTATATATTTTTTTTAAAAAAGGGGGTGTGTTTATACGAGAGTGGAGGTGTGTTTATCATCTGTCATATATTTATTGTCTTGTAACATATACGTGATTGTCTCGCATAATTTTTTTTATATATCCAAAAAGTATTTTTTTTTAAAAATAATTTTACCGAAAATAAATAAATATAAATATAGGCATTTGTAAATTTTAATTTTAGAAAATTTACTTACCTTAATGAATGAAATGTTGTTATTGTAGTATAATTATTATAATGTTTTTATATGCATCATGGATTGAAAAAATAAATATTAATTAAAATAATCAAAAGAACTAAATATTTACGATCTCATATATTACTTAACTTTTTTCATAAATTTAAAAAAGAAGAAGAAGAAGATTAATGTCTTAATGTAATTCATAAAGAGTGTTCTGGTGTAATATTGTAGGAGTAAAAAATATAGAGACGGTTTATGTAATTTAACAAAATTTTAAAGAGTATCAGTGTAATTTACTCATTTTAAATGAAGTTAGAATTGATTTTCATCTCTATAAAATTGTTTCTTTATTTATCATCCTTTTATTTAGAATCATTATTTTCATACTTATAAAATAAAGAAATATAATAGAGGTGTTACATGCTATTATAAAACTAAATATATTAATAAGTGTTATTTAAGATGGTCACTTGATCTTTCTTCAATATATAAATAGTTAAAAAGTGTCATATAATAGTTACTAAAATTGAAAGTTTTCAATTTTAGAAAAATGAAAATTAGAAGGAGAAAAATGGCTTAATTATATTTTTAATCTTTCAAATTTAGGGTCAATTTGTTTTTTGTCTCTCAAATTCAAAATTATTTTTTAACCCCCTAAATTTTAAAAATCTTGTTTTAGTCCCTCAAGTTACTAATATCACATCTAAAAGTAACAAACTAAGATCATTATACAAAATTAATTGTGTTTAATGTTATATTTTCACTAACAAAAAATTGAGTGTAAGGACTAATTCTTTGTTTGAAATTATAGAAACTAAAAATATTAGTTTTAAGAGACTAAAATCATATTTACATTATTTATATATATATAGCCACAAAAAAAAACTTGCTACCTATTTCCTGGGGTAAGTAATAATCTAGTATATTATAACCAACAAATTTTTAGAAAATTTAAAAATAAATTGTGACTGCTAGTCCTAAACAAGGAAGTGTAATTTGAATTTGATGAATTTATCAATACTCACCAGAAATAGATGTAACACGTCATGGCGTGATAATTCTGAATTTTCGCTTCGGATGATATCAAGAAATGAGTCTAAGACATCACTTCCTTCGAGGGAATCTCCCCTTTGAATTCTTTCTTCAATGATACAATCAAAAACATCAAGTAACATCTGGTAATAATTTTTCATCCTTCTTCGTGCCCCCTGTGGATCAAGTCCACGTAAAATAGGATAATAGTCTGCAACATTAGCCTTTGAAGCTTCCACGAGCACACACGAGATAACATTTCCTGAACTTGTGAGAAACACCACAACTATAACTAGCCAAGTCAATGGAGAAAAGGGTGTTGGATATTGAGTTAAGCACTGTGGTGAATGCAACCTCACCAATATCAACAACCCTACCCTTTTCGCAATTTTCATGCAAGTGATCAAGTAGGTCTTTCAGCTTCTTTTGGCGTAGGGCTTGGGTAGAGTCAAGTTTTTGAGCAGAGAATATTTTGGTGGCACATAGTTTTCTAAAGGCTTTCCACTTTGTGGATACAGGCAAAAACACTATGGAAGATTGATCATGTGAAAGTGCTTTAATTGAGTCGGGTACAAATCTACTAGCTAAGGCTTGGTCTTTTTTATGAAGGGCTTCTTTGGCTAAGGTTGGAGAGGAAATAACCACAGTGGTAATAGTGCCTATTTTAACCGTTATAATAGGTCCATATGTTTTGGAGAGTTTAGCAAGTGCTTGGTGTAGTTTGGTTGGGCTAAGTTGTAATATGTTTCCAATTATGGGAAAACTAGGAGGACCAGGTGGGAGCTTGGGAGATTTTGAGGTTTTGCTACTATGGCTAAAGACTAGGATGTGGATGCATACTATGGCTAAAATTAGTGGGATAAATATCATGTAATCCATGACTAATGGTGGGTGTGCCTTGCATAGAAAAAATGAAGGGGATATATATAGGGATAAATTTAATGTGGAGGTTTGCTACCTCGTGGAAATATGATGGGTTGATTAGAATAATTCAAGAGTCAATGTATACTACTTTGATTGAAGCAATAAGACTAATTCATTTTATTAAATTCTAGATTCTTGTATTTTAGGTTTGAATACGTATGTGGTTCTATAATATACTACTTTTTTTTAATTTATTTTGGTCCTTGTAAAATTAATTTTTGAAAATGGTTCTTTTAATATAAATTGTAAATTTTTATTTTGATTCTTGTTATTTTATTTTAGTTATTATAATATTTTTCATTTTAGTTTGTATAACATTTTGTTCATTTTAAGTTAATTCCTTTTGAAATAAAATCAGTAGTTACTAAAAGCAAATTACTAAAACATTACAAGGACAAAAGAAATGTAAATTATAAAGACAAACTATATAATAAGGACTAAAACCAAAAAAAAAATCAATAACATTTAAAAAGTAATAATTTTATAAAGATCAAAACAAAAAATATGATATATTTTACATGGAAGTATAAAATACAATATTTTTAAATTATATACACTTTTCATCTTTTATCTTATTTTAGATTTATTTTGGTTATTTCTCTTTTAAAATGTTAGTTTTTACTATTTTATCTCCTAAATTAGAGTCAATTTAATAACTTTGAAATAATGATTTTTTTTTAATTTTGAAACGTAATTTTTAATAACCTTCTTTTACTAATTCAAGACCTAAAACTTGTATTATTAGATTTAATTATATAAAAATTATTAAATGCAACAAAAGTTGAAACAAAATGTGTTACATGAAAATTATTTCATTAGTTCATATATCTCCCAAGAACAAATTAATCAACAAATTTGCATTATGACAAGCATGTTTGCTCACATTCATGCGCACCAGTCTTATCACTATTACAAATCTCTTTATATATCATCTCACAAATTAATATATAAATCATTCTTCAAAAATAATACTAGTCAATATGAGACTTCTTTCTTTTATAACATTTTTTAATTTAAATATCAATTGAATTTCATTTATCTAATTTTTCAGTTATTTCACCTACATTCAACGATTCGTTTTGAATAACTATAGGACCTATTTTTATAGGACCTATTTTTAGTTGAGAGACAAATTTTCCCTCTCAATAGTGAAATCACTTTATCTCATATTCAAATTCTAGAATAGTATTGTAGTTAGGCTAGCCGAAACTCATTCAACCAAGACTAAATTAGTTATGCAACAACAATATTTAATAAAGGGTGTAAACAAATAGGATCAAAGCAAATTTTAACTACTTTAATACTTAACCTAATTAAACTTTATTTGTAACACCCAGTTTTTTTTATTAATGGCATTTTCGTAATTATTGATGGCATTTCCGTAATTTTGATAAAGGAATAAAGGTATTTCTGGGTATCGGAACGGGCCGTTCCAAATGCAGAACGGGCCGTTCCAAAAGAGAGAATCTGTTGTTTTTCAAAGTTCTAGAATGGGCCTGGAACGGGCCGTTCTGGAGGGAGAATGGGTCGTTCCAATTGGAGAACGGGCCGTTCTGGTATGGAGAACGGGCCGTTCTAGAAACAGAACGGGTCGTTCTGCTGAGTCTGGGAACGGGCCGTTCCGGTTTGGAACAGGCCGTTCCAGTTGAGAAGTTTGTCCACGTTTGAAGGTTCCGGAACGGGCCGTTCCGAAATCAGTACGGGCCGTTCCGGGTGCGTCAGATTGCCTATAAATAGGGGCCGGGGGTGAAAATTTTATATAGAGTAGGAAAGTGAAATCCTAGAGAGAGAAAGAGAAGAGAGAGAGAGAGAAAGAAAGAAAGAGAGAGAGGGGGAAAGAAAAAGAGGGGATCCAGAGGAGGAGGTCCTGCCCAAGTTCTAGCTCCTGCTTATCCAGGTAAGGGGGGGAGTGAGAACCTCGCTCAGGGCTGTGGGGATAATTGTTGGATAGTTGTTTGTCGGATTGGCCCCCAATCCTTTGTCGTTGTTCTGTTTAATTTTCTATTTACTCTACTTTGTTTTTGTTGAAGGTGTTGTTGTTCTGTCCGATTTTCTATTTATTCTACTTTATTCTTTGTTGAAGGTGTCGTTGTTCTGTCTGATTTTTTTATTTATTTTACTTTGTTCTTTGTTGAAGGTGTCGTTGTTCTGTTTGATTTTCTATTTACTCTACTTTGTTTTTGTTGAAGGTGATGTTGTTCTGTCCGATTTTCTATTTATTCTACTTTGTACTTTGTTGAAGTAATAAATGAATATGGAATTAATGTTAATAATAAATGAGTTTTAATATGAAAAAGAATTATCTCTGTGAATACCTATGCGGACCTTATGAGGAGTATTGATGACATGACCATGTGAAATATGGACAAATGACATGAGACCTAAGAATGAACTATTGAGACAAATATGATTATGAGACTATAACAAATGAGGACATGATGTACTAAATGAAATTATGTAACAAGTTAAATGTTGAGTTAATGAAATAATGAATGTATGACATGCATCATATGCATATATTATTCCAGGTGTGCCGCTGAGGCCGCACACCAGTGATGTAACTTGCTAACGAGGTGTACCTTGGGGTCACCAGTGATGTAACTTGCTAACGAGGTGTACCTTTGGGTCACCAACGATGTAACTTGCTAACCAGGTGTACCTTCGAGTCATCAGTGATGTAACCAGGTGTACCTTAGGGTCACCAGTGATGTAACCAGGTGTGCCTTAGGGTCACCAGTGATGATATGTGAAACTTCCTTATGGCGCCACATGCATGCATTTATAAGTCAAGATCATGACATCATTGCATGATAAATGAATATATATGTGATATTGATGATGTATGTGTATTGTTTATAAGTGACTTATATTTGTTGTGTGTGTGGGTGCTATCTAGCCTTTATTTCTGCACCTGAAACTGAGTGAGATGTTTCTCACTCCCTTGTTGTTTTTGTATATGTTTAAATTATGTTGCAGGTGATCAGCATCATGAGGATGTTGGTGATGAGGCTTAAAGGCTTCAATTGGGCATGCTCTGATAGGATGTGACATCGGGGCATAGTTATTTTAGTTTAATATGTTATTGTTTTAATAACTTTAGTTTCTCTTCTTTTGTAATTTCTAACGAAGAGATAACGTAGATAACATGTATAATTCAAGGAAAATATATGTTAAGAATTGTAATTTGAACGTTCTTGATAAAAGACCAAGATGTACATTTTTGTTATATTTTTTTATTATACGATTTGGGAGTATAAATTAATTCCTAACCAGGAGGCACTGCCACCTTTACTGGAGTTAATTTATATTTCCTTTATTATTATTTGTATATATATGATTTCTTGTTTTACACTAAATTGTATTGAAAATCTTAACTTCTTTTCTTTTATAGTTTTTACACTGGAGTTATGATTTATGAGTTACGAATGTGAATCTTCTACCTTGTTATATTTGAAATATTTGTCAACTATGAAAGATTTTATTTACCCAAAAAGAAGAAAAGAAATATTTTATTGTTACATTTGTTGTATATTAATAATGGAGTAGAGGGTGTCACATTATTGGATTAAATTAAGTTGACTTTGTGAATTTTTTTTAAGTTATCCAACCAAATTTAACTTTAATCAGTTGGATCAAGATGATTGAACAATATTAAAAAGTTATTATGAAATTTGAACTTCCCATTTCCATAATATATAAATCTGAATTAGAAACTTTTTTTATTTATCAAATGCATGTATTATATTTAATATAAAAGTTATTTTATAAAACTAAAACTAAATCATACTTATTATTATTGAAAATCAAATTACTACTACTATTACAACACCTACTACTCTTACTACTATTACTACTAAAACTGCTTATTATTATTATTATTATTATTATTATTATTATTATTATTATTATTATTATTATTATTATTACTATTATTATTACTACTACTATTATTATCATTATTTTTTTTCTTTCGATAAGCTAAAAACATAATATTAAGAAAAGGGATTAAAAATGATACTCCAACCTATATACAAAGTTAAGGCAACTACCGAATACATATCAATGATTCATTTAACAAATTTATGTGTACTAGTTGTCTCTCATTCAAACCCACTGTCAACCATTATTATCATCATTATTATTATAATTATTATTATTATGTATATTACAACTGCTTATTATTACTATTATTATTATTATATCATTATTATCATTTTTTTCGATAAGCAAAAAACATAATATTTTGAAAAGGGAGTACAAAGGATACTCCAACCTATATACAAAGTTAAGGCAACTACCGAATACATATTAATGGCTCATTTGACTAATTTATGTATACTAGTTGTCCCTTATTCAAACCCGTCGTCAACCATTATTATCATCATTATTATTATCATTATTATTGTTATGTATACTACAACAGCTTATTATTACTATTATTATTATTATCATTATTATTACTATTATTATTAGAGTTAATCACTTATGCACTGCTAGTGTAAAGTTTTTTTACACTAGCAACCAATTATATATTTTAATTGTGTCATATCACTGTTAAAAATAAATGTGTTTATAGTGACATGACACAATTAAAAGATATAATTGGTTGCCGTATAAAAAAACTTTATACTAGCAGTGTATAGGTGATTAACTCTTATTATTATTACTATTATTATTATTATTATTACTATTATTATTGTTATTATTACTATTAGTATCATTATTATCAAAAAAATTGATAAGAAAAAAACATAATATTAAGAAAAGGGAGTATAAAGGATACTCCAACCTATATACAAAGTTAAGGCAACTACTGATTCACTGAATACATATCAATGACTCATTTAACCAATTTATGTATATTAGTTGTCTATCATTCAAACTCGCTATCAACCATTATTATCATCATTATTATTATCATTATTATCATTATTATTATTATGTATATTACAACGGCTTATTATTACTATTATTATTGTTATTATCATTATTATTACAATTACTATTATTATTATTATCATTATTATTATTATTATTACTATTATTATTATTATTACTATTATCATTTTTTATATAAGAAAAAAAATATAATATTAAGAAAAGGGCGTACATAGGATACTCCAACCTATATACAAATAGGCATGACAATCTAACCCGCCCCTGTGGGTACACGTCCCAATTTGGATTGGGAAAATCATGTTTATCATGTTCGAGTTCGTGTTGTCCATGATTGATAAAATTTGGGGCAGGGTGGGGGCGGGGACGGGAATGTTAATACCCGCCCCGCCCCGTACCTGCCCCCACCCCTACCCCGCTTAATAATATAATGAAAAAATTATTTTTATATATATATAAATCAAAATTAAAAATATTTATATGTAAAAATTTGTATTATTTTAATTTTTTTATTTTTTGAAAAATTCGTTCATATTTATTTTAAAGAAAAAAATAATATAAAAAAAGAGCGGGGGCAAGGCGGAGAAACCCGAACCCTGCTAGGGGCGGAGATTGGTACCCAGATTTTACCCTTTACGTGTATTGGGAGCGGAAGCGGAGAATGTAAAACCTGCCCCCGTCCCGTCTTGTTACCATGCCTATATACAAAGTTAAGGCAACTCCCGAATACATATCAATGGCTCATTTAACCAATTTATGTATACTAGTTATCCTTCATTCAAACCCGCTATCAACCATTATTATCATCATTATTATTATGTATACTACAACTGCTTATTATTACTATTATTATTGTTATTATCATTATTATTACTATTATTATTATTATTACTATTACTATTATTATTATTATTATTATTATCATTATTATCATTATTTTTTTGTTCGATAAGGAAAAAACATAATATTAAGAAAAGTGAGTACAAAGGATACTCCAACCTATATACAATGTTAAGGCATCTGCCGAAAACATATCAATGACTCATTTAACCAATTTATGTATATTAGTTGTCGCTTATTTAAACCCACTGTCAACCATTATTATCATTATTATTATTATATACAATACAACTGCTTATTATTACTATTATTATTATTATTATCATTATTAACATTTTTTTTTCAATAAACAAAAAACAAAATATTAAGAAAAGGGTGTACAAAGTATATTCCAACCTATATACAAAGTTAAGGCAACTGCGGAATACATATCAATGGTTCATTTAACCAATTTATGTATACTAGTTATCCCTCATTTCAAACCCGCTGTCAATCAGTATTATCATTATTATTATTATTATGTATACTACAACCGCTTATTATTACTATTATTAATTATTACTATTATTATTATTATTATTATTATTATTACTACTACTACTATTATTATTATTACTATTATTATTATTACTATTATTATTATTATTATTATTACTATTACTATTATTATTGTTATTACTATTATTATTATTATCATTATTTTTTTCGATAAACAAATGACATAATATTAAGAAAAGGGGGTACAAATGATACTCCAACCTATATACAAAGTTACGGTAACTGTCGAATATATATCAATGGCTCATTTAACCAATTTATGTATACTAGTTGTTCTTCATTCAAACTCGCTGTCAACCATTTTTGTCATAATTATTATTATCATCATTATTATTAGTTTTTTAACTATTATTTTAATCTCTATTACTACTTGACTCATCTCATTATTCCATGGTGTTGGATTTTAATCTTGAATATAAAGGGACACATATAATCCTTATATTAGGAATGAAATCTGCTATGTAATTAACACATTCTAATAATCTTTGAAGTTGGGTTTTGTCTTTTATTTAGGAAACTTGTTAGCAAATTCTAAAGATTTTTGTATAGGAGTTATAGTACCTTTGAAAATTTCATAACCTAAAAACCTAGTCTTAGTTTGAATTTTTTTTAATCTTTTTTGCCGATACTACTAAACCATTTTCTTAAATAATATTTATAAATTTATTAAGATGTTCTATGTGTTGATTTATAGTATTTGAGAAAATTAATACATCATCTAAGTATACTATGGTAAATCCATGTAATTATAAAAATATCATTCATAATAGTTTGAAATTCACTAGGAGCATTTTCACTACAAGAAAAATGCAAATTACCAATGGATAATTTTTGACAGATACAAATCCGTTGGAAAAGAATTTTGTAGGAAATGTTATATTACCGACGGATAATTTCTTACAGATATAAATATGTCAGAAAATTTATATTTGTGACGGATATATCCGTTGATAATTTCCAACGGATACAAATCTGTCGAAAAATTTCTATTTCTGATGAATAATTTTCGACGGATACATATTTGTTGGAAAATTTTTATTTTTGACGAATATATCCGTCAGTAATTTCCAACGGATATATTCGTCGGTAATTTTCAACAAAAAATAAATCTGTTGAAAAATTTATATTTTCGATGGAAAAAAATGGGTAAGAAAAACTATATTACTAATGGAATATTTTTGACAAATTTATATTTGTCGAAAATGTAATAATTTTTTACGAAAATTGACAATCATATATTGAAAAAGATCAACAAAATTTTAAATATCTATATATATTCTAATCTTTAGCTAAAAAAATATGGCCCCTTAATGCTGCTCCATTTAGGGGGGGTCCCATTGCTCATTGTCTCATCTGTTGAGACCACACATGAGGTTATGAAAACCCACGATTGTGTCTTCTTAGACAAACCCAATAGTAAAATGTTGGACATACTGTTCTTCTATTTTGTCACTGAATTTAAGTGAAATAATATTTGCAGTTACTAACAGCATAATTTGCCAAGCTACTTTGGGGAGAAAATACAATGAAGAACGTGGGAGGGAGTTTAAGAAGTTGTTGGTGGAGTTAATGGAGTTGCTATGGATTTTTGTTGTTGGGAACTATGTGCCTTGGCTTGAGTTCTTAAATAAGTTTTATGGATTGTATGGTAGAGCAAAAAGAGTGGCCAAATAGTTTGATGAGTTTTTGGATGAGGTTATTGAAAAACATGATATGGTTCGTTCAAATATTGAAGTCCATAATGACTTTGTTGACGTGCTGCTTTGATCCAGAAGACAAATGTTGTTGGCTTTCCCATTGATAGAAATATTATGAGGTAATTCCTTTGGTACAAGTTCTATTTAAAGGGTACCAATGCCCTATTTAACTAAGACCATTCAAATGATACCATGAGTGATTTTTATCAGACTTATTATTTTATAATAAAGTTTTAGTTTTTACGTATTATTCCCTCATTAATTTATTATATTTTAGAGAATAACCCCACATTACTTATATGTTTGAAGTATCTCACCTTTAAAACATTTCTTTCTCTTGTTCTCTCTCCGCACTCTCACTCCCCTTATTTGTCACACACTTACTCTGCTCCAAAACCTACTCTTTGTCTACCAAAAGCACCAACAGAGATGCCTACTTCGCCTTCTACAACAATAGAAACTTCTCCATCTATGGACTTAGGGTTTTGCAGTGTCCCTCATCGTTCATTTATTTCTCTTATTCTCTCTTGTTTGTCATCGTCTTCATCATTTAAGGTTTAACAAATCCATTGCAATGGGTTTTGTTTTTTCATCGTTGTGCTTGTTGTTTGGGGTTTTGCAAACCCATTCCAACGGGTTTTGTTTGTTCATTGTTGTGTTCGTCGTTTGGGGTTTGGTGTTTTGCAAAAACAATTGAATGGGTTTTTTTTGTTCGTTATTTTGGGTTTCGTAAACCCATCCCAATGGTATATTATTATCGTTTAGGGTATGCAATGATTTGCCTAATTTGGGACATGCAATAGTGCTCTGTCCATTTTGGTATTCTATTTATTAATCCTTTTTGTGAATGCACCATTTGATTTATGAATGCGTCATATTTGGATGGAAGTTGATTTATTATTTAGGATTTAGGGTTATGATTTATAGTTTGATTATGTGCTGGTATTTGTTTCAGTTGTTTACAAAAGTTGACATCCATATGTATGTGATTCATACATTTCTTATTTTTCGATTTAGTCTTTGTCTTAGTCTATTTAGTATTTTCTCTTATTTTGTTTGTTTCTATGGTTATTTATGATTTAGTTTTGTCTTTGTGAATTTCATAGCTAAATTTTCTAAAATAGTTTTGTTGAACTTGGTTATCTGCGATTTATTTTTGTTTTTGTGAAGTGCATGATTGAATTTCTTGAATTAGTTTTGTTGATTTTACTTACCCACTATTAGTTTTGTGTTTCTGAAGTGCATAGCTATAGAAAAATGTGCAACAATTAGGATTTAATCTTTTGTTTCAGTAATTTAGTTCTTTATATGAGTTATTTAAAATATTTTTTTCCAAGAAAATGACTAACTCTTCATCTTCACAAAGTAGAAGGGTTACATTATCACCAAATAAAAAGAAGAGAATGTGTTTTTGTGGGGTTCCTTATAAGGTTCAAATGTCAAACACTTCTAAGAATTTTGGTAGAAATTTTTTTGGGTGTAAAAATTATGATGGATATAACAAGTATTGTCAATTTTTCTTATGGTGCAACCAAATTGATAGAGTCGATGATAATGAAGATTTGTTGTCATTAGGTACAACTCAAATGAATGAAATTTAAAATTTGAAGGATATAGTTGATAAATTGAATAATGAGACTGAAATTGAAAATTTGAAGGAGTTAATTGATAAAATGAATATTCAATTAAGTCTAGTTAGTAGTGAGATTGAAAAAACAAAGGAAGATTTTATAGAAGTGACTAATATTATTGATTCACAACTTATAAAATATAGAAAAAAATAATTTTATGATTGTGTTTATTATAGCGAGAGTTCTTTTATTTTTGTAATTATTAAACCAAGTATTTGGTATACGTTGTATGTTCCATAGCAAGGAAAAAAAAGGTTTATAATGTCAAAGAAATGCATATTGTTGATTATTTCATCTAATCCAAACATCTAACATTCAATTTATAACACCAAATAGTTTGTAATAATGAATTTAGATTACAATAGTTTTTTTACTATATCCACATATTTGACACAACATTTGAACTAGCTTTTTTATATGAAAATATGTTTTATTTCATTAAGAAGTGATGTCTTTATTTAATGTTTTCGTTATGAAATTGATATCATGGTAAGGTTAAATATTAAAACTAGTGTTGGATACTAGCTATTAGCTAGGATACTTATTTATTTATTTACAATTTGAATGTTGATAGCAACAAAATGTAAATTGTTAATTATTAAGTCATATTACAATACATTATGTTTAATAATTGGTCAGAATAACTTATGTTTAATAATTGGACTTATTAAAGTGGTAGATTTGAAGTATATATGAAAATTTTTAATATACACGATGATAAGAAGAATAAATTGTGAATTGTAAAATACTTTTTATACGAATATGATAAGAAAAATAAGTTATTTAATAATTGAACTTATTATGTGGTAAATTTGAAGTTTATATGAAACTTCTTAATATACAGGATGATAAGAAAAATAAGTTAAATTAAAAAAGAAGTTATGAATGATGAATTGTGAATTGTAAAATACTTTTTATACAAATATAATAAGAATGCACAAAAAGTTTTAAAAATAAAATATACTTTGTAAAATTTAATAAAGTAGTTGATGAATTAATTAATATATCGTCAAAATAATGAACTTTAAATAAAATATTAATAGGTAAAAGTAATATTAATAATTAAAAGTAGTCCTAGTGATTAGTATAAATTTTATCAATCTTGTGTATAAAATTATTGTTATAAAGAAAAGAGTAATTAATATTTATATATATAAGATTACTATATAATTTTGCTTCCATGTTCTCGCTCTTGTCCTTTCCTCATCTGTGCTGCTTTGTTTGTGCCTCTTGTGCTTTTATCAGTGTGTGACACCCTATAGTAATGAATTGAGCTTGGCTTTGTCTGTCCTTCAATTTGTATTTCTTCATTTTTTTGCCTTTTTCCTTTTTATAAGGAAAGGAAGAAGAAAATGTCTTGACTCCCTCTCCTAGTCTTTGACCAAGTCCATAGTCTTATAAAATGTCCCCTTTCACTTCATGTTGTCCTATCAATAAAAGCAAAGTTCAGTAATGTTCAGTAATGCAGAAAAATATTTAGTAATTGTGAACCACCAACACAAATAAATATGTAGTTAATAACATATCAAAGATGAAATAATAACATAGTGTTTGCAATAAATCCATCCAAAAGGACATTGAAGTTTAAAAAAATGAAACCAAAAAACATAACCCTAAAATCATAAATATTTGAACAACAATGATCAAAAGTTTACAAGTTGTTTCTTGTTTTCTTGTAGATTCTTCCAATTTGCAACAACAAGTTTAATGATCTCATTAAAAATTTTGTTGTAACCGTTTAGGACCAAATCAAGGGTAATTGTCATTCTTGTTTCACTGTTAACCTAATGATACATGAGAAAGAATGTCAATATAAGACTGTTTATAATTAATATATGTTATATGAAATTTATTTCATAATATGTACTTAATAATTACATTTCTCTTATAATCTTCGATCTGTGCTCCTTCCATCATCCACTTAGCCACCCATACTCCATAATCATTTATGTAATGTTTGTTTGCGATAAATAAATTTAGAATATTATAATCTTAATAAAGTAATAAATAAATCTAAACACAAATTTTTTGAAAGATAAAATAAAGTAATTGACTTATGATTTACGTAGTTGTAGTCCTCTGTTGTTCGAGTTTAATTGTAAAATGAATTTTTTTACCAATTTCCTAACGTTTCTTTTTCGATCAACATTTTTCTGCTTGTTTGGGTAAGAATCCAACAATATTAGTTTTTTCTTGTTCAACTCAATAATCAGGAGATATCAATGTAGATTCATATCATTGATAGGAATATATATGTATAAATAATATAATTAAGATACAATAATTAAGTATTTTGGATAGGAAATATATTATAAAAGTTTAAAATGTTCACCAAAAAATTACAAACCTTGGACAAATAATCAATTTTACCCATGAATTAAAATTGATAGAAGTCCATGACAAGATTTGGTGGAGTAGTCCAACCCAATGCAAATTGTTGTAATAAATAGGAAATTTTATATATAAAACATAAGTTTGTATTTTATTTTCCTTATTTTTTGGAATAAAGAGGTAAATAAAAGTAATATTAAAACTTAAATGAATTTGTTGATATTATGTTCATACCGCAACACTAATTGTTAAATACCAATACTCAATATACCTAGGAGTTGATCTTTCCTTCTCAGTGAGCATGCAAGGGAGTAAGTTAAGAACCTACATGAATAGTGTGACACCCTTACTACCCCAATGTGACACCCTTACTACCCCAACACATATATAAATATAATCATATAAATAAACTAAAGAATAAAATTTTTAACGTTGGTAAAAGGGTTCACATAAAACCTTCATATTCATTTATCAATAACCAACATAATAATTGAAAATAAAACTTGAAAATTTACAAATTGTTTTCAAAATCATATTTACAATTCCAAATCCATATAAAATCTATGTCCTAAAAATCCTCTGCCTCGATGTCACAATATCAGAGCATACTCACAATTCAACTGTTGGCATTCTAGATGTCACTCGTAACCGGATCTTCCTCACCTAAAACATCCACAATTTATACGGTGAGAAAAGAAAATATCTACATGCAAAGTATATACAACCACATCATAATGAAATCATAATTCATATATATACAAGCATGTATCATAATTTATCAATCCATCACAATCCACACAATTTTATGATTAACAATATCATTTCCACATCCATAATTCAAGCCAATCTTACAATTAACAATATCATTTCCACATCCATAATTCACGTCAATCTTACAATTAACACTATGCCAAGACCTCGCCACATCTAACACAAGTGATACGGGTTAATTGCCTCACTCAACCCACACCATACCAAGGTCATGCCCTCCCTGTAGCATCACTTACCCAGGGGTCGTGCCATCCCTAGTAATTAGTGTGAGGAACCACAATCACATTACAATACATACAATCTCTTGCAATTAACCCTATGTCAGGGCTGCCATAATCGACATAAGTGGTGTGTGTTAACTGTCTTACTCATCCCACACCATGTTAGGGTCACGCTCTCCCTGTAGCACCACTTACCCAGGGGTCGTGCCATCCCTAGTCATTAGTGTGAGGAACCTCAATCATAATCATATTCACATTCATCACATCTCATCTTATATAGCTCAATAACATATCACATACACACAACGGATAAGTCCAACAAAATAAGGGTTTCATACACCTCAAGCAATTCACATATAAATCATCAATTTTTATTGATTGATATAATAATTATATTCATAAATTAATATAATACTCAACAAAATTACCAATTTAATATAATTTCAACATAACGGTAAAACCCCCAATTGTTCCAAAACCTAGCTCACAGGCACTTTTCTACAGTTTCGTCCTCCCTCTCAGATCATCATTCTTACAAATTAAATATATATTTCTAATCCTCAACACATACAGAATCTAATGGGATCATCAATTCCTCAAACAGAAATAATCCAATTTTTCCAAACCCTAACCTACAGGCACTTTTCTATAATTTCGTTCTCTCTCCTAGAGCATCATTTTTACAAATAAATCATATATTCATAATCCTAAATTCATACAGAATCGCATAAAACCAAAAATTCTCCAAACATAAATAATTATAAAATTAGGGTTCTTCCTCTACCCAATTCCCTCATGTACTCTACATATAAATAATTCCATTTTCCCCCGTACCTGGATAAATAGGAACTAGGGCATAACCTCCTCCTTTCTTTCCTTAAACAAGGACCGGGACTAAAACTGGGGCAGAACCTCATCCTCTGAGTTCCTCTTGGTCTTCAGAGAGAAGAAGAGGAAAGAAGAGCATAAGAGAGAAGGAAGAGAAGGTGTGTGAAAATGAGATAAATGAGGGTCTATTTATAGGAATTCTGGCTCACCTACCGGAACGGCCTGTACTGAAAGCGGAACGGCCCGTTCCGGAACCTTCAAGTATACACAAAATTTTCCACTAGAACGGGTCGTTCCAACTAAAATATTTTAAGCATTTTTCTTATTCCGAAACGGCCCATTTCACTTTGGGAACGGCCCGTTCTGGAACAACCCAAATAGGCAAATTTTCTACTTTGGAACGACCTGTTCTGCTACTTAAAAATGGGTTCATTTTCATCATTTGGAACGGCCCGTTCCACTTTTGGAACGGCCCGTTCCGGGCTACTGATCCACCCTAATTAGGCCCTTGGCCTAGTGAAAATTGGGCTATTACACCCAACACATATATTTTAATAATGTAAATAAATAAAGAAATAAAATTTTCAACATTGGTAAAAGGCTCCACATAAACCTTCATGAATGTTCTTCAATATCTAAAATAATTAAAAATAAAACTTGGAAAATAAAACATGAGAGTTTACAAATTGTTTTCAAAAGAATAAGTATAACTCCAAAGGCATATAAAAATCCATGTCCTAGAAATCCTTTACCCTGGTATCACAATATCAAAGCACACCCGCAACTCAACTGTTGGCATTTTGGATGTCATTCATAGCTGGATCTTCCTCACCTAAAATATCCATAAATTATACAGTCATAAAAGATAACATCTATATGCAAAGCACACAAAGAAACCTCACAACATAATTTCCATTACAACTCATTATACAATTACAATTTCCATCAGGTTCATACACCTCAAGTTCTACCAATAATAAGTCAACATTTCATCATCAAATGTCAATCATACATATACACCACCATCACACAATCAACATTATTTCATGCTCACGCCACCGTTGTCACATCACTCGATCAACGTCGTGCCATGCCGACATATGTACTCATTGCCACATGCATCATACAACCAACATTATGTCATGCTCACGCCACCCCTATAGAAGCTCATGCTCAAGGTCGTGCCACATCGACATACATGCTAATTATCACAGACGTCCCACACTATTCCATGCTAACGCCACTCCTGTAGCAGCTCATGCTCAGGGTTGTGCAACACCGACATAGGTGCTAATTATCACACACGTCCCACATTATGTCATGCTCACGCCACCCCTGTAGCACCTCATGCTCAAGGTCGTGCCACACATGCATTTGTGCCAAGACATCACACCTCATTTCATAACTCAATTGTCATATCACACACACAATCAACATTTCCACTCAAAATAATAAGTCATACACAAAATTTGCACTACATGCTCATACACATCAATATCATTACCAAGCATGCATATGAATCAAGCACCAATTTACATCATATATCATTCATATATGAACCAACTCTGCAACCTAGTAGCATACTGCTTTAAACAACTTTTCAATCCACATAATAACACCTTAGAACATCAAAATAACATACGTCTCCCTTTGACAACTATCAAAGAAAACAGCATAGAGAGTTATACTTATCCAAATAAGCTCAAACCTATCTCAAAAGAAATATAAGAGGATAATCTAAAACTCTTATGAATACATGAAATTCTAAAAAAATCATCTACTTAGCTAAAAACTTCAAAAACCGCAACAAATATAGTTCATGCTGACAGCTTGACCCATGTTCACTAAAACATCCATAACTAGATTTCTAGACCTCTTTTTTAGGTGATTCTAACGCTATTGGAAAGCTAACATACAAGGCTACAACTTTTATAGAGACAACAAAGTCTAATTCGGAAAGCACAAAACCGCTCAGCGCCTTCCAAAGCGCTCAACGCTTTACCTCTAGGAATTCTCCTCTACCACGCAGCCCTCGAAGGGCTCAGCCCTTTCGAACGGCTCAGCCATTTGAAAAGCACTCAGCCTTTTTCCTACAGGGATCCTTCCTTATCACACAACCCCTAAAGGGCTCAGCCCTTTCAAACGGCTTAGTCGTTTGATGATAACGGCCTCTATACCTGAAACTCAAAAAATTCATTATGTGACCCCTAGAATCCATCCCCATAACTACAGATTTCAGAGATTATATCAACAATAAACTTTTAATCTATTCAATAACTTAATGATTCAACCAAAATCCATTATTCTAGCTTCCCTTACGAATCTTATCTCATAAACACATTTCCAATGATTCAATCTCTCTCCCAAAACATCAATTTTAATAATTCTTCATATATTCATAATTATAAACACATACAGAATCCAATAATATCAACAATTCTCCAGACAGAAACAATTATAAAATTATTAAAAATTTCAAGGGAATTCTTCTCCACCTATTTTCTCATGTGACTCTATACATAAATCTCCTTTTTTTCCCCACACCTGATGATGCAATTTGAATAGTCTTGGTGTTGTCTGGGATTGTTCCTGAGTACTCCTCCTTGAAGTTCTTTGTTTCTCCTCTCCGTTCTCTTACTCTTTCCAAAAATGCCAAATGAAAACTCATGAGGGTTAATCTACTAACCCTTTTCTTTTCATTCCCTTGGGTCGGGTCAACCCAATCCAACTCAATTTCTGTCCCGTTTCTCCTTTTTCTCAAAATAATTAATAAAATACATAATAATACAAAATATTTTCCTTTCATAATAATAATAATCAAATATTTCTAACCTCAAAAAATAAAAAATAAAATACAATATTAATAATAATATTATTTTCTGAAAAATAGGGTGTTACAAATAGGTTAGCAACAACAATAAATAAATGAAACAGATATATGTTAAATTTTATTATAAATATTTATTATAAATTTAAAATAATTGTATAAGAAAATAAATAAAACAATGTTGAGAAACTTACATCTTGATCAACTAATTCTTTGGTATGAGTGTCTTCAAATTGTTTCTATAGCCAACTAGTTGTACAGGCCCAACTATTTTGCTAATTATTTCTCTTTTATTAAATAATGATTTTACAACAGAAGTTAGCTTTCTGTTTGACATAAAATATGTTGAATAGTTTTATAAATTCAACTATTTTAATAATAATGTCATAATATGATATTTAACTAAACTTACCCATTTATCTCATCATCCTTGGTTGTACCAAATATATAAGCTACAACAAGTGATTGAACATCATCGACTATCATGTTTTTAAGAATATTGAATATCATAGGTATCAACTGAAAATTTTAGTTAACAATTTATAATATGAGAAATTGATCAAAATATTAAAATTTATGCAAAAAAGAAGTAATTAAAATGAAATACCTGGGTATTTCTATTGCCTTATTTAGACCTTCATAATGTGTATTTTGGAGAGGCTCCAAATAAGGCAAGAAAGCATTGTCTTTTCTTGCTATGGTGAATGAAAACAACCTTTTTTTGAGTTTTTCTTGTTTCCCATCAACTTTTTTGTATATTGTCAAATTTTTTTCCCTATTGTTGAATCATCCACACATGTGTTGAATTTTCCAATCATTTCAGCTGCATTCATTTGTATGCTAATAGGTGACACTCGCTCTTCTAGTTTTGTTTGAGATCGTGTAAAGTGGTTGGTGGAATAAGTATTCATTGGACTTAACACTATACTTTGAGATGCAACAACTTTTGTTAGATTATTCAGTCCTTTCATGATGACCTCCACTATTGATGCTAGTCGTATTGTCTCTTCTAATCCATTTTTTTTCTTTCTACTTAGGATATGGAACTGGACTTATTGAGTTTTTCATGTCATTGAGAACAACATTTGGCACACTTTCAATGTAGCTGATAATTTGTCACTTAATAAATATCATATATGTTGTGTTAATAATTATATAAATAAATAAGTAAATGATTTGAAGAAATTTTTATTAGCTGCTTCAGAACAAGCCTCTTAGTCAAGGCTAAAGACCAAAAGTGGCCTAGGTCTTTCCTCTAATGCTAATGTTTTGACCATAATTATGCTTGCATCGTTAGGGTCACCACGTATGAGGTATTATCCATTTTGGTGCCTTTGGTTTATCACAATTTTATCCTTAAAAAGGCACCTTGATGGGTTATGGAGGAAAGCCTCAATTCCTAATTGATGTGAAACTTTTAGCCATTTCGAAACATGAATAATATAACTTCAATTTGTAGCAATTCAATTTCTCAACATAAGCACACACATTCACAGCTCATGCACTTGATGTAGTTGACATGAGCTCATCCAGATCTACATGCATTGGCGCCAAAGATCTCATAACTTGTGGCCCAAAAGCTAATACTCATGGCTCGAAAGTGAATACTCATGCTCATGGATAAAGATAAAGAAACAGAATATTTTGTGAATTTAATACATAACATAAGTATTTATAATAATGTATTATTATACACAATATTTCTTTCTTTCACTTCTATTACAAACTTTACATTGATAATAGAAATAAATTTACAATAACAATTATAATAGATTCATCAAATAGCCTCCACATTCCAATTTCTTCCAAGAAAGACAACAGCTATAATCACTGTAAAATGCTCTGGAATCCCAAGTAGATCCATCTATTTTATAATATATTTAATTTAAAAAAACAAAGAAAAGAGAGGAGTAAGAACAATATCCAATAAATACAATAATCCAAAAGAATATAAAGAATTATTTATAATCAATATTAAACATATATATATATATATAATATATATACAGATCATATATTAGATTTTCATGATACAATAAAATTTGAATTATACTTGTAGTGACTAGTCAGGATAAATGAGCATCGTCAAAATATCAACCAATAAAAAGATATTTCACCTTAACCAACAATAGGATATTTCACCTTCATTCTTTACTCATTTAAATCCCCAAGGTCAAACCTCCAGCTACAAATAATTCAAACTTTATCTTCTATGGCCATAAAACAATATTTATCTTCATAAATACGTGAAGAAATAACAACAAAACGAGTCCAAGATATCACAACTATAACATAGTTGATTATAAATATATTTACAATAAATATATCTATGTAAAAAGAATATATTAAGAATACCAATGATATAAATAAAATAACAATCATTATAAAATAATTAAACAATATAAAAGATGAACACCTTAATAATTATTATAGACAAAAATAATCAAAGGTTAAGCAAATAAATGAGGTTAGGGACACCCCACTAAATGAATATACATAAAAAATAACATAAATAAATAAAAATAGTAGTAGATAAAATTTTAAAGAGATAAGGTTCTCCTCCCCCTTACCTGAATAAGTAGGAACTAAAACTTGAGCAGAACCTCCTCCTCTAGATTCCCTCTTTCTTTCCCTCTCTTTCTTTCTCTCTCTCTCTCTCTCTCTCTCTCTCTCTCTCTCCCTCTCTCTCTCTAGAATTTTCACTTTTCACTCAGTTATAATTTTTCACCCCCCAGTCTCTATTTATAGGCATCCTGGGGTCCCCGGAACGGCCCGTACTGATTTCGGAACGGCCCGTTCCAGAGCCTTCAAACGTGGGCAAATTTCTCAACTAGAACGGCCCGTTCCAAAATCGGAACGGCCCGTTCCAAAATCGGAACGGCCCGTTCTCAATCTTAGCAGAACGGCCCGTTCTCCCTCCGAAACGGCCCGTTCTTCTTCCAGACTCAGCAGAATGGCCCGTACTGCTTCCAGAACGGCCCATTCTCCATACCAGAACGGCCCGTTCCAAGGTCGTTCCGAAACAACAAAAACAACACATTTTTAATGCTTGGAATGGCCCGTTCCATTTTTGGAACAGCCCGTTCCAAGTTACCAAATTACCCCTATAACTTTAATAAAATTACGAAAATGCCATCAATAATTACGAAAATGCCATCAAATAAAAAAAACTGGGTGTTACATTATTCGCTAACACATCATCTTCATGTCAATTTTATGCACACATAATCATTTTGTCAATCTCATGCGCACATATATCATCATTTCATTCTTATATCATATAGTTTCATCTTCAACCACTTGTAAAGTTTTCATACCATGCATAAACATTTCATATCATGCAAATTAGAGTCAATTTAATAACTTTGAAATAATGATTTATTTTTAATTTTGAAACGTGATTTTTAATAACCTTCTTTTACTAATTCAAGACCTAAAACTTGTATTATTAGATTTAATTATATGAAAAATAGTAAATGAAACAAAAGTTGAAACAAATTGTGTTACATGAAAGTTATTTCATTAGTTCATATATCTCCCACACAAGGGGACAAATTAATCAACTAATTTACATTATGACAAGTATGTTTGCTCACATTCATGCGCATGTCAATTGAATTATACTAGTCCTTTTGTATATCATCTCACAAATTAATATATAAATCATTCTTCAAAAATAATACTAGTTTATATGAGACTTCTTTTTTTTTTATAGTTTTTTTAAATTTAAATGTCAATTGAATTTCATTTATCTAATTTTTCAGTTATTTCACCTACCAATCAACAGTTCTTTTTGAATGACTTTAGGACCTGTTTTTAGTTTAGAGACAAATTTTCCCTCTCGATAATGAAATCACTTTATCTCATATTCAAATTCTAGAATTTAGAATTTTTATTGTAGTTAGGCCAGGCAAAACTCATTCAACCAAGACTAAATTAATTATGCAACAATAATATTTAATAAAGGGTGTAAACAGATAGGATCAAAGCAAATTTTAACTACTTTAATACTTAACCTAATTAAACTTAATTGGATTAAATTAAGTCGAGTTTGTGAACTTTTTTTAGTTATCCAAGTAAATTTAACTATAATCGAGTTGGATGAAGATGGTTGAAGAATTAAAAAGTTATTATGAAATTTGAACTTCCCATTTCCGTTCGACATCAAAGCATCCGACCGAGTAAACGCAAGACATTATTTTTGCTATTTTGTGAGCTAACAAAGAACAATAGCTTGACTTAGATATTCTTTTGTAACCTTTTGTTCATGTGCCCCACTTGATAGATAGTCATTATTAGACATTCTACGCGTTTGGAAAATGTTACCGATAGAAAAGTAAACCAGTGGGAAATAACTGGTTGCATATTTCCACCGGAAAATAACGCAAAAGAGTTATGGGATCTAGAAGATGTTAAAGTTTCTTTGAGTGTGTTCAAGAAATAAGTTATGTTAAAAATATTTTATCAAATTATAATAATGTAATTTCGTACTAGCTAGTGTATCGAACATGTATGCATATTTATCTTCTTAGTTCTTAGCATATTAATAATTTTAATTTTAATATTAATAGTTTTAATAAAATTTAATCTTAGCTCTTCTTATATTAATACTGTACTCGAGAAATATTATAATAGCATTAATAGTATATATATAATGAATTTAATATAATTTATAAAACAACTAAAACATTTACTTCAGATTAATTTTGAGTTTCTTTTTATTCTTAAATGTGTGATATCTGGATATTTTTAAAATTAATAAAATCTTAAAGGGGGTGTATTGGATTAGAATTTTAAACGACTTTTTTAGTTGAAAAAAGTTATGTGAATTTTAAAAGACTTTGCAGGATTTTTATGATTTTTAAGATTTTGTAGGGTTTCACAAGACTTTCAATCAGGATTTTAATGGATGTTGTAAGACTTTTAAGTTAGGATTTTAATGGATTCTACGGGACTTTGTAAACTTTGCAAAATTTTATAAATTTTTTACATACGATAAGAGTTCAAGATTTTTTTTCATACATTCATATTTAAAAAAAGAGTCAAAGAAAAAAATAATAAAAAATATCTAGATAAATAATAATAATTATCTGTAATATGATGTCCTTCTAAATAACATTCACCCGCATATCCATAGTTATACTCATAGTTTTAAAATCCGGACCGGTCATCGAACCGGTTAAGGTACTGGGTCAGTGGGTCAAAGGTTGAACCGGTGGGTCACTAGTTGAACCGCATGACTCGATTTTTATTTATTTTTATTAAAAAGTATTCATATTAAATATATTTTATACTTATAAATTTTAATAAATTCATATCTTATTTTAAATTTTAATTTTTCTATCTTATTTAAAATTATTTTTATTTTTATTTTGTAAAAAAATACATAAAAAAATTACATGTTAAATGGTATATTAATACAAATTAAAAATATAAATAATATGTACATATATAATATGCTTGCAATTAATATCAGAAAATAATATATGTAATATATTTACATAGATATTGCATTATTAAATATATAATTTAAAATTAATAATATATTATAAAAGTTATTTAAGTTGTATATATTGCAAACAAATATATTAGAACAAGTAGTCATTGTTATATTTAATAAGACTCATTGCTTTTTCATTAAGAGATTCAATTTTCATTATTATTTTTGTGATTTATGGTCCCTTAAAAAATTTAAAAAAAAAAAAAAAAAAGTGGTTGAACCGGTTTGACCCACCGGTTCACCAGTTGAACCGGAAAATTGACCGGTTCAATCCGGTTTGAAACGGGTCGACTGCATAACCGATCCAACTTCATATTAGAACCGGCTGGACCACCAGTTCCCGGTCCAACCGGTCCGACCGGCCGGGTCGGTCCGGGTTTTAAAACACTGGTTATACTAGTCCTCCAAATATTAACATATTTTCGCTCTTGCTCCCGAGTTTTAATAATAGGCTCAAAATTATGATTTTTATTAATCGATAATGTTGAAGATAAAGGTTCATCCACCACTCCAATTGGAAATTCATCAGAATGACATTCTTTATGAAGAAAGTCATGTAGCACTACAAAAATGTTGTAGTTTAGAGTCGGCTAAAAGCCGACTCTAAATCATAAAAACCAACGTAATATTGTCGGTTATTCGTCAATTTTTAGTTATCGTTAAATAAATCGACACAATTTTTTTGTGTCAGCTATACCGTCAATAACAAATTTATTTATTTTTTTATTGTCGATTAAGTTGACAGTATGTCAACATAATTTATTTTATTTTTTTCTTTATCTTCTTTTTTCAGCTTATCATTTATTTGTTTGTATTTTTAACATTCGTTCGTAATTTTAACATTCTCGGGACTCGATCTGTGAACCTTGAGGTCTTAAGTGAACTTGATAATCAAGTGCACCACAACACATTATGCATATATAACATTGAAAAAATTATCTTTATCTCTCTCAAAGTCCGTATAATGTCGAAAAAGCCGACACTATTTTAAGATGTAGCGTCGGCTTTTTTGACACTAAATTTAAATTAAGTTTAGTGTCAGAAAAACTGACACTATTCTTTAAATATAGCGTCACTTTTCCGACACTAAACTTAAAATATTTATTTTCAAAACATTTATGTTTCTATATTGCTTTACTCAACTTGATTTACGTCTAGTTAATTTTGAACTCGTAGGTTCCACTATCACTTAGAACTTACAAGTTATTGTCACTCACGTAAAAACGCGATTTTGCAGTGGTGAATAATATTTTTTCCTTAAACAGCGTTAATTAGTGCATAAAGCAATAAAAGCATTCAGCCGATATTAAGCTCATATTCCTCTTCAAGCATAAGCATCCGTCATTGTTGCCTTACTGGCTTCTTCTAATGTGTCAATTGCATAAACCCAATTTGACAGAACTATACATTGCGTCATAAAGCCAAGTTTTTTAACCTTTTACTTCTATACCTCCAAAATATATTTAGTTAATTCTTCAAGTCACTTCTCTATTAAGCTTTGAATAACCATTGCCATATTTTGACAAATATTTCTTTCACTTATTTTTTGTGTTTCCATGTGAGATAAAGGAATTTGGAGGGAGATTTTATTATTCTCTTAATTAAAACGACAAGGAAACCAACTTAGTGAGGAAGTTTAGCTTATAGATTCTTCATCTAGCCGCAAACTTGCCATTTCTTATTAAAGATAACAAACCATTCTCTTCTCCATTTGGATTGCTACGTGAGAAGGTGAAATTTTGTTAGATTAGGCAAAAACCAAAATTAATTAATGCTTCTTTTCCTCGTATATACATAGCCTACACGAGTGTGAGACAAATTTCCCGAGCATTCCAAGTTGGAGGACAAGGTAACTTATCCTTTCCTCTCTACTAAATTCAGCCATGCATGGATTTCGATCATATCTCCTTTCATTTCTTGCAAGTTCTAACCAAATTTCTCTCATTTTATTGGAGTACTAGTATGGAACAAATTTCTTTGTTCCATATTCATTTCAAGCCCAAAACCATGACCATTTTGTGTAGGGGTGGTTTTGCAAAAACTTGTGAGATTATAAGCAAAACCATGTGGGGGTTTTCTAAACTTTCATTCCTCAATCAAGATTTTGATTTTTTTTTTATCTCTCAAGCTTTTGAGGTGATATATCCTTACACCAAAGGCACTAATGAGTATTGATTATTATGATCCTGTTTGAACAATATTGTCTCCAATAGATAATAATTGTGATATTTTTTTTATAGAAAATAACACTAATTAATAAACATTTGAAAATCACTTGCAAGAGATTAACTATTTGATATTTTAATAACTCCATAACACTATTAACACTTATAATAATGTAATAGTCAAGACACACTAAAATGAGAGGAATTCAAAGATTTGATGAATAGGTGTAAGATCATAGAGTTGAGAATGACTTAAAAAAAATTAATTAGTATCTTATATACTCATAAGATGCATATACTTTTTAGTAGGTTATCGCTTAAGAACTTCACAATTAAGTGTGTTTAACTTAAAATGATTTAGAAATGAGTAACTTTTTGAAATATTTCCCTGAAAATATGTGAATGAGGACAAAACATGATGAAAAGCCTAGTGTTGATTTGTCTAAACAAACAATCATCCTTAAGATGTTTGAACATCTCAAAAAGAATTATCAATTGAGGGTTTTGACTGAAATATTGTGAAAGTAATGACACTAAGACATCAAATATGAAGAGTATTATATATAATACAAAATTAATCTCTATTATGCTTTAAATAACTATATGATACTATCTTTCATTTCATATTAATTTAATTATAAAAAATTGAATATTAAAAATTATTTATTAACATTTTCTAAATAATATGAATTAAGTTGAATGACAAACACTAGCTATATAAGAGATTCACAATTTGATGTTTGAGATAGACCGGCAAATATATATTTTTTCATCATTCTTTTTAATATTTTATTTGTTTTTCTTCTTTTGCGTTTATGTTTCTTTCTTCTTCTTCTTCTTTGTTTTTTTTCACAATATTTGTGACACTCCAATCACTTTTGACCTCAAGTGTATGGTCTCAAACACATGGTTGACTAAATCTTACATAAGCAAACTAATATTTAATTGCACTAGAGATATGTCAAATTTGTTTCTCGAGTAATTAGTATTGCCATGATACAAAATTTTTCTAGTTTTCGACAATTTGGAAGCCGGGTTTCAATTTTTTTTATTACTATTATTTAGTAAATGTAACGCAGTTTACTTTATCTTTAAATTTTTTAGAACATAATTAATAGAATAGTTTCCTAAAGTCTTGTGATTAATAATCATGCACTTTTTTCTCTGACACCAATAGTTATGAAGTTGTATAACATTTTATTTATTTATTATAAATAATAATTTACCATATATTTTTTTTTATTATTTATGATAGGATATATCACCTATATTCTTTCTAAATTTTAAGAGTTTTTTTTATTAAAAAATCCTCCGTACATTGACATAAAATGTATATATTATATATTATTATTAACTTATAATAATTAATAAGAATCGTTTAGAAAATGAAAACTATATAGGAATAAAATTAAAACCTAAATGAAAATTTATAATTTGAAACGTATTCACAACAAAAACAAATGATAATTTTTTTTAAAAAAATAAACTTAAAAGTCATTCTTATCATGATTTGTGATTTATTTCACTGTATAAAAAAAAATTACTGTCGCCAGATATATTTTAAACTCATAATTATATATAATATTTTAAAAAAAAAATAGAGTATACATCGACGATATAAATATACAACAAGTATGTGGACTTTAAAAATAATTTCCTTAAAACTTGTACCAAAAATAACTTTTAATTAGTTGAAAATATTGAAGGTTAAATTAATGTTTTAATCTTTAATTTATTTTATTTAATTTTTTTTAATTTGGTCACTCTATTATTAAACAAAAATTTATCCTTTAATTGTTTAAAACAATGTAATGTGATACTTTCTGTCCGGTTGAGACTAAGAGAAAATAACCCTATCACTGTGTACAAAAATTTAATATTATTATTCTCAATTGGATGAAAAGTATTACATTGTTTTAGAAAATAAAGGGATTAGATTAGACTTTTTAATAATATGAAACATTTTCTAAATTCTTAATTTGTCATTAGTATCAATTAGATGAAAAGTGTAACGACCCGTCGTGATCGTCACACTACAGAACAACACCACATACTGCTCGAAAATATACTAAAATAGTATAATAAATATTTACAACACAAGTTGCTAATCAAGCAACACACAACTAGTTATATACAAGAAAATCTGCTACTATAAGGTAGCCTACAAAAAAATATCCATCTTCAGGCACCTCCTGTGGCCTCTAGCAGCTACCTCTCAGCCTATCACTGCCCTGCTCCCATACCACATATGATCACCGCAGTCCAAACCACATGGAGACATGCAAGGGTAAGCTAGAAACAATAAACAACTCATAATAATTTAATATTCAACATAACAACTATATAATCATCTTCGCATTCGACACTTGAGACAAACAACACACACACACACACACACACACACACACACACACACACACACACACACACATATATATATATATATATATATATATATATATATATATATATATTATACATCTTAACATTCATTTCAACTTACAACATAACAACATTATCGTCATCCTCAACAAGGTCAACATACAACACAATCACAGTTTATCAGCACAATAACTCATCAAAGCTATTTAACAACACATTTTAACCACACAACATCTCATTTCTGCACTCTTTCACCAAGTACAAAATTTACATGCAGAACAGCCCATTCTGAAATCAGAACGGCCCGTTCTAGGACTCATCCAGAACGGCCCGTTCTCCATCCAGAACGGCTCGTACTCCCTTCGGAACCGCCCGTTTTGGGGTTTGGAACGGCCCGTTCTGGGCTACTAAATCACCCATATTGGATTTTTGGGCCCTCTAAAACAACTTGCTACGTTACAAAAAGAACTACATTATATAGTTTTAGAAAATGAAGGAAGAAAATTGAACACTTTAATAATAGAGAGCATTTTTATGATCTCTAATGTACTACAATGTAGATATACGATATTAACAATTAACAAATACATAAAAAGATATAGATACGATATTAAATGTCTTTAGCCTCAAATGTAATATATAGTGTAGGTATATGATATTGACACATACATTAAAAATATGTTTTTATAAATCTGAATTAGAAACATTTTTTTTATCAAATGCATGTATTATATTTAATTTAAAATCGATTTTATAAAAATAAAACTAAATCATACTTACTACCATCGAAAATCAAATTACTACTACTACTCTTACTACTGCTACTACTACTGCTACTATTACTGTTATTACTACTTATTATCACTATTATTGTTATTACTATTATTATTATTATCATTATTATTACTATTATTATTATTACTATTATCATTATTATCATTATTATTATTATTATTATCGTTATGGTGTCTATTAAAATAAATTCATCAAAAATTCTGGATTTATAAGTGTGAAGGTAATGATAATTTTCTGGAGGCTAAGGTGTTTGGAGTTAATTTTTTTCAATCAAGTTCTATTGGTAAGATATCAATTTCATCTTTAGTAATATATTTGAGCTTGAAGGAATATATATCGGAGGTGTGATATGGGACAATTGTTTGGAAGGTGTAGGTATTGAAGTTGGAGTGGGACAATTATTATTATTATTATTATTATTATTATTATTATTATTATTATTATTATTACTATTATTATTATTATTAATTTTATTATTATTATTATGATCATTATTATTATTATCATTATTACTATTATTATTATTATTATTATTATTATTATGAGTGATCTATTTATTCTAGGAGTAAATCTATCTAGAGTTACTTCATTCAATAACTCATGTTTTACATTAATTTTCAACATCCAATCGTTGAAATTAAAGTTCTTATGTATAGATCAAGTTTGTAAAATTTTCAAAAATTTGAAAACTATTTGATACTTTATTTCATTATAATTCAAATCAACGTATAAAATGATTTTATGATTATGCATCAATTTGAATTAATGAAACAAAGTATCAAATGATTTTCTAATTTTAAAAAAATTTGCAAACCTGATCTATGCATTAAAAACTTTAAATTCAATGGTTGAATCATTAAAATTTGATGTTGAACATGAGTTATTGAATGAAATAAGTTTAAATAAACTTACTCTTAAAGTAAACGGGTCCCTCCGCTCTATCTCTCTCTCTATAGGAGGGTAAAGGGGAAAAAGGAAAGATGCAACAATGAACCAGATTTACACGGCGGTAGTCCGCACAATACTGGGTTTCAAGGGCACACCTGACGAATCAGGCTTACAAATCCCAGGTTTTCGCAAACGCTTCAGATGATGCAAGAAAGTAAAGAAAGCAAATGAAGAAAGAAAGATTTTATTAACAGAAAAGCTTACAAAGAAATATCTCAGAGCTTCTCTCTCTAATCTCTCTCTCTAGGATGTTACAAAATGAAAGGGTACCTCACAACATGGTCGAGGCCTCCTTTTAAAGACTAAAAAATTAATGTTTCTACAGAACAAGTAACTTGACCTGAACTGTTCATAAGTGAGCTACAGTGCTGGTATCTTTTCTGGAACTGTTGATTTCTTCAAATCGGGTAGATATCTACATACATTGCTGGGTTGGAATGATATTTGTAGATAGCCACGATGATATACGGTGCAGGGTATTCACAATATGTAATGTGAATATGTCCACCATTAAATAAAATTATCATGATTAATTTTAAACAAATTGATAATTATCATATTTCTGCTAGGTTTATATCAAAGCAGTCATCTTCATTTTGATAAAATTCATCTAGAGAAGTTGTAGACTCTGATGAACTGGGTAAGGAGGATTTTGAAGTTTCACCTTCCATTTTGAGTAGAGCCAAGATTTCTTCAAGGTTCTTGGCAAAACTTTCTTTTGTTTTTGCAGACGCCAATGACGCTGTGATTCTTGCCTTTTGATTGAGAAACAATGATGTTTCTGGGTCAGCCACTTTTAAATACTTTGTATTAGAGACAAACCAGTTTTTCACTTCTTGTGGGTTTGCCTTACTTGCATCAAATAGATTCCACCATTTGACATAAGAATTTCTTTGCAATGGAGGAGGTTGTAATGGATGTTGAGCTTTTTCGAATTTGTACTGCCATGAATGTATCCATGATAGTGAGAAGCTTGAAAAGAATTGAAGATCTGTTGGGATCCATGTACTTTGGTTATCATACATGGATTTGAAGATCTTAAACCCTTCATCTGCTGGTGATGGAAGGATTTCTTCAATTGGACCAAAGAAGTCCCACCATTGGAGAAACCAACTAGGGAACTTATATTGGAAGTTTCGTTTGAAATATATTAGCCATGAATGACGGTTGGTCTTATTTTGATACCAGAATGTTTTACTCCAGGCATCAATATAATCCCAGTAATTATACCCAATGGGGTCAAAAAGCATTGAAAATTTCTGAGTAGTACTCGGGTTTTGGCCAAACTGGCTTGGTGTTAAAACCTTTAAAATTTGGAAGGTTGTATGAGTTACATTAGAAGGATCTTTGGGATCCTTATAATGCTTGATCGCTACAGAATCTGTATCAACTAGGATAAACTCATAAAACTTTCTTGTTTTGTTGAGGGCTAGAGGTTTAAAATGAAAACCCTCAGGAAAAATTTTTTGTGAAATTTTGTTTGGGTTTTTATCCCAAAATTCAGACCCCATTTGAGTGATAACCCAGAATTTATTCTTGGGAATGTAATGAGATTGAGCTTTTTGAGATTTGGTTTGGATTGCAATTTGACTTTTGGAGGTGGATTGGATCTGTTTCTCTGGAGTTTTTCCAATAAGGAGATCCAAAGCTATTGATTCTTTTTCATCTTCTTCCTCTAACATGATGTCAGCCCAAGTCTTATTTGGGATTGAAGTAAGACTTTGGTTTCGAAGACCCATGAGGGTTGAGATTGAAATTGGTATGGCATAGTCAAGCTTGGTTTGTTTTTGTGGTTGACTGGTTTGCTGAGTAGATGACTCGGCAATTTGGTTTGGTTGAGTCAGTGACTCTAAAAGCTTGAGAACTGGTTGATTGGTATGCTGAGTAGATGACTCGACAACTTGGTTTTGTTGAGTCAGTAACTCTAAAAGTTTGAGAACCGGAGATGATGGTTCCATAGGTTGTTCCTTCCTGGGAGAAGTCGCCTGTTTTCCTCTACCTCGACCTCTGGCTAAGGCCAAAATTGCCTTTTTAGGCATTTGTTGTACTCTGTAAATATTCACGAGTTAGATAGTCAGGTAGAGAGTTAGAAGTGCCTTTGAGATACTCAATGTCAAAATCAAAAACACTTAAAATTGCTTGCCATCTGGCAAAATTTTGTTTTGATGCAAGGTTTTTGACATCCTTTTGCAAAATTTCTCTGGCTGATTTGTAATCAACCCTAATTAAAAACTTTTGATTTAAAAGATCGGATTGAAATTTTGAAACACAAAGCACAATGGCTAAAACTTCTTTTTTAAGAGTTGAATAATTCTGCTGTGCAGGGTTCCAATGTTTAGAAGTATATGCAACAATATGCTCTTTTTCTCCTAATTTTTGTTTGAGGATTCCCCCATAACCTAGGTCAGATGCATCTGTTTCAACGATCTTAAAGGCTTGAGGGATTGGTAAAGAAAGACAAGGAAGGTTTTTGACCAATTGTTTGACATGTTTGACTGAAGTAGTATGATCGTTGTTCCAAGAAGGAGGATTTTTCTTTAAACGATCATGCAGAGGTTTGATAATATTATTTAAATTGGGAATGAAATCTCCCACATAATTCAAACACCCTAAGAATCTCTGGAGTTGAGTCCTATCAGTAATTTTGTCAGGGAATTTATCAGCAAATTCTATGGATCTACTAATAGGAGTAATTTTTCCCTGATGGATAATGTGACCAAAAAATCGGATCTTTGCTTGGAAAAGACTAATTTTTGAGCTTGATATTGCTAAGCCATTTTCTTAATAGTACGGACAAATATGTTTACATGTTTGAAATGTTGATCAATGGATTGGGAAAATATTAAGACATCATCAATATAGACAATGGCAAAACTTGTATAAGGATTAAAAATGTCATTCATAATTTTTTGAAATTCTGAAGGAGCATTTTTTAATCCGAATGGCATAACATTCCATTCATACTGTCCAAAGGGAACAGTGAAGGCGGTCTTGTACCTCTCTTTTTCTTGTATCTGAATTTGCCAATATCCAGATTTCATGTCAAATTTTGAAAAGATTTTGACTGAATGAAGACGGTTGAGAAGATCTTTTTTGTTTGGATTAGGATACCTAATCCATTGAAGAGCTTGGTTTAGAGGTTTGTAGTTTATGACTAGTCTAGGAGTTCCTCGTTCAATTTCAGCTTGTTTATTGACATAAAAAGCTGCACAGGACCACAGGCTTTTACTTGGTCTGATGAGGTTTTTGTTTAAGAGATCCTTGATCTCCTGTTGAAAATATTGGAGTAATTGCTCATTCATTTGAATGGGTTTGGCATTGGTTGGGATTTGACTTTCCTTGAAATCTTTTTCATATGGGAGACTAACAACATGTTGTTTTCTATCCCAAAAAGCATGAGGAAGGTCAAAACAAATAGAGTTTTGGATTGTAAGCAAAAGATCTTTGATTTTGTTCTGGATATGAGTTTGCTCAAGCTGGTGCTCAATATTTTTAAAGGAAATTTCTTCCTTCAGATAGTTCATCTGGTTAGATTTTTGTTCTATTAGGTTGATAGTTTTACTGATAGGTTTTTTAATAAATCTAAAGATAATAGATTTATTATCTTTTGAGAAGTTATACCTTCATCAGTAATTTCTAAGGGAAATAATGCCCTAATGAAAGGAGTTCCCAGAATAACCTCGTTCCTAAGGTCCTTGACCAGTAAAAAAAAGGTTTCTATTTGTTGTCCTTGGTTTTCTATTGTGGCTTTGGAAAGCTTGTATCTAATTTGTAATTTAGATCCATTAGCAGTGCTAAGCTTTTTAGATGTTTTTTCAAAATATTTGGTTGGAATGATCCCTTCTAGGATACAATTGGAGTCTGCTCCAGTATCAAAAAGAGTTGTGGTTTCTAAGACAAAATCTTCAACAACAATCTTGATATTGATGAAGAATTTTTGAATGGTTAACCGGTTTATGAGACCTAAGAAATCACTCCAATCAACTTCATTATGTTCTAAATTCTGTTCAGAATGAGGTTTTTCTTGGTCAGAATCATCATGTAATTGGGAAAGAATATTTTGATGAAGAACCTGTTGTTCCTTAATACTCTTAATTTCCCTTTTAAGATTGTGAATCTCAGCTTGGAGATCTTGGATAGTAGCAGGTTTGGTAGAAGTTTTTTCTAACTTCTTGAGGATAGGATTTAAGTCATACTTATTGGTTACAACAGAATTTCTGGGTTTTGACTCTAAAGTCTGTTTGAGTTTATTCAGAAAAATTCTTTTTCTTCTGGGTCAGGAATAGAACTGGTTGCTTCAAACAAAAGATCTTGTTCTTTTGTCAAAACATTTATGGTTGGGGCATGACTACTATCAAATGATGAAATTTCATCATCCTGCTGAATATTATGAATATCTTCATCAGAATAATCTTCCGTGGATTCTTCTTTAGAAGTTGCAACTAGAAGACTGCTAATTTGTTCTTCTAGTTCTGGTTCTAAATTGAGATTGATAATTCTTCTTTTGAGTCTGCAGTATTTACTGATATGACCAGGTTTCTTGCAATTGTAACAGACTATAGATTTCTTCTTCCCAGGTGGGGGTTTTGATTCTATTTTAGGTTCCCTAGTGGATGCTTGATTTCTTCTTGTAGGTTTCCTAAACCGTCGTTGTTGTTTGTAATGGGTAGGTTGGTCATGCTTAACAAATTTTTTGGTTTTTTGTTTAGAGCACCCTGGTAAACCAAACTGTTCACAAAAAGTGCCTAATTCTTTCCTATTTTGGGTTTTTTCTTTTGCTAGTTGCCTCTGAAGCTTATCATTTTGGCAAATTTCTAAGGTTGTTTTTTGTACAAAAGAAATTAATTGGCCATAACTCAGATGGTCATAAGGAATAATGTTATCAGGTGTTAAAGACCTAATCTTATCCCTAACCTTGTCTCCTAACGACCTTGGAAGACCGGCTAAAAATTTCTCTTTCCAGAATGGTTGTTGACTATCTTCTCTGGTAAAAACCCTAGTGAGGAATGTATCCTTATACCACTTGAAATCTCCTAAGGTTTTACACTTGAGATTGGACAAAAGTTCAGTAGATCTATCTTTCCATAAAGATGGATCTCCTATAAAATGTTGGGCTATGGTAAAAATTAAGGTATTGACAGCATCTGGAATGGTCTCACCATTATTGAAGATTGGTTCACCATTGTCATCAATTTTAACAGCTGAAAAAATCCCTAATTTTTGTGCTTCAGTGAGATAATGATCCCACCAACCTTTAAGTTGCCTTGTAAATCCTGATACTATAATGTTTTCTATAGCTTCCTCAGAACTCTCATGAGCTGTTTGATAGGCAGTACAAACCATGGTCATATGTTGTAACATATGCATGATATTGTATTCAGATTTACCATCAATATTCCATTCATAAACATTGTTGGCATTAAAACTATTATTATTGAGGTCCTTATCTTCTATGGCCAAGTCTAAGGCTATGGAGGGATAAGGTTTTGTTAGACCTTTCCATTGGTTTCTGGAGGTGGTCATAATAGGATTAATCTGAATGGATTGAGGGTTACTAGAATCAGAATCTTGATCTGATCCTTGGTTTAAAACACTTATAGTTCTTGCTGGCATCCTTATTTTAGGTCTAGAAGAGGCTTCTTCAGTACCCTGGGGAGACTCAGGAATGGTTGTTGCTTTAAGTAAATTATTAATTTTACTTAATAATTCACTAGCATCAGAATCCATATTGTCTTTTGCCTCGGCTTTGTGCAAATTTTGTTTAGCCTTTTGACTAAGCTTAAAAGGCTAAAATAGAGGTTTTTCTAAATGTTTTGAACTTGTGGCTTGGTTAGCCAGTGATTGGCTTGATTCAGATCTATGGGCAGCTAATTTGTCACCTAAAACCTGAAGATACTTGTTTGTATAGTTAATTTGCTCCATAAGACTCTTAATGTCTTTAGGAGTCAAATTTTCATCCACATCCTTGGTTTTGAATGGTGCAGCAAGCACATGGTTATTTTTGTCATCCCTAATTTGAGGGAGTTGATATTGGGTCTTTGGAGGAAGTTCATATTGGACTTTCTCTCCATCTTTGAGATGCCAGACAACATTTTTGGAATATTGTCCTATGAGGTCATCTCTGAAAGGATAATCTATGTTTCTTAATGGTATAAGCATGAAACCAATCAAGAAAGGGGATATTGAGTTTAACATGATTCAAGAAATTATAATAAATCTCTTAAATCTGTATTCTTTTTGGACCTTGGTAATTTTTCAAAAACCAAGATCTTTGGGGTTGGTTTTCCTCCGAGGCAAAATCTTTACGGAGGGCCTCCTTATCAATTTGGAATTCAGATTGTATCATAATGATCATTGAGGGAAGAATAGGTTGGAGACTGGATAGACTTTTGATCATCCCCCTCATTGGTTTGGTAAACAGCTCTTGGAATGGTTGAATTTGTTTCTATTCCTCTAAGATTTGTATTAAGAATAATTATTCTACAAATAGTGTTTGTACTAGATTGTGATGCTACCGAAAACGATCTTCTAGCAGAAGTGTATTTTGATCTAGTAGCTTCGGTTCTTGAGGAGAATGAGTTTCTCCTATCAAAAATAATCTCTACCTTGCCAGCATCAGACTGCCTAATTTCTTGGAATTCAAGGGCTTGTCTAGGTAGGGTTGGTGTGGCTCTTTCAAGTTGCCAAGCTGTAGGAAGTTCTACTTCATCCCATTTTATGAGTTTAGGAACAGCAACATTGGCTTTTGTCATGTCTGTGACAAACAAGGTGGTTTCCCTATCGTTTGTTTTAAGAAGAACCCTTGAATTACAAGTGTTCATGACTTTGTATTGGATCCTATAAAGGAGGGCTGCAGGGATAGAACCTTCTTTCATGTTTAACCCATGCAGTCTAATGTTTAAAAACAATGAGTCTAAGACATTTCTATCTAAAAGACTCACAGTTTTATTTGGAAAACAATTGAAATAAACAGGACCATGTCCTAAGCTTGTTTCGACGGTTCCTATAAGGGAGTCATGGAAATCATTGTGCCTTGTATCTCTAAGACACATAAGAATTGAAACATTAAGACCTTCCCTGATTAGGGGCTTAACAGCAACTTGGACACATCCTATATGGAGGTACTTGTACTTCCTAGAATGTTCTGTAATAGATTGTTTGGTAAGAAGATGGAACTCCTCACCAGCTTGGGGGTCTAAAGGTATATTGTTTTCAGCAGTCTTGATAATGTAATCAGAACTGCGCACATGTTTTTCATCAGGAATATATAACTCATCCTGAGGTATTTTGGGAATTTCCCAATTATCAATTGCTTGGTTGATATCTTCAAAGCAGACCTCTTCTTCGAAGATATTGTTTTTAGGAGGGATTTCCTCCATGGATTGATTTTGCTCAGTGAGCAGATTTTTTGAAGGAGATGAGGAGGAAGAGGATGCCTTAACAGTAAGACGGCGAGAAAGGGAACGGAGGAAACTACTCATGGTGTACTAGTATCTAGTATCATTACCCTTATTTGGTTCCATAAGATCCCATAAATTAATATTAAATTAATACATGTCCAATGAATCTGGGTTTAAAAAACTCTTTTTTTTTCATAAATTAATTACAAAAAGGAATCGTTATGAACTAGCTTTAGAATTTGAAGACAACATTGTCAAATTAGTCTTACGGCCACTCACGGGTCTTACTGCTACAGTTGTTTCAAAATCTTAAAGCATAGGTTCATAATTTTCCAGAAAATTTACTGTACAACTAAAAAGATCATTCTAAAAAAATGTATCAAAACTTACACCTGCCAACCACATGCAATGCTAATCAAAAAAAAATTCCATCTTATTCATCCTCTTTCTTGACATTACAATTAGATGCTACTTCAGTTCAACAAAAGGCAAAAACTCACCCTCATCTCCTCCAAAGTTTCCCATAATAAGAAATCTCCACCAACTTGGTTCATATCCTCACCGCACCTTCCAATCTTTAGCTAAAAAATATGGCCCCTCAATGCTACTCCATTTGGGGAGGGTCCCATTGCTCATTGTCTCATCTGTTAAGACCGCACGTGAGGTTATGAAAACCCATGATCGTGTCTTCTTAGACAAACCCAATGGTAAAATGTTGGACATATTGTTCTTCTAATTTGCCACTGAATTTAAGTGAAACAATATTTGCAGTTACTAACAACATAATTTGCCAAGCTACTTTGGGGAGAAAATACAGTGGAGAACGTAGGAGGGAGTTTAAGAAGTTGATGGTGGAGTTAATAGAGTTGTTAGGGATTTTTGTTGTTGGGGATTATATGCCTTAGCTTGAGTTCTTAAACAAGTTTTCTGGATTGTATGGTAAAGCAAAAAGAGTCGCCAAACAATTTGATGAGTTTTTGGATGAGATTATTGAAAAGCATGATGTGGTTCGTTCATATCTTGAAGGCCATAACGACTTTTTTGATGTGTTGCTTTGGATCCAGAAGACAAATGTTGTTGGCTTTCCCATTGATATAGGATTATGATGAGGTAATTCCTTTGGTGCAAGTTCTATTTAAAGGGTACCAATGACCTCTCTAACTAGGACCATTCAAATGATACCATGAGTGATTTTTATCAGACTTATTATTTTATAATAAAGTTTTAGTTTTTACAGATTATTTCCATTTTGGAGAATAACCCCACATTACTTATATGTTTGAAGTATCTCACCTTTAAAACATTTCTTTCTCTTGTTCTCTCTCCGCGCACTTTCACTCCCCTTCTCTGTCGCACACTTACTTTGCTCTGTAGACACCCAATTTCGTCTGGTGGCATACAAACAAGGAAATGAACCTCTGTTATGAAGGGAAGGAGCTCCCAAAGCATGCAAACAATAGGACAGGACATCAGAAGGCCTAAAGCCCAAATAAATTAGTTTTAGTGGCACGGAACGGGCTGTTCCAAAATCGAAACGGGTCGTTCCAAGCCACAAAAAAAGGCCTAAAAACCTGGTTTGGAACGGGCCGTTCCAAAACCAGAACGGGCCGTTCCAAACCAGGCAAAAGGCCTAAAAATCTTAGGCTGGAACGGGTCGTTCCAAACTGCTAAAAAAGCCTAAAAACTTAGTTTAGAATGGGTCGTTCTGATTTCAGAACGGACCGTTCCAGGATAAGAATTTTACACATAACATTCGGATCCAGAACGGGCCGTTCCGGATTTGGAATGGGCCGGAACGGCCCGTTCTGGCACTCTTTTGATGTCTATAAATAAACAGCTCAGGCACAGTTCTCAGGGTCTCAAAAATTTCGTCCAAGACTCCTTAGAGCTCGAAATTTCTCTCTCTCCCCCTTCTATTGTATTTCTTGAGATTTGTGAGGCATTTGTGTAGTGTGAAAGGTTGCCACAAAGCACCTAGAATTTCCATATCGGAAGATTTAACAAAGCTTGCTACGAGGTATTTCAATCAATCTTTTTCTCTCTCTTTTATTTCTTATTTTTGATAAGTATTGTTATAATAAAAGCAATCATGTAGATATTTTAGAGTCAATTGTTTAATTTAAATTTCAAGCATGTAAATAGTCATCAATAAAAGGGGATTTAATATTTATATTATTATTGCTTATAATGTTAATTTCGTCATAGGGTACCGATTAAAGGCGTTGTAAGGGTGTTTAATACATTCCCTACATGTAACCGACCCCGAACCCAATTCTGGTTATCAAGACCATTATTGGTTTTTTTTAAAAACCTTTTCTTTTTCCAATGTTTTGAGTAAAACATTGGTGGCGACTCCATGAACCCATTTTTCAAAAACCATTAATTAAGGATTAGTCTGGTGTCCGGGCATTCCTTAATTGATGCGATCTTTAAAAGGATGTCTAAATCATAGGTCGCAAGATCGAAAATTTTCAAGTTGCGACATGCTCCAAAACCTACTTTTTGTCTACCAAAAGCACCAACAGAGACGCCAACTTCGCCATCTACAACAATAGAAACTTCTCCATCTATGGACTTAAGGTTTTTTTATTGTCTCTCATCGTTCATTTATTTCTCTTATTCTCTCTTGTTTGTCGTCGTGTTCATCATTTGGGTTTTTGCAAACCCACTGCAATGAGTTTTGTTTTTTCATCGTTGTGATCATTGTTTGGGGGTTTTGCAAACCCATTCCAACGGGTTTTTTTTGTTCATTGTTGTATTTGTCGTTTGGGGTTTGGGGTTTTGTAAAAACAATCGAATGGGTTTTTTTGTTCGTCGTTTTGGGTTTCGTAAACCCATCCCAATGGTACAATATTATCATTTAGGGAATGCAATGATTTGCCTAATTTGGGACATGCAATAGTGCTCTGTCCATTTTGGTGTTCTATTTATCAATCCTTTTTGTGAATGCGCTGTTTGATTTATGAATGCACCATATTTGGATGGAAGTTGATTTATTATTTAGGATTTAGGGTTATGATTTATAGTTTGATTATGTGTTGGTATTTGTTTCAGTTGTTTACAAAAGTTGACGTCCATATGTATGTGATTCATACATTTCTTAATTTCCAATTTAGTATATTGTTTTAGTCTATTTAGTGTTTTTGCATTCTTAGGGGGTTTGTTTTGAAGTTTTGTTTGTTTATATGGTTATCTATATGATTTAGTTTTGTCTTTGTGAATTACATAGCTAAATTTTTCGAAATAGTTTTGTTGAACATGGTTATCTATGATTTAGTTTTGTTTTTGTGAAGTGCATGATTGAATTTCTTGAATTAGTTTTGTTAATTTTACTTATCCACTATTAGTTTTGTGTTTTTGAAGTGCATAACTGTAGAAAAACATGCAACAATTAGGATTTAATCTTTTATTTCAGTTATTTTAGTTCTTTATATGAGTTATTTGAAATATGTTTTTTTTTTCTTCAGGAACTCTTCATCTTCACAAAGTAGAAGGTTACATTATCACCAAATAAAAAGACGAGAATGTGATTTTGTGGAGTTCCTTGTAAGGTTCAAACATTAAACACTTTTAAGAATTTTGGTAGAAAATTTTTTGGGTGTGAAAATTATGATGGATATAACAAGTACTGGCAATTTTTCTTATGGTGCAACCAAATTGATGAAGTTAATGATAATGAAGATTTTTTGTCATTAATTACAGTTAAAATGTGATAGAAGGAAGTAGGAGAGGTGAAGAATGAACTCCTCCTAAGTTCCTCCTAGGCACGGATCTTCTTCAAGGAAAATCACCGAATGGAATTGTTCTTGAATGTAGAAGGAACACGGATGAATGAAGGCTCAAGCCTTGGATGGAAGCATCCAAGCTCAAGAATCAAGGGAGAGCTCACTTCAAAGGGAAGGAATAAGGAAGAATTCCTAGGGTTTTGAGGTGAACTCTTGGAGACTTTGAGGAGAGAAACTTGGCACTAAGGCTCACAAATTTCATATATAATTCAAAGTGAGTACAATAGGTAAAGGAGGGAACATATATGCATCCGAAAATATGAATACACTTGGCGCCACATGAGTGGTCACCATATTGGCGCCAAGATTTGAATTCAAATTTGAATTTGAATTCAAATCTTGTCACACATGTGTATGACCGGTCCCTTGAGTGCTTGGTGCATTTGGTTTTGATTTAGTGTGTATTTAGGGTTGAATTTGAGTCACACATGTTCAGCCAAGGTGGCATGATCCATGTGACTCAAAATGCAACTTAAATGCATGCTAAATTAAACCTAATTTTGCCTAATTCTCTTAAACTAATAATCCTCCTCAAATCCTAATCTAATGACCTAAATACAATGGTCAAACAAATACAATGGAAAGGAAAAATTACAAGAATGAAAATGAGCCCAATATTGGGTATCAAAAGCCCAAAGCCCATGAAGCCCAAATACAAGCCCAAAATTCACAAACCCTATTCTATGGTCAAAATACAAGACCAAAAACAAAGTAACTTCCTATGCTAACAATGTGCAATAAAAACATAAGAATAATGATCTTGACAAGATAGGCCCATGTGAAACTTGTCTTGGCCCTTCCAAGCCCATAAGGCCCATTGGGCTTTGACTGGCCCAATCCTCCATGTCTAGCCCACTCCTCTTGATTCCTTGAGTGTGTCACCTCTTGCGTTCCTTAGCATGATTCCATCATCCCCTCCCTCTTGAAAAGGATTTGTCCTCAAATCTAGAGGATGAATGGAAGAAGAAAAATTAATACCTACATGTAAAACATGCAAGGAATAAGAAGTGAGATGGAAAGTAAATAGTTCATGGATCCTAAGAGGAGTCCTACTATCTAACCTAACAAAGAAAGATAAAATATTAGACTCTCTAGAAATAGAAATAGGCTCCTCTCCTAAGCATAACCTAGAAGTAAAACCTAAAAATGTGATAACACTATGACTAGGACAACGAAAAAATTGATTTTGAAACACTACAATATCTTGCCTAAAGTACCCTAAATGGTAGCCTAGGCTTTTCCTAAAATATAAAGAAAAAACTACTAGAAAAGGCCCTAAACAATTTTGGAGTTGATTATTTACTAGATACTCATAATCATATAAGCTATATTTATCTTGTAGGGAAGGAAACATATTAAGTTCAAAAGAGTAAGAACTTCCCATAAAATCAAACATAGAATATAGATTATTACAAGTTGTATCTACTAAATAATGTAAACCGAAAATTGGGTGCTTTATTAAATCCAAAGAAATACTTCCTTCCTTGTGCACCTTCAAGGAAGTAGTATAAGAAGTAAGACTAGGAATATCTACTCCTTCTTCATTATATCTTGAAGTTAAGAATTCTTTGTTTGAAATTTATTTTGTTCCTCATTCTCAACTTTAAGATTAGTGGCAGCATTAGGATAAGAGTCAAAACTTTTATGAATAAAGAGAGTTCTTTTCAAGTCTTGTTTAGTCATAAAATAACTCTCCTTGGTCACAAAGGTTTTAGTGGAATCCCCTTCTTCCACACTCTTTCCTTCTTTTTTTCTTTATTTCTTTTTCTTTTCATTTGCTTTTGATCCTCAAATACTTGGGGTGGTGTTAAAGGATTAAAAACAATTTCCTTATTTTTATGAGTGAAGGCTATTTTGTTAGTAAGGCCATCATGTATAGTTTGTTTATTAAATTGTCATGGCCTACCAAGCAAAATATGACAAGCTTGCATAGGGATCACATCACATAAAACTTTGTCTGTATAATCCCCTATAGAAAACTTGACCTTCACTTGTTGATTCACCTCCAATTCCTCACCTTCATTGAGCCAATGAAGTTTATAAGGGTGAGGGTGAGGAATGGTGGTAAGGGCTAACTTGTTAACCAACCTTGTACTACAACAATTAGAACATGATCCACTATCAACAATGAGAGAACAAGTTCTTTTAGAAACCAAACATCTTGTATGAAAGATGTTCTCTCTTTGAGATAGTGAAGTGGGACAAGGTTGGCTTACAAGAAGCCTTTTGATCATAAGAAGATCACCATCAACAGGATATAACTTTTCAATTTTAGGATCTTCCTCACTATTCTCACTATCACTTGAAGTGGTAGAACTAGATTCATCAATACTACTATAAATATCTTGCCCTCTCAAAATCATTATCTTTTTAGTTGGGCATTGAGAAGCTATGTGGCCTCTCCCAAGACATTTAAAGCATTTGATGTCACTAGTCTTACTAGAAGTGACAACATTTTTATTTTTCTCTTTTTCTTTTTCTTTTTCTTTTTCAAGGCCTTTACCAAATTTCTTATAAGAATCATATTGACCCTCCCGCTTGTAGTCTTTTTTAACATAAGAGCTAGATTGAGTTTTGCCTTTAAAAGAGCTTTTTCTCAAGTTTTGTTGTTCCACCCTTATACAAAGTTGGACCAAATCATCAAGGTCCCTATAAGGGAGTAACTCAACCCTATCTCTTATGTCAAAATTGAGACTACTTAGAAATCTAGCAATGGTCAATCTTTCTTCTTCCCTTATCCCATCCCTCATGAGATACAACTCCATTTTTTGTCTATATTCCTCTACACTCATGTTCTTTTGTTGGAGTCTTTGGAGCTTATCCATAAGCTCCCTACTATAATAAGAAGGAATGTGCCTTCTTCTCATAGCACTCCTCAATTCATTCCAATAAGTGATGGGAGGATCATTGTGAAGTCTTCTCTCTCTTTCCAAGGATGTCCACTAATACATGGCTTGTCCTTGGAAACCTAGGGTGGCTAAAGGAACTCTTCTTTCCTCACCTACTTGATGACAAGTGAAGATTTGCTCCACTTTCATCTCCCAATCCAAGTAGGCGTCCACATTTTCTTTTCCATGAAAGTAAGGGAGATCAACCCTTGATTCCCTCACTTTTGGTTCCTTAATGACTCTCCTAGGTCTAGGTTGGTAGAAAGCATCCATATTTAAACTACCATCATACTCTTGACTTTGAGAGTCATTGGAACTCTTAGTGGAACTTTTTGAAGAACTTTTTGGACTTTTGTTTTTATGTATTTTTTTTTAAAAGTTTTGCTTCTTGTTGCTTAATCTTTTGTATCTCTTCCTCTAAAGCAAGAAGTTGTACTTCTCTTTCAATCTTTTCCTTTTATTTTTGAAGTACCTCTTCATGCTTCCAAAGTTTTAATGCTTCAACCTCCTTAACAATTCTTTTAAAACTTTTAGGAGATTCAAAGTCACTACTACTTTGAGAATGATGACTCATGATTAAGCAATAAGAATTTATATGCTATGCAAAAAGTTATAAAATGTTTTTGGGATTTTCTAGGAATGAAAATAGCACTTGGAAGTCTAAGTGTACAAGTTGCACTATCAAGGGAGGTGAGCTACAAAGAGCCACTTAATAACCAAGCCTTTTCAAGTGGAAATCACTAAACTCCTTTGTGGTACTTTCAATTCCCCAAAACTTTTCACAAAAATTTTTGTATGCTTTTCACAATTTGTTTGTTTTGACACTAAACTAAGCGTGAGCAAATAAAACTACACAATTCTAGACGTTTCAAGGCAGCAAAATAAAACAATTAAGGGCAAGAAACTTAAAGGAAACAAGATAAGCAACTAGTCGGATATCCTAAGTGGAAGCTTGAAACATATGAAATTTTCAAGCCACTTCCACTAGTACTACACATGAGTAGCTACCAAAGGAGTTAGATATACCTGACCAGCTTCTTAATACTCCCTCCAAGCTTTACAAATTGGTTTAAAAATACAAGAGAGATTGCAAAATTTAAACTAGCCTAGAAAGCAATAAATGGCGGTTTTGGAGACTAATTAGTGACGGATTTGTTGTTCAAATTTTCTAACACTTGTTCAAGTGTTTAATCCGCCACTAATCCTTCAAATAAGATGCTCCTGGACCTGCAAAATAATCACAACAAAAGAGATTAATGATGGCTGCCTCACAAGGTGAAAGGAATGGTCACTCAAGTGAAGGAAGTTTAGGAGAAGTTTGGTCACTAAATTAGGTCAAATTTTGTAGTCTTAGTGTCCAAACTTTTCCTACTCTTTGTTGAGCAATGCTTGATCCTTGAGCAAGGATTTGAGGCCACTTCCAGCACAGGGAATTTAATGAAAGAAAACTAGACAAGCAACAAAGCACAATTTAAAAAGCTTATACCAAAAATGAAGAGTAATAGGTGTATATGACAAGACTCAAAGAGGTTCAACAAGTAAAACTAAAAATTAAGACTCCAAATAAAGCTAGCACACAGTTAGGAAGGTTCCTAGATAGGTACTAGAGTAGATGAACAAAAAAAAAATTTGAAAGCAATTGGATAAGTATAGAACAAATAGTAGTCAAAACAATATCAAGGAATCAAGTGAATTTTTACCAATGAACACCTCTCGGCTTTTTTTACTTTAAATTGTTTTCTATATTTTTTTTTATTCTTTCTTTTTCTATATTCAAATTGAGATTCCAAAGAAGGTATTTGCCTTTTGTTTCAAATTTTTTTATGATTCCAAGCTATAGAAACCGTGACTACAAAATTAGGTCAAAATTCAAGTGAAAACAAGGAAACTAGTGCACTAGTTTTTAGGTTTTGTTTTGGATTCTTTTGTACACTTTTCTTTGATATTTTGAAACACTTTAGGCTCTGTATTTCCTCTGTTTTCCAGCCTTAATACTCTTTTTTTTTTTAAATTGAATCCACAAGAAAAAGTGCACTAGGAGTAGGTTAAGCACTTGAAAATTTTGAGTAACACAATTTTTTTTAAGGATTTTCAATGGAAAGTGAATTGAAAACTTAAGTACACAATGGAAACCTAACTCTAAAGAAATTTGCTAGAACTAATAGCAAATTATGAACACAATAAGGTAAAAGAAAAAGCACATATAGGTAGGCAACAATGAGAGCAAACCGAGAGCAAAATGTAGACACACAATTCAAAATAAAACTAGGTTAAACATGCTATTCAAGGAATTTGTAACATATAAGGACTAAACATAAACTTCTAAGACAAAACAAAGATTCAAAAACAAAATCTAATGCATATGCATGAGGTCCAATCACGGACACATACAAGGAATGGAAAGACTCAAAATAAAATCAAAATAGCAAAAGCAAATAGTTCCTAAACATGTTGATTGTGGAAGAAATTCAAAAACAATCAACTAATGGATCTATAGAATACAATGAATCAAAATAACATAGATCCGAAATAGAAACTCAAATAGAACAAGAAGAACACATAGACACAAACACGGACACACAAAAGTTGAGACCACTTATCTCCTTGAAGACCTTGCTCTGATACCAAAAATGATAGAAGGAAGTAGGAGAGGTGAAGAATGAACTCCTCCTAAGTTCCTCCTAGGCATGGATCTTCTTCAAGGAAATATCACCGAATGGAATTGTTCTTGAATGTAGAAGGAACACGGATGAATGAAGGCTCAAGCCTTGGATGGAAGCTGTTGCGGGTTGCATCAATTGTCCCGTGGCGGAGGCTAGGTGGGCCAAGTCACTGTCGAATCATGGCGCTTGGGCTGCTGCGCTCTTAAGTAAAAAGAGTTGCGCCCTGACTATCAGCTATAGCTTTTGGCCTAGTGGTAAGCGCTCGATCCAACAATTGGTATCAGAGCCAAGGTCATGAGTTCGATACCCAGCGGGGCAATTGCTGAGGGGGAGATTGTTGCGGGTTGCATCAATTATCCCGTGGCGAAGGCTAGGTGGGCCAAGTCACTATCGAATCATGGCGTTTGGGCTGCTGCGCTCATAAGTAAAAAGAGTTGCGCCCTGACTATCAGCTATAGCTTTTGGCCTAGTGGTAAGCGCTCGATCCAACAGAAGCATCCAAGCTCAAGAATCAAGGGAGAGCTCACTTCAAAGGGAAGGAATAAGGAAGAATTCCTAGGGTTTTGAGGTGAACTCTTAGAGACTTTTAGGAGAGAAACTCGGCACTAAGGCTCACAAATTTCATATATGATTCAAAGTGAATACAATAGGTAAAGGAAGGAACATATATGCATCCGAAAATATGAATACACTTGGCGCCACATGAGTGGTCACCATATTGGCGCCAAGATTTGAATTCAAATTTGAATTTGAATTCAAATCTTGTCACACATGTGTATGACCGGTCCCTTGAGTGCTTGGTGCATTTGGTTTTGATTTAGTGTGTATTTAGGGTTGAATTTGAGTCACACATGTTCAGCCAAGGTGGCATGATCCATGTGACTCAAAATGCAACTTAAATGCATGCTAAATTAAACCTAATTTTGCCTAATTCTCTTAAACTAATAATCCTCCTCAAATCCTAATCTAATGACCTAAATACAATGGTCAAACAAATACAATGGAAAGGAAAAATTACAAGAATGAAAATGAGCCCAATATTGGGTATCAAAAGGCCAAAGCCCATGAAGCCCAAATACAAGCCCAAAATTCACAAACCTTATTCTATGGTCAAAATACAAGACTAAAACAAAGTAACTTCCTATTCTAACAATGTGCAATAAAAACATAAGAATAATGATCTTGACAAGATAGGCCCATGTGAAACTTGTCTTGGCCCTTCCAAGCCCATAAGGCCCATTGGGCTTTGACTGGCCCAATCCTCCATGTCTAGCCCACTCCTCTTGATCCCTTGAGTGTGTCACCTCTTGCGTTCCTTAGTATGATTCCATCAAAATGACTAAGATTGAAAATTTGAAGGATATAATTGATAAATTGAATAATGAGACTGAAATTGAAAATTTGAAGGAGTTAGTTGATAAAATGAATACTCAATTAAGTCTAGTTAAAGGCATTCAATTGTGATGAAAAAGCTACAAGATGAAACTAGGAGTGTGGTTGGTGATAGAAAGCACATAAATGAATAGGATTTGGGACACATGCAATACTTAAAGGCATTGGTTAAATAAACTTTTCGCTTACATCCTTCGACCCCAATATTGGCCCAATGACAATGAATGCAAGATAGCAAATTGAATGATTACCACATTGATGTTGACACACACGTAATTATTAACGTGTGGGCCATTGCAACAGATCCTAAGTATTGGGATCAACCTGAAGAGTTCAAACCTGCAAGGTTCTTATATTTCAATAGATGTGAAAGGAAATGACTTTCAATTGGTCCCATTTGAAGCAAGGAGGAAGGGGTGCCTAGGAATAATGTTCATTATGGTTATTATTGAGCTTGCTCTAGCTAACCTCGTCCATCAATTTGATTAGGCATTACCAATTGGGGACAACATATTGGACATGTTTGAAACAATTGGCTTAATTATGCATAAGATTCCCCTCACAACAATTGCTACCCCTAGATAAGAAGTAATAAATGGGGAAAAGTTTATTTTATATATACTTAGGGTTTAGTATTTAACTTGCTAGTAATAAAAATTCTCAAAAATCAAGATTCTTATGAGTGTTTAAAATCTATTTGGATAGTTATAAATATGTTTGAAAATATTTATATATGTCAATTGGTAATCAAAGATATTTTTCCAGCATTAAGTAAGAAAATAAGGGTAGCATATTATTCATTAATGCAAAATAATAATAATAATAATAATAATAATAATAATAATAATGACAACCTTTTTATGTCGAGTATGATCCACATGACATCGAAAGTGATGTGATGACATAGTTGTAAATATGACTGCACTTTCTCTGTCAGGTATTGACTCGCCCATCACATAAAGAATTTTTTATGTTGAGTGAATTAACACTTGTTATAAAATGTGTTGGTTAGGGTCAACCTTGTGGTTGATCCCAACATTTCTATGACGGGTGTTGACTCACTCGACATAGAAAGAATTTTCTATGCTGGGCAAAACAATACCTAACATAAAGAAACCTTATCATAAACCACATGCACTAAAATCATTTCACGCTCTTCGTCTTGTTCCTTATTTCTCTCATTTGTTTCCTTCTTTTTAGTGACCATCCATTTGTCGAGATCATCTTTGTATGCATCTTCTTCTCCGACAATGTTAACACATCCGTTTTGGCTACCATTGCTTATTAGACCAATGATGTGGTAATCTTTTATTATTTTATTTTTCACCTTTTTATTTTATTTTTATTTTAAGTTTTATTTTGTTGTAAATAAATTAAAAAAATTGTTGGATATTAATCTATATTAAATACAAATATTTTTCTTATGTAAAAGTATATTTAGGAATTTTTCTTCGACAAGAAAGTTTTTAAGGATTATTTTAACTTCTTATCTGATTTAATTTTTATTTATCCTAATTATTTATAAATTAAATTTTAATTTTTTAAAATAAATTATCGATAAATAAAAATAATTTAATGCAACAATATAAGTTATTTATTAATAAATTTAAAATATAATTTATATGTTTAAAAATATTTATTTACACAAATATTAAATATAACTTATAAATTCAAACATATTATTTATTTGCATATATAATTTATTATAAATTTTAATTATATAAAATAAACATTTAATTTATTATACATTACACATACTAAAAATTAGTGTGTATGTATATATATCTATATCTATTTTATACTACTAATGAAAAAGATTCTCTTATTTAATATCCACTTTTATCTTTCTCATTTTAATTTTAATAAATCATACATATAAATTATCTATATTAGTAATAAAATAGATTTCCTTATTTAGTGTTCATTTTTATCTTTTCCATTTTCCTATTAATAAGTATACATGACTTCTAATAAATGTAGAAACTATACATAACTTCTAATATTCTAATAATTGTAGAAATTATAGTGATAAAATTGTTATTTCTCTTATATATAATAAAAATAATAAATAAAATATATGAAATCACTTACTTATACAATCAAATCAAATAATAATAATTTAGAGGCCAACCCGACCCAATAAAAAAACTCGTATCCAAAATTTTATGGATCTCCAACATAGCAACACCCAAAAGATTTAGATAACAAGATAAACCTCGGACGCTGTCGCTGCAAAACCAAAACCAAAACCTTTCTAACATCTCAACAACAACAATGGCTTCTCTTTACTCTTCTCTCCTCTCGCCACCCAATTTCCTTTCCCTCACAACCTCTCCGAGCTCCTCCGCTCACATTATGCGACCCCTTCTCACCCCACGACGCCGTTTCGGGAGACTCTTTGCGGTGGCCGAACAAGCTACGGTGACCGAGGCCGCCAGGAAGCTCTACGTTGGCAACATTCCTCGCACTGTCACCAACGATGAGCTTGCCAAGATTGTTCAGGAGCATGGTGCTGTTGAGAAAGCTGAGGTATTTTCATCTTTTGCCACGTTATCCCTTTTTAACTTCTCCTTTTCTTAATTTTTCTGTTGGAATGTTTCTCTTTGGTTGGATTGTAGTTTTTGAACAAGTGCATTTGGGTTTTTGCTTGTTAGAGTAAACACTAAATATACACTTTGGTCCTCCTAGGCCTTAGGAATTTATCAAATTAGTTCATGAAAGTGCAATTTGACTCTCACATTTGTCCAAAACTCGAAAAAAAATGTGTGACTAAAGTGATAATATTGATATATGTCTAGGGACTAAAATGACATTTATTAGTTAAGTTTAAAAATTTATTTGATATTTTAAGGTCTGATTTTACAATTTCTTAATTTTAGGTACTAATATAATAGGGGATGTTTCAGAGACTAATATGTGTGTGTTTGGATTATAGTTAGAAAACTAAGTTTAGTTCAGATGATTAATTTTCATACCAACTTTCAAAAAAAGCATAACAACCTTCTAGCTTTTGATTTAACTAAGGTTTGCTTGTATTTCACACTCAATCAAATGGGAAAAAGAGTTTGCCATATATGTAGGCACTGTGTTTGACACCAACTAACTGAAGTTACGAGTTTCAAACGTGTAATCAAACATAGCTTGTAATAGCCTCTTCCAAATCTAACGATAAAAATACGTGTTTACTCTGCTTTTTTAAATTGAATTTGATAATGGGGTGTTTTATTTTTATTTTTTTGAAAGGCGTTTTATTATTATTATTATTAGAGAGCTATTTATCTGTATGATAGTATTTCTCTTAATGGGGTTTCTGTTGGAATGTTTTTCTGTGTTGGATTATATTTTATTTTTATTGGTACTATCTGTCTGCAATTTTTTTTTTTTATTTGAGAGCATGTAACGTATTAATGTAGTATTATTTCAAAAAGAAAACAGAAATTAGGTGTTCGATTAGTAGCCGTTAAAAGGTGGTAAAATGAGTCAAGAAATGTGTCATTAGAAGATAAGAGCTTTCTCATCTCCTGGTATTAGTATTACCATCAAACATATTGTTCTTGAAATGAATTTTTGCGCAGACCTTGCAAAAATAGGAGTCCACGTGAACGATGTTCGCCATGTTTGGTTGGACATTCTGTCCCATTGATCTTCAGCCTCTTATTCTAGCTGATATGTCAGGAATAACTACTCTGTGGTAGAGATAGTTTTCTTTTGAGTTCTTCCTGTTTTGTTTACTTTTCCTCAATAATCAAAAAAGAAAAAACATAAAATGAGTCAAGTGTAGAGTAAAGGTTGGTATCTTAGGTATAGTTGTAAATTATTATTAGGAATTTGAGGGAATGTGGGCATTTTACTAAGGGATTTGGATTAGCTTATTGAGTGCGTGGTTGGAAACATGTTTCCAACGTAAAAATAATCATGTCAAGACCAATGCTACAGAGAGTGGCTTCTCCATCTTTCATTTAGATGTGAAAATGTGTTCATACGTGGATCATAGAGGTAGTTCCAAAACACGCTCAGAGTCTTTCAAACGAGTTTGAGTAACGTATGTTGGGGCAAGAGCAAGCAGCTAGGATCCCTTAAGCATCTGTTTATGCATTCAATTTCAGGATTCATTTGTATATAAAAAGACATTGCTAGGAGGGGTCTCTCATTAAAGTCTAAGGGTATGTTTGAAAGTTGAGTTTTGGAAGGAAAGGGTGGGAAGGACAAATTTTTCTTTTAATGACTGTTCTCTAATTTGATAATTTTTTAAAAATGGTAGATTAACATAACTTAATGTTCTAATCTTTTGTTTACTTTTATGACTATTACATAACTCTTGATTAAAGTACTTTGGGAAACCAAAAAAGAGCTGTTTTTGAGAAGAAAAAAAAGTTTTCTTTCTCAGAAAAAAAAATATATATACTATAAGGAAGTCTTTAGTATACTGAATGTTTTTACTTTTTCAGAAATCTGGAGTTGGGAATGTTAATTTACCTAATTTGGTTTTTCATCTAAAAAATAACATTTCTAGGAAACATAGTTTTCCGGAAATGTTTTTCATACGAATTTTCCACCAAATTATTCTCATGAGGTAAATGAGAATCTAACATTCCTAAGTTAAAAGGAATGTTTTATTGTGATAAAAATGTTATGTTACCTTAATTTGTCTAGTTAATGGAGTAAAAAAAATTTGATTCTCAAGTAACATTTATAAACATTTCCAAAACATTTATGACCAACTAAACAAATATAATCATTACAGAGAATCATAATTCTCAGAATTTATGATTATCAGGAACCATGATTTCCAGACATGAAAAAGTTTTACTTTTACCAAATGCCCCCTAAGGAAGAAATTTAAATGTAGTCAACACTGCACGTGTACTGTTTTCTCTCGATGTTAATTGTAAATTGTAATATAAAGATGCCAGAATTTTGATTTCATGAGTATCAATATATATAATCATGAGTAAGGTCCTTAATTTTTCATAAATACTTAACTTGATTTGTATATATGGGAATCCATTGTCTGTGTACCAAATAATATAGTACTGGTCAGGGATACTATTAACATTTCTTTATGCATGATCCATAGGTTATGTATGATAAATACTCTGGAAGGAGCCGTCGTTTTGCATTTGTTACGATGAAAACTGTTGAGGATGCAAATGTTGTGATTGAGAAACTTAACGGCACTGTAAGTTTCATTGCAGAATTTGCAGGAACCCATAGAAAGATTGCTGATGTTCATTCAGCAGTTTAGACTTTAAATCTCTTTATGAACTTGTGAACTTCATGTTTTATATGATAGGAAATTGGAGGGCGTGAAATCAAAGTAAATATAACTGAAAAACCTTTATCAACACTAGATTTGCCTTTACTCCAAGCTGAGGAATCCGAATTTATTGACAGTCCCCACAAGGTGTATGTGGGCAATCTGGCCAGGACAGTAACAACTGATACTCTTAAAACGTTTTTCTCTGAGAAGGGAAGAGTTCTAAGTGCCAAGGTTTCACGGGTCCCTGGTACCTCAAAATCCAGTGGGTATGGTTTTGTTTCTTTTTCATCAGAAGAGGATGTAGAAGCTGCAATCTCGTCTTTCAACAATTCTGTAAGTTGTTTACTGCTCTTGTTTATTTCCAAGCTGAGGCATACAAATATACTTCAAATTCATGGCAGTATGGCACCTTAAATAACACCTAGAGGATGAATTCCCATGTTAGACCCCCAATTAGAACATAAATAAATAAATAAGTGACAGTGTGTCAGAAGAAAGAATAAGGAGTGCATTGGGCCCCTTGTGGCCTTTCTCGGATCCCTTCTATTGTGTAGTTAGTTAGTTAGTCAGTTAAGCATCTAAAAGTTAAGATTCTATTAATTGATAGTATTGGCTATTGGCTAGTATAAAAGGGGGAGAGACAAAGGTTTTAAACACATTGAGTGTATTCAGAAAGTTATGTTTGGTAATGCAGTTTTGGGGAGAAAGAGAATAGAAATTTTCATTTTTAATATTTTAGTTTAGACTACTGGAATCCTCTACTAGAGGCAATCCTATTTGAGTCCTATAGGACCACTATAGGTGCAAAACTTTCCTTTAAAGTATTTAAAACAATTGCATACTTTGAACTCGAATTCGAGACCACTGGTTAAACTGAAACAGACCTATACTAGTTGGTTCACGTGTACATCAGTTTCATTTTACTTTTTATAACTATTCTCTGTTCTGATATTTTTTTTTTAATAAAATGATAGATTGACATATTAATGACCTAATCTTTTGCTTATTTTTCTGAGTATTATACAACTCTTAATTTTAAAATATAAAGTTTGTCCCCGTTTTTTTCCTTTATAAAATTCCACTCCTAAACATACTCTTAAGGGAGGGAGAGCTAGGATTCTTGAAATTCCTGGGAAAGAGAGACCTATTGAATTCTGCCGGTTCATCTTCTTCATACTTGAGTTCTTTTGAATTTTGATAGAAGAGATAATCTAGTTCGGTGGAAATTCCATTCTCTCATTTGGGGTCAGCACAACATAATCGCATACTATGTGCATTTAACTTAATTTCATATTTTAGTTCAATACATATATAAGTTTAACCCCAGATAACTGTCAAATTGCATCAACATGTTTTAAAATATAAGTAATAAATAGAATGTGTGTTGGCACAACCACAAAATAGCCTGCTTATTTTCCCTTATCCCGGTCCCTCATAAACATAGAATTGCATATCCATATGGCCAAATGATGTAGTAGCTGATCTAATCTCATCTCTCCCATTTTAGTGATGCTTAATTTTGACTTCGATTGCCCTAAATTTTCTCAGATTTTCAAAGATTAATCTTGATGTCTGCATGATGCAAGTTTCTTATCTCCAAAGATGTTAACATTATTTAAAAATCTGATCATTTTTTATCTGGTTTTTTTAATAGGATTGGATTTTGTAGGCTGAATGTAATGAGAGTTTCAAACGAGTAATTAGTTTAGTTCTAACTGTTATGCTGAAAATAATTTGTTATTTGTCTGATGTTTGATGACTGCAGTTGTTAGAAGGGCAAAAAATTCGTGTGAACAAGGCTTAGCGAATTAGCAATGTTGCAGAGCATGTTGTACCATGTTTCTTCTAGCAGGAACAAAGTATACTCTGAGGCTGAAACCACTAACAAATGTCCTTGTATAGCACAAACCTAATCATTTTCAGTTGATAAGGTTCTAATTTATGAGTAAAATAGTGGTTCATGCTTCTGTTGTAGACATTGCACCTTTAGTCCAGGATATTGAGACCTCACTATTTCTTCATGGTTGTGTTGCTCCTTTTTTATCTGCTCCAATGTTGCGATTCTTGTTGATATATGCATGTATTCAATTCATTTTTTTTGTCTGAATTTGAGTTACCATCAACATTATCAATGAATGAGGACTCTAGGAAGTTCAACAGTATTGTTATTGTGGGAAAACCTAATATTATTTGTGTTTGTCGATTTACCCAATTGGCAATTCCATTTAATATTTGTTCTATCACTCGATTACTCTATACTGGTTAAGAAGTTTAATTAAAAAGAACATAAAAGGGGAAAAAGAATTTTAGAAGTGAAATTTAAAGATTTAAATATGTTTGATAAAGATGTTTTTGAATCCTCAAATTTAAAAATATTATTTTTAATTCTTGTAATTTTTAAAAATCTTCTTTTAATCTCTTAAATCACTAATAACATATTTAAAAGTAACAAATTAAGACAATTATATAATATTAATTAGATTTAATATGATGTTTTCACTAACATAGACACTAATAGGTAAATTTTATGTAAAAATATTTAATAAATTTTTTAATAAAATTTGAATATAAGAATTAAAATAAGATTTTTTAAAATTATAAGAATTAAAAATAATTTTAAATTTGAAGGACTAAGAATAAATTTATCCTAAATTCAAGAGATTAAAATATATTTAAGTTAAATTTTAAATTTTTTTCTTTCAATTTAAAGTTAAAAATTTAATCTCATACTTAATTTTCTGCCCTCTCTAAATAATTAAGGGGTAAATATTTTAAGAGACTACGTGGGAGTTTTAGTGTTTCGGTAGAGGCTACGTGGTAACGTGGGAGACCATGAGAAATATATTTTACCATTCGACCTCTTTGTTTTTAAATCAATGACTAAGGTTTACTTTTTTTATTTTTATTTCTTTTATTTCTTTTTATTTTTTTTATTTTTTTTTCTTTTCTTTCTCGGTTACCCTTCTTCTCTTTTTTGTGTCGTCCCACCCTCCATCTCTTTCTTCCTTATTTATCTCAAAACTAATTTTTAAAAATATTTAATGTTATTTTTATCTGATTTCATTAATGTTATTTAGGTTAATTTAGTCAGAAAAAAAATTGAATATTTTTATAAAAACAAAAATAATAAGACCAAATTTAACAATGTAAAAGTAAGTTAGCTTAATGATTGTACCAACTTGACTCGAGCCGATCTTAGAGCCGAGCTTAGCCGAGTCCACGAGTCAACTTGACCGAGGTGACCTCTCAGACAAAATGAGATGAAACCATGAAATGCTTACATGTCACGAGTTAGTAAGACACCTCGGCAGGTTGACAACGTCAAGGACAATTCAACCACCTTCAGAAAATAACCATATAGCAGTTACACGGTTACTCGGAAAACCACCACAGGTAATGATATAAGCAATATGTGAAACTGGATACACAAACTAACTTGATCGTCGGAGTCCTTTTTGCAGGTACATCCGAGACGCCCGAGCAAGGAGACCGGAGAGAAGGAACTCAACCTATTGATCGATCTCACACAACCTCGGTTGAATCCAGCAGGGAAGACGACTTATCCGAGTTAGGGAGACGACCTGATTCGTGTAAGTACATTTGGCGCTAGAAGGAGGGCCTGGTAAAACTTTTCCTCCTTCACCCTTATGGTTTCAACCCGAAGTCAAACCAACACGACAACGAGTGCAACACACAGAAACGCATCAAACATGGAAGACAATCCAATTCTACGGCGGTTACTCGAGCAGATTGAATTGATGCGACAACAACATGCTGAAGCAATGGAGAGTCTTCGTAAACAACATGAAGCCGATCTCCAACAAATGCGGGCTGAGCATGCTGCTTTCAGAACTCAGTGGCAACAGCATCAACCACCCCATACACACAATACCAGCAATACTTCCCTTGCCGCTGAGGAGCATCATTCTTCCCCAAATCCAACCTATCCATCAAACCCAACTCGGACTCATCGTTCCGAGCATACCCATATTAGTCGTCCCGTCGATGATCACCACACGGTTCGTCGACACCCTTTCGTTGATGGTATTATGGAGGTTCCCCTTCCACCCTCTTGGAAAACACTGAATATTGAGCGATATGACGGCACCACAAACCCAGATGAACACATCGATGCGTATATCACTCAAATCAACCTCTACACCAATGATGACGCCATCATCTACCGTGTATTCCCCACCTCGCTTAAAGGCGCTGCCCTTAGTTGGTACACCCAATTACCACCCAGATCGATTGACAACTTCAACACTTTGGTGCGCCTTTTCTCCGCCTAGTATGCCACCAGTAAACCCCATCATATCACATCGGCCGCGCTCTCCAATTTGCGACAACATGATGATGAGTCATTAGGGCATTTTATGGAATGTTTTGCTAACGTTTCTATCAAAATACGCAACCTTAATCCTGAAGTCGCCCTTCATTCCATGCTTATGGCACTTAAACCCGGACCCTTTGTGGATAGTCTTTGCCGACATCAACCGGCCAGCATGGATGAACTCCGAGCACGTGCAGCCGGATATATTTAAATGGAGGAGCACGCCGAGTTTCGTAACTCTGTCCGCGACAGTTTTACCGATAAGGGAGAGTCTAGCACCAAGGAGAAATCCAAGACTCATTTTGACCAGAGATCAAAAAGACCTCGTCAATCACGAGGTCCCAGGTATGACTTTTACACACCTCTCAATGCTCCCCGTGTTAATATTTTGGAGGAAGCTAACCATGCAGATTTGATCTCTCTACCCCACTGGCACACAACCCGGTCAACGCTGATAAGAGCAAGCATTGTCGTTATCACAGAAATTACGGACATACAGCAGAGGAATGTTGGAGCCTCAAGGATCGAATCAAAGAACTTATCCAAGCTGGTCACCTTGGACAATACGTCCAACGCGGCCAAGCTTCCCGTGGAGGCTTCCGAGGACGCGGTAGAGGCCATGGCCGATTTTCAGGCCGATATCAGGGACGACATCAAAATTATCAAGGACGATCTGAACAGAGCAATTATCATCAAGCAAATGCACGCGAAGAGAGCAAACCAAGCACAAACAGTGCTGATCCGCAACACACGGATAAATCCTCTAAAGGAAACAGCATACGCAGTGTCATCAACACTATTGCTGGAGGGTTTGCCGGAGGAGGAAGTTCTAATTCTGCTCGGAAGCGGCATCTCCGCAATGTTTCCAATGTTCACAATTGTTCCAATTCAGAATTTAAGTCAGATATGAAAACCCCTCCTATCGTTTTCACTGATGACAATTACGAGGGCATAAGCCTAAACCAAGATGATCCAATGGTCATCTCGGCCGAGGTAGCCAACTGGGAGGTTCAGAAGACATTAATTGATCAAGGCAGCTCTGCCGATGTGCTATACTGGCCAACCTTTTTAAAGCTTGATATTCCTCACAGCATGATCCAGCCATATTCCGAGCCTCTTGTGGGTTTTGCAGGTGAGCGAGTCCACACTCGCAGTTTTATTGAGTTACTAACCTCTTTTGGTACAACTGCAAATTCCAGAAGAGTGTTGGTAAAATATCTCTTAGTCGATGCCTGTCGCCACCGGCCCGAAACGGGCTTTCGGCATTCGCGAAGGATGGTTGGACTCTTTTATTTGTTTAAAAAATATGGATTGCTAGAATGACTTATTCCCAAACTGAGACCTTGTCAAACGAGCAATTTTATTAAAAGGCTCACCAATCCATGTTAATCCCAAGCGGAACCCTCCATGGATTAGCGGTTTTCATAAAAAGAAGGGTTCATGGAGTCGCCACCAATGTTTTACTCAAAACATTGGAAAAAGAAGTTTAAGGCAATCGATTCAAAAATCGACTTCGGCCATGACAACCAGAGTCGGGTAAGGGAGTCGGTTACGCGTGGGGAAGGTGTTAGCACCCCACGACGCCCCTTTCGGGTTCCCTATGACAGATTATTTCTAAAAATAATAGTGCGAAATTACTAAATTACCCCTATTTATTCTAAACAATTATAACTTAACTATCTACATGATGACAGTTAAATATACACACAGAAAGCAGTAAAAGAAAGGTCTTAAGAAGAAACCTTTGAAGCGTGCTTTTATATTCAAGTAAAACTGGGAAGCTTTTTGGCGTTCCCTCGCTCTACAAGCCCGCTCGCTCCCTCCTAGAAAATTTTAACTATGGAAATCCGGAGGATTTCCCTTCGACTCAGTTCGAGACTCAAGCAAAAAGCTCAGAACTCGAGAACTTTGTCGGATCAACTCTCCGAGTGATTTCTAGGCAGAGCACTGCTCAAAAAAAACCCAGAATACTCAAGAAGAGGGTTAAAACTCAGTGTAAAAGTGTCTAATGACGTCCAAATGACGTCTTATTTATAGGGAACAGGCGCAATACGGGCCCTGGAGTCAATACGGTCCGTATTGAAGTTTTGAACTACAATACGGCCGTATTGAGTTCAGTGCGGCTGTATTGAAGTTCAGAAACTTCAATACGGCCGTATTGAGTTCAGTGCGGCTGTATTGAAGTTCAGAAACTTCAATACGGCCGTATTGAGTTCAGTGCGGCTGTATTGAAGTTCAGAAACTTCAATACGGCCGTATTGAGTTCAGTGCGGCTGTATTGAAGTTCAGAAACTTCAATACGGCCGTATTGAGTTCAGTGCGGCCGTATTGTAGTTCAAAATGTTCAATACGGCCGTACTGAACTTTTGGGAGGCCGTATTGGGCTTTATTCCCTCCACTTCCTTATTTTGAGCTATTATAAGACCTCTAGACCTACAGAGAATCCTCCTAGGGCCTTCCATGAGTCCTTCTAGCTGACTTTCCTTCATTCTTCAAGAGTCTTCAAGCTTTATTTCCGACCCGGACAATTTTAGGGGTCTACAGCTGCCCCCCCTTTACTTAGTCAAACGGCCTTTTGGTGTACCGTTTGATAAGTAAAGGAGTTGACCCAATTGTCCGGGGAATAAGCCATTTTTCCGACTTGTAGTGTCTTCAGGTGGGAAAATTGTTGAGTAGCCTCTCCAGGTTGAGTTTGCCCTCTCCAGGGTGAGTATTAGTCGTCGCCTCTCCAGGCTCATTGCATACCTCGGTGCTCTGGACATCTGGGTAGCTGAGTATTGCCTCTCCAGGCTTTGTGCATACCTCGGTGCTCTGGACATCTGGGTAGCTGAGTATTGCCTCTCCAGGCTTGTGCATACCTCGGTGCTCTGGACATCTGGGTAGCTAAGTATTGCCTCTCCAGGCTTTGTGCATACCTCGGTGCTCTGGACATCTGGGTAGCGTGAGTTTGCCCTCTCCAGGGATTTGTGATAGTTTTGTCTCCACAGTCCACGATGCTGCTTCGACGATTGTTTTTGATTTTTGTGCCGCTGAGGGCTGGATAACGCAGGGATCCGTCTAGGGGATGTGCAGTTACTCATAGGTTCTTGTGTCCCAATTTTGCATTGCGTAATTGGTGCCCATTGAGGAATTTCTGTTTCCTTGGGGTGTAGACACGAAGATGCTCTTTCTGAGATGAGCGGTGCCTTATGTTTGGCTGACGTCCTTTTGACGTAAGTGGAGTATCCCGGTTATCCTTATTCGGGTGTCTCTTTTGATTTTCTGATTTTTGTAGCCTCTGTGTAGGCTGTTATCCGCTGGGGGATTCTGTCGTTGATTCTTGATTGGCCTCTTCTGTTAGGCAGATCATCTTGACACTTGATGCTTGGCTGAAAGCCGAATTCCACTTGAGGAATGGTTATTGATTTTTTCGATTTTTCCTCTTTTTGAAGGAGTGCCTCTGAGTAGGCGAATTATCTTGATGTTTGGTGTTCGGCTGAGTGCCGGATTCCGCTTGGGGAATGGTTATTGATGTTTTTTATTTTTCTCCTTTTGTAGGGGTGCCTCTTGAGTAGGCGACTGGGGATTTGGGGATCTTATGTATCCCAGAGTATTATTTAGGAAGCCTCTGCAGGCTTAGCCTCACTCAGCGCTTGAGTCAGAGAGCTATCTTCCACTGAGGAAGTTTCAAGTCCTTTGACTGAATATTTTGCTTTGGATGATCGCGCTTCCATTGGGGATTTTGACGATCTTGCTTTGATAGCTCTCGCTGGGGATTTGTTCCATGAGCTTAAGCTGAGGTTTCTCTGGGGAGTATTATTTCTGCGAGCCTCTCCAGGCTCAATTATTCTGAGAGAGTATTATTTCGACGAGCCTCTCCAGGCTCAATTATTCTAAGAGGGAGTATTGTTTCTGCAAGCCTCTCCAGGCTCGGCTATTCCGAGAGAGTATTATTTCGGCAAGCCTCTCCAGGCTCGGTTATTCTGTATGGTGAGAGAGTATTGTTTCTGCAAGCCTCTCCAGGCTTAATTATTCTGAGGAAGTATTTTTTCAGCAAGCCTCTCCAGGCTCAATTATTCTGTATGATGAGAGAGTATTATTTCGGTGAGCCTCTCCAGGCTCGGTTATTCTGTACAATTTTGCTGGATTTTCTGCCTCTTTATTGATTTCGGCTTTTTCTATATTTTTGCCTTTTTTGATTTTGGCTTTTTTCTGTATTTTGCCTTTTTTGTTGATTTTGGCTTTTGTTGTACAGAAATAAAAGTGCTAAAAGATTTAGACTCAAAGAGTGAAAAATTTCATTCATTAAATAAACATGAAATTTTGTACAAGGGAAATGATGGGACGCAGCCCATTCAAACAAATACATAAAAATAGGAAAAAGAAAGCCGATCTTCATTCTTCTGCCGGCGGGTCCTGTGGAGGAGCGGGGAACTGGCGGTGCATCCAGACCGAGAGGTTGTCGAACCCCTGCACTAAAGTGTCCAGTCGAGTATCGGTGCTCTGCTGCCATGCGCCGATACTGTGCTGAAAAGCATCGAATTGAGTATCGATGCTTTGCTGTAAAGCGTCAAAGCGGGCATCAAAGTAGGCCCTATCCGACTGTGAGGTGCCGGCCTCTGGCTGTGGGCTGCCGTCGCCCTGAAGATCAACGTCATTGAAGAGCTCGGCGAAGGCATCGGGGCCATCCGCTCGTACATACCCCCCTCCTGACCTCGCTATGATCTTCATACTGATCAAGGTGGAGGCATTAATTGGCTTCGGTGCCAATGGCCCTGGCTCTGCGCCGTCTGGGCATCCCCAAGTCTCCGCAAGCCGTGAGAGGAGTGGGGCAACCAGGATGTATCCCTGCCTAGATCCTCCCTCTCGTGCCCCCAAGTTCTTGACGTGCTCGAGGAAGAAGTATCTGGGGTTGGCCCTCCGACTGGTGGCCATGCAGTATAATGCTAATAAATCCGGCCGTGTCACCGACTCGGGGCTCTTCCACCTGCCATGGATGGTGCTGGTGAGGATCTTGTGACAGATCCGAAGAGCGGTCGGGAGCCGGGTGCCCTTCACCCCGGCATGATAGTCTTCGTGGCCTGTGATCGCTCTCCACATGCCGACCAGGGTCCACTGATCAGGCCACTCGCATATAGCATCTCGATATGCCAGCTGATCAGTCCTGCTGAAAAATCCTGCTTGGACGTTGAACTCGTCCAACGTCAGTGAGCGGTACCCCTGGTTCATCCAGAAGTCAACTGAGCAGACAGCCTCCCCAAAACTGTTTGTCGACTCAGTAACGCCGACAGTGGCCAGAAACTCCTTCGTCGCCGTCAAGTACAGCTGAGAAGGGGGATCAAGGAGGAATCCCCATCCTATACTGTCGAAGTAGCCTCGGACTTCATCCTCCAAGCCCACTGTACGGAGAATGTCAAAGTCGAGTGCCCTCGACGGCTCGAAGGTGAATGACTCTATGAGCTGTAGCCGTTCCTGATGTCGATCTGTCATTACGAGTCGAGCTGGGGCTCTTTGCCTCTTTCTGGATGATTCAGCCATTTTGTATTTGGAGAAGATTTCTGGGTTTCACTCACAAGCAAGGTATGCAGAGGAATGAAGATTGGAATGCAAAAATAAGAAGGGAAAAACCTATTTATAGACAAAATTTCGCCAATACGGCCCGTATTAATTCAATACGGCCGTATTGACGTATCCGTTAGTGGGCAAAATTGGTAACCAATACAGGCTGTATTGAATGCAATACGGCCGTATTGGAGGCTAATACGGGCGTATTGGTTTTAATACGCCCGTGTTGAATCTGAAGAGTTGCTTCAACGGTAGTCTCAATACGGGCGTATTGAAACCAATACGGGCGTATATATATATATATATATATATATATATATATATATATATATATATATTTTTTTTTTTTTTTTTTAAGATAAACAGAGAATAAGTGATCTTCCAGTACACCTATCATCTGTATGCATGTATGCAAATATGATGCACCTAATTCTATTTGATTCATTTCTTTCAAAAGAATTAATCGGTGCACTTTTTGTTTGGATCTTGCCATTCCTCCAGATGGGCTGTGCTCTGCTGATTTCCGTAACCGAGGAATGATGCGTATTTGATTTTGGTGTCATCAACCAAATGATTTTCCTTTCCTTTAGAAGATATGTCAACCCTCCTATTGACCACTATATCTCCATGTTTCCACTAGATTATCCTAAAATCGCTTGGGACAAGAGAGAAAAGAAAGGAAAGGTATATATTTTTCGAAAGTTTGTGTTTTAGAGGGGTTTTTATTTTTATTTTGAAAAATGGTTTTTGTAAGAATGGCTGGCCAAGGTAGGCTTATTGTGTTTAGGCTTGTTTGTTTAAGCATTTATGAAGTTAATCAAATCTTGTTATTGACGTTTGTGATTTGACAACTTAGATAGCTTTCCCTGAACTTTTTCTTTTTGAATTCTGTTCATGGTACCATCATGGATTTCTTTTCGCTTTTTGATTGTCCTTATTTTTTCCTAAAACACCCTTTTGTGGCGTTTTAGCGGACTTTTGTTTTTGTTCATTTTTGCAACCCTAACTTTTGCCTAGGTCACCCTTTCGTGGGATTCCTAGCGGGTCTTTTGCTCTTATTTTTGCGCAGCCCCCTTTTTGGGTTTCCTGCCGAGCTTTTTTTTGTTTTTATGGTTCTTGTTTTTAAAGGATTTTCTTTTTATCCATGATGGCACTTGTCGAGGCCAAGGAAAAGTGCTCTAAGTTGTCACGCACACTTCCACATAAAAATGATGCGGGTTTATTGTTATTAAGACAATCTTAACCTCATTCATGCTTATTCAAACAGGGTTAAAAATAATGTGGTTTAGAAATTTATTGTAAGCAAGAAGAGAAGCAGTAAGAAATAATAAAGAATGATTTTATTATAATCATAATGGAAACATGTGCCCTATCGAGGCTCGGGGGTCGGGCTGTCCCCGAGGAGTGATCTCTAATAGTCATCAGGTCTACACATCCCTATCGGAAGGAGGAGAGCACTTGATGACGACGACCGGCCTTGATGCTTGTGAACCGGCCTTCCTAAAGATCTGGCTTAAAGAACGTCGAGAAGGATCTTGATTCCTCTTCGTTCTTTGATCTTTAACAGGGTTGTATCCTAACCCTTGTTTCCCCGGATTATCCTTGATGATGGGTAGCTCCGGAATTCCTTGGGAGTCCTTGCCAAGTCCTTGTCCCGGCAAGTATCCATTCTTGGTGAGCATATGGGCTACCTTCTTCATTTCTCGGGGAAATGTCTCAACATTGGCGATCTCCAATGCTTGGAAGGCGGTTTCTAAAGCTTCCTCTGCTGCATCCACATAAGGTATGTTGGATGGCTTGCTGATGAGTATGTCATCTTCAGCTTGTACAGTCACCAGTTTGTCACCCACTATGAACTTGACTTTCTGGTGGAGCGTAGAAGGAACAACTTTCGCATCATGAATCCAAGGTCGGCCGAGGAGACAGCTGTATGCAGGAGTAATGTCCATCACTTGGAATTCGACATTAAAGATAGTGGGTCCAATTTGGATTGGAAGATTGATTTCTCCCACCACTTCTCTTTTAGAACCGTCGAAGGCTCGAACGATCATGTTGCTCGGGCGCATTTGGATTCCCTTGATTGCCACTTGCTCGAGCGTTCTTTTTGGCATCACATTCAAGGAAGATCCATTATCTACCAAGACTTTAGCGATGTGATACTCCTTGCACTTTACAGAGATGTGCAAGGGCTTGTTGTGGTTCGGTCCCTCAGCGGGGAGTTCTTCATCGGTGAAAGTGAGGTGATCATTAGCCGTGATGTGACTAACAATCCCCTCAAACTTGTCTTGGGAGATAGTGTGCGACACATATGCCTCGTTCAAGACTTTCAACAGAGCTTGCCGATGCGGTTCGGAGCATAGGATCAACGACAACAGGGTAATCTTTGCTGGCATCTTATGAAGTTGATCCATGATGGAGTACTCGCTCTGTCGGATATACTTTAACAGCTCATTAGTCTCCTCCTCGGATTCTTTATTTTCCTCGGTTTTCTCCTTTTCTTTTCCTTTATTCTTGGGAGCTTTATCGTGAAGATCTTCGGGAGTGTAGATCCTGCCACTCCTAGTCATGCCCCCAAGTCCAGCGATGTTGGAGATATCGCTGTCGGCAGAAGAATGGATGTCGTATATCCATGGCACAGCCTTATTTGATTCGTAAGGGAAAGGCTTTGGAGCAGTGATCCTTAATGGTGTTGGACCTTCCCCTTTGTTTGTCTTGATTACCAACAACGGAGTTGACGTGTGTTCGCTTGGCGCAGTTGTTGGTTTGCATTTAATAACAAATGGCGTGCGATCCATTCTTTGAACATACGCATCGATTAATTTTTTCTTTTTATTAATGTTATTAATGGATTACTAGGAGAGATGTATGAAATGAATGACTCCTAGATCCCTCCATGATCTATATGCATGATATGAGATGATGATGTTGAATATGCATGCATAGTGTTTATTTAACTAAGCATTATCATGTTTTTAGGATGTCCCTAAGATGATGCATGATATTGCTTGGTTTTGGGTAAATATCATTTTTCTTTGTTTTTTGAATATATATTTTTTTTTTGTATTTTTAGGGTGAAAAGGGAAACTACCTATATGAATGTGATGAAGGTAGATGTTAACACCATGTAATGGAAGATTCTTATTTCTATTTATTCTTTTAAAAAGGAATGTTGTATGTTTAAAGAATGCAATGTATGCTCAAACAATGTCACATAAACAATGCACAAACAATTCACTCATCCACCAACAGTCACGAGCGAATCACGAGGTAGGGGTATCCTGCAGAAAAGTGCATATTCAAGGAGGTTCTAACTGTTCTCACTGGTCTGAGGCCCCCAAGGTGCCCCCATTATAGGGACCCAATTCCTCTCGTCGTAAGCCGATGGAAAGCTCCAACGCACTGTCGGACTCGAGTTCATGGTTATCACCTTGAGTGATGCTTTCCGACAACGGTCTACGGGTACCTATAGACCCATTCGACAACCGGCCGTACTAACATCCACTCCCTATGGCTTGCCACTCATGCCCCCGGGTATAGAGGGAACTGTTGTGTGCAAAGGTTCGTGTGCAGTTTGTATTTCAAACAATTGCGGAAAATTAAACATACAACAATTATTAAAGCCAAATAGATAAAGCATGTTATCATACAAGTAAGGGGTAATGAAGTAATTTTAAACTATTATTTAAAAATAATCCATCACTAAATGGGACTGACTCTCGAGGCTTCCCCAGTGGAGTCGCCATCTGTCGCCACCGGCCCGAAACGGGCTTTCGGCATTCGCGAAGGATGGTTGGACTCTTTTATTTGTTTAAAAAATATGGATTGCTAGAATGACTTATTCCCAAACTGAGACCTTGTCAAACGAGCAATTTTATTAAAAGGCTCACCAATCCATGTTAATCCCAAGCGGGACCCTCCATGGATTAGCGGTTTTCATAAAAGGAAGGGTTCATGGAGTCGCCACCAATGTTTTACTCAAAACATTGGAAAAAGAAGTTTAAGGCAATCGATTCAAAAATCGACTTCGGCCATGACAACCAGAGTCGGGTAAGGGAGTCGGTTACGCGTGGGGAAGGTGTTAGCACCCCACGGCGCCCCTTTCGGGTTCCCTATGACAGATTATTTCTAAAAATAATAGTGCAAAATTACTAAATTACCCCTATTTATTCTAAACAATTATAACTTAACTATCTACATGATGACAGTTAAATATACACACAGAAAGCAGTAAAAGAAAGGTCTTAAGAAGAAACCTTTGAAGCGTGCTTTTATATTCAAGTAAAACTGGGAAGCTTTTTGGCGTTCCCTCGCTCTACAAGCCCGCTCGCTCCCTCCTAGAAAATTTTAACTATGGAAATCCGGAGGATTTCCCTTCGACTCAGTTCGAGACTCAAGCAAAAAGCTCAGAACTCGAGAACTTTGTCGGATCAACTCTCCGAGTGATTTCTAGGCAGAGCACTGCTCAAAAAAAACCCAGAATACTCAAGAAGAGGGTTAAAACTCAGTGTAAAAGTGTCTAATGACGTCCAAATGACGTCTTATTTATAGGGAATAGGCGCAATACGGGCCCTGGAGTCAATACGGTCTGTATTGAAGTTTTGAACTACAATACGGCCGTATTGAGTTCAGTGCGGCTGTATTGAAGTTCAGAAACTTCAATACGGCCGTATTGAGTTCAGTGCGGCTGTATTGAAGTTCAGAAACTTCAATACGGCCGTATTGAGTTCAGTGCGGCTGTATTGAAGTTCAGAAACTTCAATACGGCCGTATTGAGTTCAGTGCGGCCGTATTGTAGTTCAAAATGTTCAATACGGCCGTACTGAACTTTTGGGAGGCCGTATTGGGCTTTATTCCCTCCACTTCCTTATTTTGAGCTATTATAAGACCTCTAGACCTACAGAGAATCCTCCTAGGGCCTTCCATGAGTCCTTCTGGCTGACTTTCCTTCAGTCTTCAAGAGTCTTCAAGCTTTATTTCCGACCCGGACAATTTTAGGGGTCTACAATGCCATCACTTCTTACAACATCCTCATTGGAAGACCCACACTGAACCAATTGGGAAATGTAGTATCTACAACTCATTTAACCATGAAATTCCTGGGGATGAATGAACATATCATCGCCATCAAGGCTAATCAACAATTGGCAAGGAAGTGTTACACTGAAAGTCTAAAGATCACTCCCATAAAACCTCAGCTTGGAATGACGAGTTCTACAATGATGGCCCATGTCGGCAAGAGCGAGATGACCGAGTTGGATCCACGAGTTGACATGCATGACCACCGACCTAGTCCTGTTGACGAGCTCCTGGAATTCCAAATTGGAAAGAAGCCAGGACAATGCACAAAAATCGGGAAGCACGTAGAACCCGATCTCCAAGGTAAAATTATGTCAATTCTCATTAAAAATGCTGACCTTTTCACATAGACCCCAATTTTATTTGCCACAGATTAGCCATTTACAGGGAAGCCAAGCCAGTATCCCAGAAACAAAGAAAAATTGGTGGCGAAAGACGAGAAGCTGTTAAAGTTGAAACTCAAAAATTGCTCAACACAGGATTCATCAAAGAAATTAAGTACACCACCTGGCTAGCCAATGTCGTGATGGTCAGGAAATCTAATGGTAAGTGGTGTATGTGTGTTGATTACACAGACTTAAACAAAGCTTGCTCGAAAGACGCATACCCTCTACCCAACATTGATAGGTTGGTGGATGGAGCTTCTGGTTATGCCATGCTAAGCTTTCTGGATGCTTACTCAGGCTATAATCAGATTCTCATGTATCCCCTAGATGAAGAGTACACTGCCTTTATCACATAACAAGTCAATTACTGTTACCACGTCATGCCATTTGGGCTTAAAAATGCAGGAGTAACATATCAAAGATTGATGGACAAGGTATTTGCCGGACAGATTGGACGTAACCTTGAAGTTTATGTTGATGACGTGGTCATCAAAATGAAATCAGCCACTGATCATGTCCGAGATCTCGAAGAGATCCTCCAACAAGTCAGAAAATACAACAAGAGGTTAAATCCTGAAAAGTGCATTTTTGGAGTTCAAGGAGGAAAATTCTTGGGATTTATGCTAACTTGCCGAGGGATAGAAGCAAATCCAGACAAGTGTCAGGCGTTGATTAACATGAGGAGCCCCCAAAATCATAAGGAAGTACAGAGATTGGCGGGCAGGCTTGCTAGTCTATCTCAGTTCATTCCCAAGATGGCGGAAAAGGCCAAACCTATTTTTAACTTGCTCCAAAAACCCAAGGATTTTTGTTGGGATGCCCGATGTGAACAAGCGTTTCTGGATTTCAAAAAATTTTTATCTGCACCCCCTATCCTAACCAAACCTCAGGACCGTGCCAATCTCTTGTTGTATCTTGCTGTGGCTGACAATGCAATCAGTTCGGCACTTATGCAAACCGACGGTAAGAAACAAATTCCCATTTACTTTATCAGTTGTGTTTTGCAGGCGACCGAGTAGAGGTACCAAACTATTGAGAAACTGATCCTAGCCTTAATAACATCGGTGTGCCGACTCCGGCCGTACTTCCAAAGTCATCAAATTGTAGTCAAGACCGACTACCCCATCAAACAGATACTTCGGAAGCCCGATCTCGCAGGTCGGATGACAGCTTGGTCGATTGAACTATCTGAATACGGAATCAGGTATGAAAGTCGAGGAGCGTTGAAAGCCCAATGTCTTGCTGATTTCATAGCCGAGCTTACACCTAGCATCCCGTTGGAAGATCAATGTTGGATTTTACACGTTGATGTCTCGTCTAATACCAAAGGTAGTGGTGCTGGTATTATCCTTGAAGGCCCTAATGATATGATGCTTGAGCTTGCAATTAAATTTGATTTCTGAGCTACTAACAACCAGGCAGAATATGAAGCCCTACTTGTAGGTTTAAGACTAGCAAAAGATGTTGGTGTTAAGAAGCTCAGATGTTGTAGCGATTCTAAGTTAATTACAGAGAAAGTCGGAGGAAGCTACCAAACAAAAGAACCACAGCTCCAAAGGTATAACCTTATGGTGTCTCATTTGACCTCTTCTTTTGACCATTTTCAGATTGAGCATGTTCCACGAGCACACAATGTTAGAGCTGACCTGCTATCCAAATTAGCTAGTACTAAACGTCCAGGACAACACAAAACAATTATTCAGGAGACAATTAGTGCACCAAGCTATGATTCTGTAGCAGTCTTGGCCAACAATCCTGGTTAGTCCAGTTGGATGTCAAGCATTTGGCAATATCTCACAGATGGTACTTTACCAAGTGATAAAGTTGAAGCTTCAAAGGTCAAAGCCAAATCCTGTCATTTCACAATTGAAGCTGGTGAATTGTTTAAAAGAGGATTATCAGTACCCCTTTTAAAATGCCTTAACTCGGGTCAAGCCGAGTATGTAATGGACGAGATTCATCGAGGCATATGTGGCATGCACTCTGGAGCTCGGTCAATGGCTGCAAGGGTGATCCGAGCTGGCTACTATTGGCCAACTATGAGATCAGATTGTAAAGCATATGTACAAAAATGCGAAGCTTGTCAGAAATTTGGCAACCTGCATCAGCTACCTGCAACAGCACTACACTCCATGCAATCAGCATGGCCTTTTGCATGGTGGGGCATGGACATACTCGGTCATTTCCCAATTGCCAAAGGTCAATTGAAATTTTTAATTATAGGGATTGATTATTTCACAAAGTGGATTGAAGCTGAACCTTTAGCGCGAATTACAGTGACTAATGTGCAGTGTTTTACGTGGAAGAAAATCATTTGCAAGTATGGACTACCTCAAGCAATCACCACAGACAATGGCAAGCAATTTGTAGATAAAAATTTTGAGCAATTCTTGATGCAACTCGGAATCAAGCACAAAGTCACATCAGTAGAACACCCGCAAACAAATGGCCAAGCTAAAGCAGCAAATAAAGTGATTCTACGTGAACTTAAGAAGAGGTTAGGATCTTCCAAAGGCGAGTGGGTTGAAGAGTTACCTAGTGTTCTGTGGGCATACCATTGCACACCATAGACCACCACTCAAGAAACTCCCTATAAGTTGACCTATGGTTCCGATGCAATGATACCCGTTGAAGTCGGCGAGCCAAGTCACAGAAGATTAACGTTTACCGAGTCCCAGAATGGAGAACAGCTGTGCTTGGACAGAGATCTACTTGATGAAACAAGGGAACATGCCAGAGTGCAAGAGGAAGCATGTAAACTTCGAGCATCACGGAGGTACAATTCGAAGCTCAAACCGAGATCCTTCCACGAAGGAGATCTCGTCTTGAGAGCTACAGGTGATGCTAGGAAAGATGCCTCAGTAGGAAAGATGCCTCAGCAGGAAAATTCGCAGCAAATTGGGAGGGCCCCTTTTGCATCTTAGAATGCCTACAAAATGGAGCGTATAGACTGACCGAACTCAGTGGCAAAGTTCTCCCTAGAACTTGGAACGCCACCCATTTGAAATTTTATTTCAGTTAAACGCATGTAAACCCAGGTACTGTACTCTTTTTCCTACTTCAGTCTTTTTTCCCAATAAAAAAGAAGGGTTTTGGATGAAGAGGTTTTAATGAGGGATACCTGAGGTCAGCAAGAGAGATGTAATACACATATAACTCCATATTCAATATTACAAATTCTCTCTTCTTATAGTTTGATTTCTTCTCTTGCATATCGATTTAATTTTCACTTGTTCATTAATTTGATTCTTTCTTCTTGGCCAAGTCTGAGCCAATGTTCGTAAAGTAGTCCAAGTCTGGACCGATGCTAATTTTGATTTGAAGTTTGGCCAAGTTTGAGCCAATGTTCATAAAGTAGTCCAAGTCTGGACCGATGTTAATTTTGATTTGAAGCTTGGCCAAGTCTGAGCCAATGTTTATGATACCATCCAAAAGTCAATGTTTATAAACTCGTCCAATCCTGGACCGATGTTAATTTTAATTTGAAACTTGGCCAAGTCTGAGCCAATGTTTATAATATCGTCCAAATCTGAGTCGATGTTAATTCTGGTCTGAAGCTTAGCGAAGCTCGAATATTGTTTACAATTTTTATTTATAATCTCGCCAAGTTTGAGCAAAATTTATTTAGCCAAGTTTGAGCAACATAAGTACTAATTTCATTCAAAAAGATCTATGTGCTAATTTTCAACATAACACCATAATTAATTAGCACCTTCAGGAAAATATCCAGAATATTACAGAAATTATCTAAAAGTTTGGCCCACGAAGGCAACCATAAACATAAATCCTAAATACAAATTGTACCACAATGCTAAAATAAATACAATTATTCATTGTTCTCCTCGCTTCTCATATCATCCGGGATGTCATCCTCGTTAACCAATTTCCCCTTAAACACATCTTTGGTGACGTGAACTTCTGTCAAATCAATGTTTGGAGCAATGCATTTCACTTGTTGCAAGGCTTTAGAAAACCCCTTCTTATGTTCTACGACTACTTCATACTCGGTAGCCTCCATCTCCTTTTTCAATTTCTTATTCTCATTCTCTATTTCTCCAATCTTCCTCACATCAGCAACAATAACTTCTTGACAGGCTTTATTTTTCTTGTAAAGCTCCACCATCTCTCCTTTCAAGCTCTGCATATTCTCTTCATGCTCCTTTGCTTTCTTTTCCAATGTCTTCACGGCCTCTGCCTGAACTTCTTTTTCTTTCTCTAACACACTCACTTTCTTCAAAAGGTCCTCCACCTTAGCCGCATACGTCTTATTCGACCTCACAGAAATCTCAAATGCCTTTGAGTTTTCCTCCAATTTTTTCTTCAAACTACCAACCTCAGCATTTAATGACCCAACCTGGGCATTCTCGGTCCTCAGCTTGGACATCAGTGCAACATTTTTATCCCACTTTTTCTTCCAATGATCTACCACAACGATAGATCTTTGTAAAAACACCTGCACGGAATCTAAACCTTGGATAGGACCAACCTTTTCAATTAAGGCCTTGTCAGCGATATAGGCTGGATCTTCCTTATAAAATGCTTCAGCCGTCAACTCGGCATTCCAGAAGGAAGTCACATCGGGTGACATACTTACATGATCCAACCTTGCCAGAGGATGCTCCGTATCATATCTCTGATGTAATGATCTCGGGCGGGTGTTCGGTCCAGATTGAGACGACCTCCCTTGTGAAATCGGCGAATTAAAGCCGAGTTGTGCAATTGCCGCCTCCAAGTTTGACACCAAACGTCCTGAAGATTCAGAAACTTGTGCATTTGCCAGCTTCAAAAGAAAAATTCACACCACAAATTGGGAATCAGAACAATCAACATAATTACATAGTATTTAATAATAATGAAACATATGCCTTTTCTTTTTTCAAATCATTAGCAGAATTTCTCTCAACTTGCTTCTGACAGGTATCTTCTTTTTCCAAATCAATCACAATCTCCGGGTTCGCCGTTTCTTTTGCAACTTCCTCCCTTGGCTTACTCGGATTACCGACATGGTCGGCCATCTTAGGTCCCTTATTTTGAAGGTTTTCGCCCTCTATTTTTTGCTTCTTCACTTTTTGCTTAGGAATGCAGCATCTGGGATTTCTTCAATGTTAAATTTCCCCTTTAGCTCGCGTCATTTGCTCCTTCCCATGATCTCTGCACATCACAGTAATCAATAACATATTCAATCACATGACTTTAATTACATATCACTATTATTATTACTTACTCTCTAAGTCATCTTGTGGATTTTGGGATCTCGCAAGCATTAAAATAGCCTTGCTCTCTAATGGCCGAGCTAGCTTTTCCAACTTTTTTTATATCTTTTGTCTCGTTGGGTGACAACACCAACCCCTCTGATCCCGAAAACCTCACAGGTTGTGATTGCCAACATAGAGGAAATTTTGGTTCCCCATTCTAGTGGAAAATCGGATCCGAACTCGAATTTTCATGAGACGATTGCACTTTGAAAAACTCTTCTTTAAAGTTCTTGTATGATTGTGCAAAAATTTGAAATAAACCCCCATGCGAACTTCCACTCAACGACACCCACCCATACGGTGGTTCTCCCAATTTTATTTGATAAAAGTGCATAAATATTCCTAAGCTAGGCTCTATCCCCATTACTGCACATAAAATTTGGAATGCACGTATGAAACCCCGGCTATTGGGATGTAGTTGACTAGGTGCTACATTTATCTTTTTCAGCAACTCACACTCGAATGGGGTAAACGGGATCATCACACCTAGATCCCTACACAGGCATTGATACATATATATGTACGGTGGAGTAGTAGCCACTTTAAAAAACACCCTTTCATATGGTGCACAGGGTTCAATAGAAAGTTGTTCTAGATATGGAGGCAGACAAAATTTCAAGTTGTGCTGTAATACACTAGCCTCCATTGCACCCTTAATCCTACTTTCGTATTTTCCTACATCCCTCCTTACCCATTCGTAACCAGTGGCAAGGATTTTTGGGTGTGAGTCTTTTCTATTGTTCCCCCCTCTCTTTTGAACACTTGCCTCTTTCCCCTTACCCTCAACGAATGTCTCTTTCCCCTTACCCATTCCAATCCCAATTACAACACAAAGATCGACAGATAATGCTTGATACCTGGAAATACTATGCTCCATGCAATCCCCTGTTCTTCACGACTGGCTTTCCTCACTCTGACTATGGCGGATGCTACCCAATACTCTCCTCTGATAAACTTCTAATCCTTGACACCATCGCGCTTTTTTTACTTATATATACACGCTAAAAATCTTTTCGTTGCCTTCTTGAGCATTGCGCCTCTTCAACGTGACATTTCACGCCTCTCCACGTCTCTTGCTTTAAATGCTCTACCTCGAAACCCTCAACAATAATGATTGAGCGTCGTACCTGCTCACGTTTCCCCATAATTGAGCTGTTGAACTCATACTGCTATGCCTTTTCAACCTTACACGTGTCTCTTTCGTAACGTTATGGCTCTTTACGCCCCCTTTTTCAGCTTTATTGGCAGATGTCTTTCTTTATCTCAGCTCTTTCATTCTTACATCACTCAGAGCTTGGGGGGCTTATGTACCAACCTAACTCGAGCCGATCTTAGAGCCGAGCTTAGCCGATTCCACGAGTCAACTTGACCGAGGTGACCTCTCAGACAAAATGAGATGAAACCATGAAATGCTGACATGTCACGAGGGAGATCAGTAAGACACCTCGGCAGGTTGACAACATCAAGGACAATTCAACCACCTTCAGAAAACAACCATATAGCAGTTACACGGTTACTCGAAAAACCACCACAGGTAATGATATAAGCAATATGTGAAACTGGATACACCAACTAACTTAATCGTCGGAGTCCTTTTTGCAGGTACATCCGAGACGCCCGAGCAAGGAGACCGGAGAGAAGGAACTCAACCTATTGATCGATCTCACACAACCTCGGTTGAATCCAGCAGGGAAGACGACTTATCCGAGTTAGGGAGACGACCTGATTCGTGTAAGTACAATGAGCAAAAGGATTCGGAACAAAGCTAAGGTGTTGGGTTAAGGATGGGTTAGGTTGCAAAGTTGGATAGGATTGTTTCTATTTTGATTTTGTTTATCGAAAAATGTTTTTTTTACTTGGTGTGTGATAAGTTGCAGAAAGGAAAATCAAGTTCATGGCTCGGTGGTGATGAACATGCTTACTATGTCTGAGTCCATTTGCAGAGAGAGAAACAATGAGGACTCGGTGAAGAGAAAGTGGATAAATTGGAAATAAATAAAATAAAATAAAATATTCCTCAACTATTAATTTTTAACCAAAATAATCTAACGGTTCAAAATACATTTCCTATGATAGGAAACATGTTAAGCTCTTCCACCCTAGGTCTCTTTAAAAAAAATATTTTATATAATTTTTTTAAGATTTTCATAATTTAAAAATTATTTTTTACATTCTTAAAAGTTTACTATAAAAGATTTATCTCCAAACAATATATAAATATAATTATTTTTATCAAGATCTATTTCTAAAATATATTTTTTTATTAAAAGATATTATTATTTATTTTTTTAAAAAAATTCAATTTAAAATTTATTTTAGGTCTAATAATATTTTGGGTTGAGCCTACTAACTTTCACCTTAGTTTTTCTCCCAACGTGATAATATCAATTTTTTTGGTGGCAAACCCAGGCTTTAGTGTTCATGGCATTCTATATTCTCAACATTCAATTTTAGCCACAGTCATCCCAAATGAATATATGATCATTTTAATTTAGCATTGAATATACGTGTAAAGTTTCAAAAGAATTTTTTTGACAAAGTGTAATGTTTCAAATTGAGTTGTTTAAATTATAGAATATGTGCTCAGTTTGTTTCCAAAATCTTAAGTACCATTAACTCGTTATGCTTGTTCATCTAGTATTTGGTACTTAAATTAACTTGTATATTGTAAAAGATAAATTCATTTAATTAAAATTGATAATAAGATTTTTTAAGACTAATGCTACCGCAGACCACCTTGATAGATAGGTGATTTACAATTAGGGATGACAAAACAGGCTAGCCCGCCCCGTTTTGGCCCGCCCCGCCATTGGCCCGCCAAAAATGGGCCGGGCCGGGCTGGCCCGCCAACGTAAAACGGGCTGGAGATGCTGGCCCGCCCCGCCTAAGGACGGGCTGGCGGGTTGGCAGGCCATCCCGCATACAAAAATAAAAATAAAAAAAAAATGGAAAAAATATATATATATTTTATGTTCAAATAAAAAAAAATTGCTACAAATAAATAAATATAACCATATGAAATTAAAAATGCATACATATTGTACATAATATATATTCAATAAAAACAAATTACAAACTTAGAACAAAATCAAATAGAAATTAGTCCATTTACACCAAAATCAAAACCAAATTATAAACTTACACAACTAAATTTTTTGATAGTTCACAAAACAAGTTTAAATACAATTAATTAACTTTAAATTTTTATTTTAAGAATATTAGAAGCTCTCTTAGAAGAAGATGTCTCTACATTTTTTCTTGATCATCTTCATCCTCATCTTCTACATCAAAATAAAATAAACATAAAAATAATTAAATTAAAAATATATATATATGCGGGCCGGCGGGTTGTGGCGGGCCGGCCCGCTATTTGGCCCGACGGGTTGGCGGGTTGAAATGGTGAGTCCGGCCCTCCCGCGGGCCATAGCCCACTTTGCCATCCCTATTTACAATACACCATTTTTTACTATAATTAAATTTATTTCATCCACGCACTTATATGTTATAGCTTTTGAAAGAGAATATATATATATATATATATATATATATATATATATATATATATATATATATATATATATATATATATATATGAGGAGGAATCCGTTTCTTTTAGGAGTAAGTCTATTTAAACTTATTTTGTTCAATAACTCATGTTCTACATCAAATTTCAACGATCTAATCGTTGAATTTAAAGTTCTTAATGCATAGATCAAGTCTGCAAATATTTAGAAATTTTGAAAAATTATTTGATATTATATTTCATTAATTCAAATTGACGGATAATCATAAAATCATTTTATATATTGATTTGAATTAATGAAACGAAATATCATATGATTTTCAAATATTTTAAAAATTTGTAGATTTGATCTATGCATTAAAAAATTTAAGTTCAACAGTTGGATCATTGAAACGTGATGTAGAACATGAGTTATTGAATGGAATAAATCTAGGTAGACTTACTCCTGGATAAACAGATCCCTCCTCTCTATGTATATATGGTACAATTCTTTTTTTCTTCATTCTCCATTGTCATCGCACCACTTCATTTCCTCCTTCTCTAGTTCCACTAATTTCTTGATATTGAGTTTGTTATTGTGTTAGTCCAAGAAAATGAGCTTAAGCGTAATTAGTAATTACTAGTAATTCCATCTACCATACCATGGTCAAAATCAAAGTGTCACCAATCCCTTTTACCTTCTCATGTTGCATGTTAATCTAATAATCTTCATCCTAAGCCTCACAAACTCACCAACCCCCGCCACACTTGTTCCATTTCCATGATTCCATGAATCCCAAGGCAATTTTTATTTTCTCAATTACATCCATACCACTTTATTCAACTTTACTCAATCCGTATCCAAAATTATTTCGTCGGTCCTACACTTTTTCAAGTATTGTAACCTTGATGACAAGGTTACTTATAAACTTATCAGCAATGATAGAATGAATTCAAGGAGACTCAAAAGAGATAAAATTAAATGGTTGAAACTCTTTATAAGTTGGTCTTAGATATCTATCTTGTAATTATATTGTTTTTATTATACTTCCCTTAAAATAATAGGGCAATGACACTCTTGTATGGGTACCCTCTAACTCGCGACTTTATAAAGTGTAATACAGATGGTGGTGCTCAAGGCTCTCATGGTCATGTTGCTTGTGGCGGTTATTTAAGATATAGTGGGGGAGCTTTTATGGGTGGATTTGTATCCTACATCAGTAATTATGACCATTTTACATGTTGAACTTGTTATTTTTATATGTGTTAATGAACATACGCATGATGTTGAGTGGTGCAAGCTTTGGTTAGAGTATAATTATAAACTTGTTATAGATGTAACACCCCTCAAATTTGACCTCTCAACGGTTTCACTCTATGACACTTTACACGATGACACTTCACGCAACTCCTCGTTAGTCACAACCCTTCACCGATCAGAACCCTCCGTGGGTAGCCCTTTCTAAGATGACCGTTTGTTTTTAGGATCAACGAATGAATCCACAAACTAATACAAGACTTTTCAATGTGTTTTGTCCTCACTTGCACACTTTCTAAGAAACTTTCCAAAAGGTCACCCATCCCTAAATTACTCCAAGTCATGCACGTGTAACTATGGAGTTCTTATGGGATAAGCTATTGAAAAATAGATGCATCTTGTTAGTATAGATAGTACAAATTAATTCCTTTAATCCATCCTCAATTATACAAATCTCATACTTATACAATCTTTGGATCTCGCTTTTGGAAACACCCAAATTGTTTCTTGGGACATCTGTGACAAATGGTGACATTGTTTCTCACTTTGTTCGCATATGCATTTTTTCATTCTCATATTTATAAGGAGGAAAATTAATATGCAAATAAATTAATTAGTTTTGGTTTAAAGCATAAGATTCTTTATAAGTGGTGGCTCATTCTGCCTTCTTTTATTTGAGAGGATTTTTTTTTTCGTGATCGTTGTGATTTACCTTCTTTTAATTTTTGTTGATTCCTACATGAAATTTTGATATAGCTCCCCCATACTATTGTTACTATTTTCCTCTTTTATATATATATTTTTAGTGTGTTGCAGATAATTAATAGACTTTGAGATGTCAACCTTGCTGGTATGTCTTAGTTCTATAATGATACTTAGCACACTAAACCTTTTATTAAAAAAATTCCATTAAATAATAATTTATACTATAAAATTTATTAAAAAATTAAAAAAATTATTAGTCAAAATTACAATAACAACAATAATATTTGAATCTATAACCTTGTGAATATTATTTTAATTTAAAAATTAAATAATTATATATTTAATTCAATAAAAAATTAAATAAGTTATAAATAACATATTACAATAATTATATAAAGTAATTAAAATAATAAACTATTTTCATAAACTTAAGTTCTTTTGTAAAATATTTCAAATACTTATAAGTTAACGTTTTGTTTAATTATAACTCTCTCATCAAATTGACCCATTTTAAGAGTAAAGTGATACTTTTCAATTGTAACTTTATATTTAAGATAAAAATTGAATTATGTAATATAAATGTCAAATTATTTGTGATGACTACTTTTATTTATTAATTAAGTTTGATCCATAGTGAAATGCTTGCATAGCTCATTTAAAATAAAACAAAAACCTCCAAGATTATCGTGCCACACAACATATAAAATGTCAAACACTTGCTTTTTTAAGGAACTTTTTGGGTGTCTTATTCCTCTACATTCTCCACCCTCATTGGCATAGAGTGAATCCGTTGCCCACTAGCAATATAAATCTCGACCATTTATTCTAAACCAATGTCAAAGCTCCCAAATAGAGCACTAATATTCCAATATCGAGTGTAGTTGGTTGTTGAAGAGTATAAGGAAAAGAAGAAAAGGACATTTTTCATTATTTACAACTTATTTGGGATGTACGCATGACATATAATTTGGCCTTGATTCACTATATCTTTGGTCAATAATCTTTAACACATGAAAATTCAATTGTATTGGCTCTTCAAGATCAAAAACCAAATAGTCAACTATTACTATTTATGTATAATTGTCAACTATTATTTTTATGAAGAGTTTCATTTGCTATGGAGTAATCTAGAGTTTAATTTACATATAAAAAAATGTTGGTTTTTTTAATTCATATGAAAATCAATTTTTTTTAATTTATAAATCGAAATCTAACTTGACACCGAGAGATTTACAACGCATAGTCCTACTAATTAAGCTAGACTCATTAATATATGAAAATCATTTTTTTTTTGCCTTTTATAGATGAAAATGTGTTAGATGTACGTGGTTAATTGAAAAATAAAGGGAAAGTCATAAAGAATATAAAATATACATTTTTATATAAAAAAAGTTAAATTAATTTTTTTTATCAATTCATAATTTTGATCCTTTTATTTTAAAATAAATTTATTTAGTCCCTTATTTTTTAAAATACAAAAAATTTAATCTTATCATGTCAATTTGATATTTTTCGATTATTAAATTTTGAATTATTTAATATTTTTTTACTATTTAAATAACATGATATTTTGTAATATAAATAATATAAAAAATTATTTACATATGTTTCAACAAATAATTAATATTTATTTTATTAATAAATTTTATTTATATTAATTATTTTTTCTTTAAATATTATATTATTAAATGTTATATCACTTAAATATGAATGATATTAAAATTTAATAATTAATAAATATCAATTTAACGAGAGATCAAAATTTTATATTTTAGAAATTAGAGGGACTTTTATTTTAAAATAGGGGGACAAAAATTACATATCAACAAAAATAAAAAAAAATTAAAATATAATTTAACCGAAACAAAAGATAAAAAAGAGGACAACTTTTAGAGAACAAAAGTAAGCATTTTTTTTTAATTGTAGGTATTAAACACTTGTTTTTAATCTAAGACCAATGATGTTTGAACACTATGCACATTAAGTGTCCAAGTAATGGAAATCGAATTGGCATAAAATTATCTTTGAATTTATAACAAAATTACTCATCAACTAATCTATGTGTTTAGTGGTTATATTATTTTTTTATATTGAAACTGAGTTATCAATTTTCAATTCTTATACGATAAAACGAAAGTAAAATATATCTTAAGTGGAGGGAGTATTATATTAGTATACCCACCATTTCCAATACGAATTTGTTTTAAGGATAAACATTTTAGGTCAGCATTATTTTAATACTTTTATTATTAAGTTTTTAAATTTTTTATAATCAGTACAAAATATTTGCTAATTGTATGGATGATTAATTTCTATTAAAAAATTATAGATTATTTAGTGAAATCTATCTTCATAATCATGCTTTTTTTTAATCTACAAGAATGGAATTCAAGACTTTATTTAAAAGATCAAGTTATAGTACTATTCAATTCAACGACTTGTTGATTTTTAAGTAAATCCTAGTATGATTTTTTTTTTTAATTTTTACAATATATTCTTAATAAATATTTAATATTTTATCATTCTTGTTGATTTTAATTAAATACTTAATATTTGAAAGAAATATTTTATATTATTAATTTTTACAGCATTTTATATTACCTCCTAATTATAAGAAATATGAGACAATTAATAAGATCGGAAAAAATAATTAATATGATTACTTTTAATTAATTCTACCATAAATTTAAGTTTTGTTTAAAATATACAAATTTACTTTAGGTTGTTATATTTAATATTAATGTATGAAGAGTATAAAGGAAATTTTATCCTAATTAACTTTAAAAATTAATAATTATTGCTTGTAATTAAAATAAGAAATAATATTATTTAAGAAGTGTTTAGATGAAACTTATTTTGAATATCAATTGTATAATAAGTCTCACAAACTTTATTATAATAAATTCATCAAATCTTAATTAAATTATTTTCTTAACTAAATGTACTCTTAATTAAAATAATGACAATAATATAAAATAAATTATTTTTCTTTTACACATACACGTATTATTTATGGTGGTGGTCCTGAAAATGAGCTAGTGAGTGACCGCCTAAAGCCTCATTGTTAGGGGCAAAAAAAATAATTATTTAGTGTATATAATATAAAAAATACATAATTGAATTATTAAAAATTTATCAGATAAAATAAATTAATTATGATCAATTAATCAATAATCAATTTTTTTACTACTAAAAAATCTATCAATAATATAAAAAAAATTAATCGATAATATTAAATATAAAGAGAAAAGTATGATATGTTATTTTTTTTGTGTAAAATTTCATAAGTGTCAATATAAAATTATAAATAAGTATTGTCTTTAATTTTTTTTTCATTTTTTTTATATCTAATTTCTTTGATTTTCTTTTTATTTTTTAAATCATGTCCTATTTTATTTTGCTAATTATGAACATTCACCTTTATCCCAAGTTTCTTTGTGATGTATCATTATTATTAATCTATTTTTTTGCATAATGGTCTCTAATGATAACTCATATTCTTGTACATTTGAACAATATGTTTAGTCATTTTTACATAACTTTTGTATATTTACACTTCTAAATTTAAAAATTCAAATCATAAATAATATTTCAATATTTATTAGGATATTATTTTTCACTTTATTAGAAACACCAAAAAAATTCAGAGCAATTGTGATCATTTATGAAAAATAATCAGGTTCTGTATCATGGTGGTCTCCTGTTGTCCGACCTAAAAGACGCCTCGATAAAATGTGATAATATATAGTCTCTTTACATTACTTTGTTTAAGCCTGGAGGACTCTATAACACAGTAGTCTCCAGTTGACCGACCCAAAAGACGCCTTGACGAAATGCTAAGTCCACATACTAAAGTACCTCTCAGACGAATGACAAATGTTGTATATCAAAAAGGTTTCAATTTATATGTATGGGAACTTAGATCAGGACGATTTGCTTATCTCGTGATTCGCAAGATAGGCAAAATAACAACTATAAACACCAAGATTTGCAAGTTCATAATAAAGCATGATTTATAGGATCATAACAAGAAGCATGTGAATTATATATATCTATAATACCACACCATTATATATAGGAAAAATTAGGTCTAAGAAAACAGGTTACACTCATCTAATATCCTATACCTGGTTTACTTATAGGTTCTTTTAATATTATATCACTAAGAATTCTTAAGCGGCAGTCCCCAATGCCAAAACAGGTTTAAATAAGATAAAATAAAACTATTATTATTAACAAAATTTGTTACCATCTTTTTTAACACAATTACATGCTATTAATTGATGTTTAAATTTGAGATGAAGTATTAAATTAAAATAATTCCGTAGCGGTCGGTGGTATCTAAATTTTATTTTTGTGTATTTATTTTTAGCTAAAGTTAATGTGGTGATGATTATGGAGACACAAAGGTCGGTTAGATTGCATGATGCATATTATTCCCATGTGGTTTCTGACGCTATATCCACTCTAAAGCTTCCTCAATAACCTTGGATTTGTAGATATCTATGAAAGTTGAACTCATTCCATTCCTCAACGGTGGTGGGCCATGCAACCCAACACTCCATCTTCACCTCTCACATTTTACACTAACATTAAATTTTGCTCTCTGACGCCAACCCCACCCAATCAACATTCAGTGCATTTTTAAACGTCATATTAGTCTATACACAACGATATATAACCAAATCTCATAGGTTAGAAATGATGTAATACAAATTCACTTTTTACATAATATTATTAAAAGTATAAATAAAAAAAGTAATTTATAGTGTATTGAAAACTCAACATAATATTTATTTTGAGATTTATTTTATTCTTTTTTAACATTTATTATGAAATAATGGAAGAAATATTATATATACATAAACATAAACTAGTGAACTTAATTGCATATGCATAGTTCTCTCCTATATAAATACCTACGCTACCTTTATCTTCGATATCAAATGGTGAATATCGTCAACCATTCTTTAAAAGAATCTTGGTTTTTTTTGTTTTCCTCTTAGATCAGTTGAGTGCATGTCTCACAAATTTTAACGCAGGTGTGGCTAACATTTCGCCAGGCACATCCATTCTATTTTCAGCTTTGTGTATCTTTCTTTTTCTGGTTCCATTTAATGCAAGGAATTAACGTTACTTTTATTATCAGTCTATTTTCTTCGTCTCTTGAGTCTTGAAAGTTGCCAAAACTTGAAGTTGAATGATAGATGATGGGTACTCATAAATTTTACTATTATTGTTATATATGGCATGCACCCGAGAAAAAGTTTATGATTTTACTAAAAGAAGTAATAAAATGAATTTTTATGCTAGAACTTACAACACGATATATTAATAATATTAAATACTATTGCTTTAATATTTTTTTAATTTTAATTATGTAACCATTGTCTTTAGAGCAATGCTTCTCAGCATAACTACATGGTGTTCGATTATATTGGAGAGAGAGGTATTTTTTATCACATAAGTAAGTCAATGATAAGAGATCTATCTCATGATCAAAATTAATGCATACCTAGTGTTATTTAATAGTAGTACATTAATACATGTCTATCTATATTAGATCGAATGTAGTGAAGAAGGGTAAATTTTTCAAGCGTAGAATAATATATATATATATATATATATATATATATATATATATATATATATATATATATATATATATATATATATATTTATCTTATTGTGTGTGTGTGTGTCTAGTAAGTTTGTAAACGATACTCATTTACTTTACCTATATGTTCCCGTGAAAGCTTTTCATTCCAAAAACACATAAAAGTATTTAAATTTGAAATGTATCAATATGCCAAGTGTGGTCGTTGATGATTTGAAGTTCTTCCAATTAAAATACGTAGAATAACACTAAATTGGACAGACACACGTACGTACGTTTAGTGATGCGTAATCCCACCCAAAATTTGTGGGTATAGTTTTAACTTTATTTCCATAGCTTTACCCCGTCTTGTTAATAAATTAATTATAAAAACTGTATTATATTACTTTTTCCATATGTAAAGTAAAAGATCTTGTTCCTTGCACTTGTCCTACATTTAACCCTAAATTCGGGTTCCAAAAGTCATTGCATTTATCATTTTTCTAGTTGTTGTTGAATAGTCATTGCATCCATATATCTGTATACCTTGCACTTCTCCCCTTCACTTAATGTTGGAATCCTGACACCTTTGTTCTATATAGATAGTGAACCCGGTCCCAGCATCAAAGAATCTAATTTTATTTCTTCAAGATATGATAATGTTTCGTGACTTGACATGGCATATATTCTCTTTCTCAAAAATAATTTATTTATTTTGAAAGATTTTACGTAGACCTGTTAAGGTAGAAGGAAAAAAAACTATATAAAACTAAAATGATTTAAGTGATGTTCAAAAACATTGAACGCAAGACTAATATATATTCTAATGATAGAAACAACCAATTTTAAGAGATGAATATATGATAAACATTATTATATGAGCTACTATAAAAAGCTACTCATATATTATCAACAAAATCAATCTTCTCTAGCCACTATGTTTTATTTCCTAGGGGAAAAGCTGAGAATGTGTTGAATCTTATAGGCACAAGGAACAAGCACAAGTGAGGAGGGTGAATGGCGCAAAGGGTGGTGAGAGGGGTGTTTGTGATGGTGTTACTATTATTGATGGCTCAGGAACCGATGTTCCGGAGAACAAATGCAATGGGCGCGGGGACCCGAAAAAGGGGTAAAGAGTCATCTAGTGGTGGTAGTGGTAGTAGTAGTAGTGGTGATGAAGATGGAAGCTTTTGCTTGAGTTGGAGACTGGCTGTGGAGGCAAACAATGTGGTTGCGTGGCCAACGGTTCCACCTCAGTGTTCAAGATATGTTGAGACTTACTTGATCAATGGACAGTACGAGAGGGACTTGGACTTGATAGTGGAAGAAATCTTGGGTTATGTCAACCAAACATTTCTAGTTGGGGATGACATGGATGCTTGGATTTTGGATGTTGATGACACTTGCATCTCCAACATTTATTATTACAAAGGCAAGAAATATGGGTATGTATATTAATTCCTCTATTAGTTTCTCATGTGTGTATTTGTTTTTTGTTTTTTTTCATTAATAGAAAAAAATTATGATATTGACAATAAGAAAGATCAAATTTGAATTTTCATACATCTACTTTAATCTTTTCCTACCAAGTAAATCAAAGTTATCTGTATATATACATATTTGCTTTTATTCTTAGACTTAACTTTTTTTTCCTAACTGGTGTATGAAATAAAAGTCCCTTTTTGTTACCAAATTTGCTTCTGCATTCTCTCTCTCTCTCTCTCTCGTGTTGCATATGGCAGAGAATAATTTTGTTTGTAATGCTATAACCATTACTGATCTGACAAGTGTTTACACATAATGAAAAACTTCTTAATTGAGTCTTAATTTTATAGCTCTTCTCTTCATGCTTGATCCATTATTATTTATTGGTTTTTCCTGTTAATCCAAGGCTAGTACCTAATTTATCCCACCCATCTTTTTAATCAAATAATTTTAAACTTTATAAAAATTTATAAATTTAAATAATTATCAAGAATTTTTATTTTAATAACTTGGTCCTTAAAATTTAATGTAGATCATAATTTATTGGGTATATTGTCTATAAAAAAAATAATGGTCTCCAATTTTGTTTTTCCCAAATATTTGTTTGTAGCATATATAATAGTTGTGAAATTGGTTAATTTGTGTGGTTGATAATTGGGTATATGTATATGCAGGTGTGATCCATATGATCCATCTGCCTTTAGGACGTGGGCCATGAAAGGAGGGTGCCCTGCAATTCCTTCCGTACTAAGGCTGTTTAACATATTAGTAGATAAAGGATTTAAAGTATTTTTAGTGACTGGAAGAGATGAAGAGACTCTTGGTCAAGTTACCAAGAACAACTTGCACAATCAAGGATTCATTGGCTATGAAAGCCTTATTTTGAGGTAAGACATATAGGGCATATTAATCCCATGAAAATTTTGATTATATGATAATAGTTTCCCTTTGATTCATTGAAGAGTGAAGGCATGCATATTGAGATTAATTGAAGCATGTTGATGAAATTGGCAGGAGTGCAGCATATAAAGGGAAAAGTGCAATGAAATACAAATCTGATGTAAGAAAGCAGTTACAAGACCAAGGTTACAGGATATGGGGGAATGTGGGAGATCAATGGAGTGATATTCGTGGAGACTATTTGGGGAATCGCACTTTCAAGTTGCCTAATCCTATGTACTTTGTTCCCTAATCTTATCATTTGAATGTGTTATTATGAACTTATGGTAAATAAAAATGTATTTGGTTGTCACCAATAATTTACTTTGTGGATGAATGGATGCAATTGAAATGTTAATTATTTATTCCCCGGAGACCAAGGTTGGACTTTCATTGGGCAATGGGCCCAACTAAAATCTTAGTCCAAATTGGCCTATGTTATTGTTACACTCTTTTTACTTCTTCTAATTTTACACCCTTTGCTATTTGATCGGTCAAATCAATGGATATTTTTGTGGTGTACACTGTACAATACAACAAACACTTGTTTTTGTTGAATTATGATTGAAAGTAGGGAATGTGACTTCATAATACATTTGAAAATATTGCAAAGTCATACACTCTCTCTTCCCGTTATAACACAATGAAAACAAGTTTTTTTTTTTGTTTTTATGTTAAAATAAAGGATTTAATTTAGAAGGGGGTGAATTGAATTTTTTTTTTTTTGGAATATAATTTTTCCTTGAGCCTTTAAAACCTTTTCCTTAAACCATTCTTTTTAATGTGACAAACAATTGATGCTAATATATAAAGCTCTAATTAAAGTCTAGTTATTTCAATTTTTTTAATGCAAATGCTATGACATTTATTGATGCAAGAATTAAAAATTGATAGACAGAGAAAGGGGAAAAAGAACATATAAAAATGATATTGATTCCCTCTCAACCTTAAAAAAAGTTAATTACATTCGATTCTTAGTAAATTTATTTAGATTTTTCACAATATTAACTAAGAAATCTCTCAAATGCTATACGAATCACTTAGTAAAAGTTCTATTCACGTGAGAAATATATCCTTTTGAGAAACCTTATCTCAAAAGGTTACAATCCTATACCAACGACACTTATGATGGAGGCTCCTTCAAGTAAAATGAATAGTCACTTTAAGAAGTTCTCCTTCTCCCAAGATCTTCATCCATTGGTTGCAAACTTTGAAGATGAAATTGCAAATAGTGGTGGTGGTGGTGGTGCCACTTCTTCTAGGAGGAAGATAAGCCAAATGCACACTTGCTACAAAAAGAAGTTCCTAGATAAAAGTATCAAAGGAGCCAAAAATAAAAGTGACTTTTGAGAGAGAGAAGTATCATCTCAATCATATATCCATTAAAAGTAACGAGTTTACAATAAGAAAGTCTTATATAGAGAGTTGGTTTGCTTGTGGTGCAAACTAACCAACTCTATATACACAATCCGATCTGATCCACAAAAAAAAAAATTGATTATTTTTGACAAATGCATCATTAATCAACACAGATAAGAAATTGTAAAACACAATGAAAATAAGTAAAATGTGGAATAAATAATCCAAGTGAACTGATAAGTCAATAAAGATTTGTCGCAAAGATTTATCCTTTTGATAAGAACCAGGTTTTTGATAAGAACAAGAGAAATCTTCTCTCATAAGAAAGGTAAACTTTCATTCAATTAACTCAAAAGTGTATACAAATGAGTGACAAATACTATTTATAGTTAATATACTTAAGAAGTGTATTAGACACAATTTAGCTCACTAAAATGCCCCAAAAAAAGGTTTGGCATGCAAAACAAATTCAAATTACGGTGGTAGTTGAACAATCTTTGCTCAACCACAAGATTCTCACTTTGCTAAAATACTCACAAAGAGAAATTCAAACCCTTTGGTCCCAAAACTAAAATTTAGCAACCAACCTTTTTTGTCTCTAATTTAGTCTTTTTTTTCCTAACAAAAATTACTCCTATAGAATTAGCTCAAACACAAACTCAACTTATGATTATTACAAGCACCATAATGCGCAAAAACTATTCTACAAGTTGGCTCCATTTCTTCATGCAAAATAAATGGTCGAGTCTTATTTCTTAACCCTTCAATGTCTTCAAAAAAATCCAAAAATTATCTTCAATTTCTTCCTTGGTGAGTCATTCCAAGATCATATTAGTTAGGTTAACTTGTAAGACAAGTTAACTATGGTTGGCCATGTGAAATACATATGGGTGCCCCAATCATTACTTTCTCATTGGCCAATAGAAATGAAAATATGCAATATGGTGTGCAAAAGTGTGATGGGGATTGTGAGTAGGGGTGGCTATATGGGCTAAAGCCCTCAAGCTATCCCACGAAGCCCGCAACCCACATAGTTAATGGGCCTATTTTTCAAAAATTCACATAATAATAAAAGAAATTAATTGTGGCCCACGAAGTCTGCAAATTTTGTGAGCTTTATTTGCAAACCTCGCAGGTTAGCCTATTTAAGAGAGTTTTTTTTTCTTCTATCTTTATGAGAGATTTTGTATTTCGGGTCATTAGAATAAGAATATATTTTTCTTTTGGGAGTGCATCTAGTAATTGGAAAATGCAACCAATTTTGATGAAACTAGTGAGTGAGGATTTCTTTCTATTATCTTTACAATGGGTGTGAGAGGGCTTTACGCTGAACATGTGAGCTATAGGGGGCTCCTTGTTGTAAATTCATTTGGCACGAAAGGGTCATGTTGAGTGAGCTCCTTCTAGAGAGCAACATGTGCTCTTTGCTTGAACTACACTAATTGTAAGGTATGCCACGTTAAGCGTCACCTTATTCATGTGTAACTATTAATTTAAATATGTGTGATGATTATTTTGATTAATTAAGTATGTTATATTGAGTACTAATGAACATATGCAATTGTTGATGGAAGTAACCTTTGATAAGCATTACAAATTATGTGAAATCTTGTGTATGGACCATGTGATGAAAAGTCTAAGCCGAAGGTTAGCCACATTGAAGTCTAGCGGGTGTGATTGTTGTGATGTTACGATTGAGTATATGATATGAATATCCATCGTGTCTTGTATGACATGCATTATGTGCATAAATTGTATTATTGTGACGATTACAATATGAAATGCATTGCCAAGGAATGTCTCGCATGTGTTAAAGCTTAGGGATTCGTGACCTTAAAGATAGCCATGTTTGGAAGCCCTAGTTTCAACCATTGTGTGTATGGGGTGTAACTTGGCCTACACCATTATCTCGACATGCCCTAGTGTATATCCTTCTAGTGTAAAGTGTTGTAATGACTTAACTTGACATGTTCTCCTAGTCTACTCTAAGTGTGCCTTAGGGCAACAGTTGAATTATTTTACTAACACCACAAGCATATAGTATAGAGAGTTCGTGTCAATTGCATTGTCGAGAACACGATGGTTGTGTATTGAATGGATGTGGATCATAAATATTGCTTATGATGAACTGTGGAATTTTTTGGGGGTGCAACTGCTATTTGTTGGTCTATATATGTAAATGTGTATGTAATGCTTGTTACGTATGGCTACCCAACCATAACTTACACTAGTAGCCAAAATGAGATATTTCTCACTCTTTTTTTTCTCTTCAATGGTGTTTGGTGTGTTCTTGCAAGTAAGGTTCATCATGAGGATGATGAGGTTGAGACGAGGCTTTTTGTACTTGGTTGTGCTATGATAGGATGTGACATTTGGGTAGAGGTAAGGATTTCATTTATGTTAGTTGATCTTCACGTTAGGACCTTATGTTAGATTTTGTTTTGTATTCATTATATTTGACCTCTATTTTAGTCATTATTTTGGTTTCATTATTTATGTGATACCTTTATTCGAGGGGATGTGGAACTTGGTTTCATTCAGTAATATTATTTTTGTTATTTGGTTCTATATTCATTAATTTATTAAGTTATGTTAGCATATGGGATAAAAGGGTGTTATGAGTGAGCTACGGTCTCCCATATAGGGCATAACCCGCTTAGTAAGCTATGGCCACCCAACAAAGTGATCCATAATGGGTTAAACTCACTCAACAAGAACAATCTGCTTAAGCGAAAAGATTTAGAGGAGTTTAAGCACCAGACAAGGTTATGCTCACTTGACGAGATTCCTCTAGTTTTGTTGATGTGTTATTTCAATTGAATCTTGATGAGGTGTTGGTGTTTTTAGTTGATTATTACATGTTATAAGTTGAAATATGTTATTCTATGAAAATGTTCTATGTTGTTGATTTTCTTATCCCATATGATGACAATGAATATGTGTTGTATATAATAAGAGTTCTCTTTGTTGCTAATGCATGATGCATGCTTTTTGTGTTGTGAGTTGAACTTATATTTAGAGGAGAGTAAGTTATTTTTTATGGTGGAAGATCCCATGTGAGGATTTGAGTTGTGGTGCTTTAAGAGCTCCAAAATAAATAAAAAATTCTTCAATGAGAGAGTTGACTCCTGAAGTGGAGAGTTGTTTTAAAAGTTGTCCTTATAGGTTCTTAATTAATACAATATGAGTACAAAGTTGAGTCATATTGCTTTGTAAAGTGGCCAATGAGTAAAGCATAAGGTCACAGGCTAAAATCCTTAACTAAATATTGGAAGGGTGCACAATATTTGAAGGGTAGGTAAAAGGTTAATTTTATATGGGCTTAGTTGATGCATATTAATGTTGTGGTAAGTCAACACTCAAGTTGTTCTATTCCTAATAGTAGTATTGGACTTTTGATGACATGTTGCCTTCTAAAAGTCCTATTGCAAGGGCAACGTCAAGGAGGATGTAAGAGGAATGAGCTCGTGGTGAAGGTAGGGGGCCTAAGCTCCTTTTGAGTTATAGGTTAATTACTTAGTTTATTTTCTTTGTGTATATTTTTCCTTGTAAATATTTTCCTTGTTTTTGACCTTATATTTTTGGTCAAGTAGTGTAAGAATTTATGTTCTTGTATTTTTTGTCAAGTAGTTTAAGAATTTATTTCATTGTATTTTTTACTTTTAAATGTGTAAGTAGTATTTTCGGAGTGGTGCAACTAGAAAAAGCTAGTTGGACTTTTTGAGCTTAAATGACCTATGAGCACCACTTTGGCCTCATGTGGGGCATTCACTTGCTTGAGCAAGTGTGTTGGAAATCCAACATGGAGGAGAGATGGTTGTCTCACGAGTTATTCAAGAAGCCAACATGTCACATGGCCTTGTCTAGTCACACTTTAAACATTATGCCAAGTAGTAGCCTCCTATTAGCTCTTCTAAATTTAGGATGGTGACATGAGTCACACTTTCCTTGCCTTACCATGTGGCAAGCTATTATTGGCTCTCTTAGATCTAAGATAGTGACACTTGGGAGAAAATTATTTGAATTCGAATTAATAACTAGGATTAGTAGTCTTGAGTTTAAGTTAACCTAACAAAGGTTACATTTAACCTAGGTTAACTTAACTTACACCACAAGCTACCGAAACCTATATATATTTGTACCATGAATTGGACAAATCAGTTTTGAGCATTTGTAAGAAATAACATTTTTTTTCTCTTCCAAAAGCCTTAGTTCCCTCTCTTGGATAAATTATCTCCTTATAAACTTTTATCAAGGATTTCCTCCTTGTGGAAAATTCTTCACCATTCTTGCTTATCTTCTCTAAGAAGTAGCATGCCTCACCTACTCTCCTTCTTTATTGTTTTTGATTTTTTAAGCTTTGGAATCCATGGAAGAAGATAGGGAGCATCATAGAAGATAGTTGAAGAGAAACATCAACTTTCTCCAAGCTAGTTTCATCATATTTGGTATCATGAGTTTTGGTTCTTCCATGGTGGTTTCTTTTAAACATTTTCGTGTTGTTTAATTTTTTTACATGTCTTGTAGTGTGTTTGTTGATTAGATCTAAATTTTTGAATGCTATATGATAGATTTAAAATGTCTTGAAAATTTTGTTTTAAATTAAAAATAATAATTGTAGTTTCTATGAACTAATTCTCTTTGTATAACCTTAGGATTCTTGTTCTATGAGTTTTTATTTATTTTTTGATGTCTAATATTATGAAGCATGATATATTTGTGTGGTGTACGTGTGATTTTTCTTTTGAAATCTATGCATATGCTTATGTCTTGGTTGTCATGTTTAGTCTTTGTCTTCTCATCACTTCTAGTAGTACATTTTGTTTTTGAATCTTGCAAAAATATTTTGTTATATTATGCTAGCTGAATCTATTCATATTCTTTTTGTTTATGATCTTTGAGTTCATGCATGTTCTTAGATCATTAACATGCTCTTAGAAGAGTTAGGCTTCTATATGTTTTGTAAATTTCACTATTTCTTGTTTCTTTATTTTTTGCTATTCAAATTGATTTCAAACTTTAGTGAATTGTTAAAAGCTCTTGAGGCTATAGTAACATTACAAATGAACTCTCTTTTTGAAGTTCAAAAGGTTTTAAAATCAAAGGCCTAATAAAAAAATAAGAGTAGTAGCATGACTCTCACTAATTTTTGGAGTCCTTTTGAAATTTGTCTACTTCTAAATTGTTTTTGCAATTGTGTTCTTATTTTTGGGACATTTTGTGATATAGATAAAATACCTAAAACAAAAAAAAAGTAGTCACAAAATAACTCCAAAAGAACGAAGAAAATAAAAGTGTAAAAAAAAAAGAAAATAGAAAAAAAGGATAAAAATATTTTTTTATATAAAAAAATATGTGGAGTATTTTGTGAAAAGCAATTCAAAAATATTTGTCACATTTTCATTACATGTGAATTTAAATTTATTTTGAAAGTGGATTTGAATCTTTTTTTACTTTTGTAATCCAAATTTAGAACTAACCCTAGGACTACTCCTTTGATGTTTTTGCTTCCAAATTGTTTTAATTTTTACTTTTTAAATTTTTGTAATTCTTTGAGTTTATCATGCTCACTATCTTTTGGGTTTAACTTATTTTAATTTTATCTTTGTGGAGAAAATAAAGACACTAAAAGGGATTTTGAATAGTGTCAATCAAAAAACTCAACATTTTTTTTCGAAATAATAAAGTATTAGCGAAATCTTAAGAAAGCAAACAAAAAGTAAAGTAAGAAGAATACACAGTATTTTTATATTAGTTCATCTCAACCACCAAGATTACGTTCAGTCTTTGATCAACCTTAACAAGTTTCACCATCTTTTATAAAGATATAAGTATTCTTTCACAAATCACTTCTTGTTAAACCTAAATGTTCTTCAACTTGCCTCTTCAAGTAGCTACCTAAGTATTCTTTGAACACAAAATCTCTTTAACAATTAAGTATTCTTTTTACAATCAAGTCTTTTCATGCTCAAATCAATAACACAAAGTTAAAGTTGGGTAAGCTAACAATATTGTTTCGTCTTACTATCAAAACATGATACAACTAATTAAGTACAAGACTTTTTATAGAATGAATGAAATGTACAATGATCTATGAATTTGTCCCTTCATCATTTCTTTATGAATCTTCAAGCTTCTTTATATAGGTGCTTCATGAACAAGATCGTTGCAAATCCTTAAGCATCTCTTACAGACTTGCTTTGTTTATCTTCATCTTTGTTCAATATAGAGAGAAATGTTCATTAGTGCATTAAATTCTTGCATTAAATATATTTTACCAAATTGTCACTTCTTATATGATCAAGAAAGATACTTATCATCTTTTAGATGCCATAATAGAGGAATCGTGCGTGTGTTAGTCTGAAACAGCTTTTCCTGCAATTTTTACGTGCTTTACGAGATATACTAGTCTTTTATTTGATGAAAGGCATATTTTTAGTTCTTTTAGAGAATTATGAGTATCGAAGAAACTTTTCCTTTGGACCTATTAAAGAATCATGTAGACAAAGATGATTTCATTATCATACATCGTAAATGATATACAAATAATGATTTTTTTATTATTAATTATATAAAAAAATATTTATGTCATACATATTTCATTCCTATAAATTTTAATGAAATTCATACCATGCCTTAAAAAACCTCCCAAAAAAATTACATAACAGATTTTATATATTATATAATTAAATGCATAATATAATTTAATTATATATAATATGTTTGTCAAATTTAAGTAGATAAATTTAAATGATTTAGTGATAAAATAAATTGTCCTCAACCTTTAACTCCATGGTATGAATTACTATGTAATTATATATATATATATATATAAGTTAAAATTTTAATATATTATAAACAATATTTAAATTACCTCGATAATAATAAATTGTGTTAGTGTAGTGGTAACTAAGATTTAATGTAGCCAAAAAGCAACAATTCAAATACTATTTATGTTAAATTTTCTCTATTTTTTTAATTTATTTATATATCATATTCAAATTATGACCTAAATATATTTTTAATCCCTGTAAAATGAATTACAACAAACTGAGAGATCTCTACACTTACTATAGTTCAACAACTAGGCAACGGAAAAACATGAATGTCAACTAACCAAGGATTTTTCATACAACAATATATATATATACATACATACATAATACATACATACATACATAATATATATATATATATATATATATATATATATATATATATGAAGGAGGTTATAATAACATCGGTGTAACTTTTACTAAGTGTTACACCGCTCAATAACTTTATGTTAAATGCAAATTTTGTAAATCGAACCGTTAGATTAAAAGTTCATATCTCTTAGATCATATATACAAAATTTTATATTAATCCAAGATGATTTGATACTTCATTTTTTTAAAACAAAATTGGCGTAATATATTCATTTCAAAATATACTAAAATATGAACACTTTGATCACCTTCAAGTTGTTATCCAATTTTAACAAAATTGGATATACATTTTTAAAGTGATATGAACTTTCAATCTAACGGTTGGATTTTCAAAATTCACATTTAATATAAAGTTATTGAGTGGTGTAACACTTGATAAAAGTTACACCGGTGTAATTATAACCCCCTATATATATATATATATACATGTATATACGTATGTACGTAGACACACATATATGCATGTGTAAGGAGTAATCAACTAAAAATATAAAAGTCCCTCAGTGGGACTACAACATGATCCTCGACACACACACACACACACACACACACATATACACACACACACAAATATATGGATAAAAGATAAACACTAGAATGGAGATTGATAGTGTATATAAAAAACTCATTCTTTTTTACATAGTGAAGTAGTAATACTAGTCGGATGGAATGCAAAGAGAAGTCAGACAAAACATTGGGTATTTTTATACTAGTTCAACTCAACTACTGAGACTATGTTTAGTTCTCAATTCAACATAATGAGTTCTATTATCTTTCAAAAAAGATACAAGAAGAAAACTCTTGGTTCAAAATTCAAATGCTAAAAATGTATTCTAGTAATCGATTACCAGACCTTGTAATCGATTACAAGAAGAGGGAACTTCAAAATTTGAATTTAAAAGATACAACGTTTCAAATTATTTTTTAACTTAAAAATTGTTGTAATCAATTACCAATTCTTTGTAATCGATTACTAGAGTATCTTTTCTGAAAATTATAAAGAGCTACAACTCTTCATGAAAAGCCACAACCTAATAAATAATTGTCTATAAATACCTATAATTTTTCAGAAGAATGTTCTCTATTGTGAAAAAGTTATTTACAAAACTACTTGGTCAAATACATTTGTATTATTCTCTAAAGAGTTCATTAAGATCTTAAAAAGTGTAATATCTACTCTTAAAAGAGAGTTATTCTGTAATACCCACTTGATCATTTGATCTGTGAAGAGAGACATTTGTCAAAATTATTCTATCATTCAATCTATAGAGGAGAAAGTGTTTTTCTCCTGGGTGTTTGTGGATCTCAACACAAGGAAAGGAAATTCCAAGGTGTTGGAGGATTCAAGTCTTGTAAGGATTACAAGGATAGTGAAATCTCAAGTGGGAGACTTGAGGACTAGACGTAGGCAGGATTGGCCGAACCAATATAAAATCAAGTTTGCAAATCCTTCTCCTTACTCTTTTATTTATTCCTTTGATTGTGCATAAGTAGTGAGCATCTTCATTCTTTACATATAAATTTATCTAAGGAATTGAATTTATAAGAAAGTAATTCGAAAAAATTTTAAAAGAGGAAAACTTGGAAAACTTAATTCACCTCCCTTTTAAGTTATATAAGGCTACTTGTCTAACAACTATTGTTCAATCATAATTAGAGTTTCATTTTGATAATATATGTAATAAAGGATTTAATTTAATGTCAATGTGTATTACCATGGTAAAACTCCAATTTTAATTGGAGAATAGCACCAACGGCCCTAATAGTCCTATGATACTCTGTGTAAGTTTTGTCCTTATTAATATGGATACAAGTTAGCCTTTGTGTTGTTGAGTTAACGGCTTTGATGAACATTCCTATTATTTAGTTTATTAATGTTAGCTTTAACTAAGATTGCAAAGATTGTTTATGTGTTGTAAAACTATAGAGCATATGAGATGGCATGCTTTAAAGAACAAGGATGGTTTCATAAGGCATCCAAGGGACGGTGAGGCTTGGAAGACATTTAGTTTAATGCATCCTAAATTTGCTTATGATCCTCAAAATGTTCGCTTAGGCCTTGCTAGTGATGGTTTTAATCCTTTTGGCACTATGATTTCTACTTATAGTATTTGGCCAGTGTTTTTAATCCCATACAATCTTCCTCCTTGGATATGTATGAAGCACACTTCATTGGTCCTATCCATAATAATTCCAGGCAAGTAGATGCCTAGAAATAATATTGATGTGTACATACAACCCCTTGTGGACGAGTTATGTGAGCTATGGAATGATGATGTGGAGACCTTTGATTCTTCATTGAATGAAACTTTTAGAATGCGAGCAGCTATTATGTGGACAATTAGTGACTTTCCTGGCCTAGGCATTTTCTCTGGTTGGAACACACACATAAAGGTTTAGCTTGCCCTACTTGTAACTTTGATGTAGAACCTTGTCATCTTCCTCATAGTAAAAAGTGGTGTTTTATGGGGCATCGTCATTTTTTAAGCAGAAACCATAGATATAGATTGAATTGTGTTCGCTTTGATGGAAACATTGAAGAACGAAATCCACTACTAAAATTATCAGGATCTGACATTTTTAAGCAAGTGGAAAATATTAATGTTACATTTAGGAGAGGAGTGATGTTGGATGGTAGAGAAAAAAGATCTAGACAACCAGTTAAATAATGGAAAAAAAAAAGCATATTCTTTGAACTTCTATATTGGGAGTCTAATTTGTTACGCCATAATCTAGATTTTATGCATATTGAAAAAATGTATATGACAATATCATATATACTTTGCTCAATGAGAAGCCTAAATCAAAAGACAATCTTAATGCTCAGAAAGATTTGAAGGAAATAGGCATAAGACGGGATCTTTGGCTAGACAATCTTAATCTATGACTGGATTAATCCTTCATTGATGGTTTTGAAAGGTTCATAGAATCGCCACCGATATTTTTCTCAAAGCATCGAAAAAAGAAAATCATTTTTAAAAATAGTTGGGTACGAGGTTGGTTACGTGTGGGGAAGGTGTTAGACACCCCACAACGTCTAGTATTAGTACCCTATGGCATATTTATTAACAAGATTAAGCAGAGATTACTATTTTTACCCTTTTATTACAGATATATGAGTAAGTTATCTACATGAACGCAAATCTGAACGCTAATCTAAACATACATTATTTAAAGCAATAAATAAGACAAGGAATAAAGAAAAGAACCTCTAAAGTAAGCTTTTATTAGAAGAAAAACTTGAAGGAGTTTTGTGGCAGCCTCTTCACTCTACAAAAATCTCATTGTCACTTGAAAATTTAAACTAGAAACTTTGAAATCTCGGGCCGAAGGGCTTGAAATCTCTTAATCAGGCTCTCAATGAGTTTATTTTTTTTACTCAGAGTGCTTCTAAATAGAGTCAAGAGAGAGATAAGTCCAAAATTTCAAATTTTGGAAGGTATGTCTAGTGTGGTGGAGCCAAGATCCATTTATAGGTATCAAGGAGTGGAAACGGTCGTTCCAAGGGGAGAATGACCGTTCTCACCCATTTTTGCAAGTGTAATTTTTTGTTTGGGAACGGTCATATCCAATTTGGAATGACCATACTCAGTGACATTGAGTATGGTTGTTCTCATGGCCAGTATGTTTGTTCTTAGTGTTTAAAAACTTGTTTTCTTGGTTCTTTGACTTCTTGGGATGCCTTCTAACGGTCCACTACCTCTTTTTCAAGCATCATTGAGTCTACAACTCCTATTAGGGGACATTTCCTTCACTTTTGAAGCTTCCCATCGTCGAATTCTTAACCCGAACAGAAATTGGTGTCAATAGCTACCCTTCTTTACTTAACCTTCGAATAGAAATACATTCTTTTTTCGAGGGCAAGTAAAGACGTAGATATGTGTCTGTTTGAGCCTTCAGATCTTTGATTCTTAGCAGATCATCTAAAGGTTGAGTGTTATGTAAATCCGTCTTCATGTCCTGAATATTGATGTTCAGTATCGTTTGAGCTCAACCTCTTCAAACTGGGCGAAGATTAGTGGTTCTTGCTGATATTTGAGTAGTTTCTCTAGGTTAGGTATTGTTGGCCTCCCTAGGCCACCGGAGTGCGATCGTTCACTTGTCCAGGTTAGGTATTGTTGACCTCCCTAGGCCTCCGAAGTACAATCTGTATATACCTATCCCAATTTAGGTATTATGGACCTCTTTAGGTCATCGGAGTACAGTTATTCACTTGTCTAGCTAGGGTATCCTTGAATCGGCCTCCCCTAGCCTCTAGAGTATGGTTGGGTCACCTTTTTTCTAGGTTGGGCATTGTTGAATCGGCCTCCCCAAGCCCCTAGAGTACGGTCTTCATATACTTGTTTGAGTTTAGGTATTATGGACCTCCTCAGGTTACAGAAGTACGGTTGCTCACTTGTCTGGCTGGGGTATCCTCGAATCGGCCTCCCTTAGCCCTTAGAGTACGATTAGGTCACCTTTTTTCTGGGTTGGGTATTGTTGAATCGACCTCCCCAAGCCCTTGGAGTATGGTTAGTATATACCTATCTGGGTTTAGGTATTATGGACCTCTTCAAGTCATTGGAATGCGATTGTTCACCTATCCAGTTGGTGTATCCTTAAATCGGCCTCCCCTAGCCCCTAGAGTACGGTCCGGTCACCTTTTTTCTAGGTTGAGTATTATTGAATCAGCCTCCCTAGGCCCCCAAAGTATGGTATGCATATACCTGTCTGAGTTTAGGTATTATGGACCTCCTTAGGTCACTAGAGTATGGTTGTTCACCTATTCGGCTGGGGTATCCCCGAATTGGCCTCCCCTAGCCCCTAGTGTACAATTGGGTCACCTTTTTTTCTAGGTTGGGTATTGTTGAATCAACCTCCCCAGGACTATTGCTTATGTTTGCAATTCTTTTGATTTGAGAGAGGGTCCATCTGGGACGACATTTTGATTAAAAGCCTCTTGTTTGGCAGAGTTTTGATTAATTGATCCTCTTGATCAATTTGAGCTCACTTGAGTTAAGCCATTTTTCTTAAGGACGATGGAAGAAAGAGCTCTCTAGAGCTAAGCAGCTTTTGCTAAGGTTCTTCACGACGGAAGAAAGAGTCCATCTAGGACAATGATCTTCATTTTTATTCCTGTGTTGGATCTTGGTTGATTCTCTTGAGGATTTGGTTGACGCTTGCTCAAGCTAAACATTTTCTACTGAGGAGTCCAACTAGGACATTGATTTTTGCTGATTACCCTTGGTTCTTGACTTATTCACTAGGGATTGCTTTTGAACTCTATTGAGTTAAGCATTCACTACTAAGGATTTTTCATGATGAGAGATATAGTCCAACTAGGATATTAATCTTTACATGTTGCCCCTATGTCAAGTAAAATCTTGACTGATCTACTAGGTAAGAATATTTTCTTGTATGTTTTTTCTGGATGAGTCTTGAAATGGGTAACTCTCTCATTTTTTACAGTTTTTTTAGGAGCAATCCGTCAGGGATGATCTTCCTTGGTAAATTCTCCACTATAGGGATAAAGCCTTTCTAGCAAATGAATCTATTGGGGATAATCCCTTGATTGGGTAAAAATCCTTTTTGATCTATTAGGGAAGGATTTTGAGAAGTCAATGGTGACAATGCATCTTTGGCGGATGAGTCCATCAAGAACAATGATTCAAATTTTATCCCTTGATTAGGTAAGCCTTTAGCTACTCTGGTGGGGATATACTCTTGTGAACTCTTTGTTAATGCTATATTTTGTAGAGAAATCCACCAAGGATAATATTTTTTTTGGGAACTACCCATGTGTTAGGTAGAAATCTTATTTAAGACCTTATTGGGGATGGATTGCCTCACCTTTGATAGGCATTTATCCATTGAGGATTTGTTGCTTTGAAGTGCGTGAGTATTGTTGTTGAAGCCTCTCTAGGCTTGATTTCCATTGGGGATGCTTTTAGCACTTTCAATATTATTTATCTAAAGCCTCTTCAAGCTTGATGTGGATCTTTGAGCAAACAATAACCCTGATTGGGTATTTTGACAAACAATGTCACTAGGAGATTGAATCCATTTTTGGACAATATGTGACACCCTTACTACCTCCAACACATATATAAATAAATCTTGTAAATAAACTAAAGAATAAAATATTCAACGTTGGTAAAAGGGTTCACATAAAACCTTCATAAATAACCAAAATAATTAAAAATGAAATTTAGAAAGTAAAACTTGAGAGTTTACAAATTTCTTTCAAAAGAGAAGTTATAACTCTAAATACATATAAAAATTTATCCTAGAATTCTCTGCCCCGCTGTCACAATATCAGAGCACACCCACAACTCAACGGTTGACATTCTAGATGCCACTCACAGCTGGATTTTCCTCACCTAAAACATCCACAAATTGTACGGTGAGAAAAGAAAACATTTATATATAAAGCACACAAAGAAATTCACAACATCATTTCATCATAACTTGGAATGTTATTTACAAGAATTTCTATAGATATATCATCATTCTATCAATCATTCATCTTCACATCTCAATTCACAATTACACCAATCCATCACAATCCACACAAATCTTACAATTAACCCTATGTCAAGGTCACGCCTGTAGCATCTCTTGCTCGAGGTCGTGTCACCCCCAACATAAGCATTATTTGCCTCACACATGCCACCCTATGCCAAGGTCACGCCTGTAGCATCTCTTGCCCAAGGTCGTGTCACCCCCGACATAAGCATGAGAAATCACATATCCTACACTGTGCCAAGGTCACGCCTGCAACATCTCTTGCTCGAGGTCGTGCCACCCCCGACATAAGCATGAGGAATCACCCATCCCATACTATGTCAAGGTCACGCCTGTAGCATTTCTTGCCTAAGGTCGTGCCACCCTTTGTCACAAGTGTGAGGAACCACAATCACATTCTCATTCACATCCACATCCACATCCACATCCACATTCACATCCACATCCACATCTCAATTCCATAATACATACACAATCCACACAAAATAGTGGTTCACATACCCCTCAAGTAATTCACCATGAATCCTCATCTAGATCATCAATTTTATCAAATAATATAACAATAACATTCATAAATTAGTATAATAATCAATGGAACTAGCAATTTAATATAATCTTAACCCAAACAATAAAACCCCCAATTTTTCCAAAACCTAACTCACAAGCACTTTTCTATAATTTTGTTCTCTCTCCCAGAGCATCATTTTTACAAATAAATCATATATTCGTAGTCCTAAATATATACAGCATCACATAAGACCAATGATTCTCCAAACATAAATAATTATAAAATTACTCATAATCCTAAGGGCTCTTCCTCTACCCAATTCCCTCATATAACTCTACATATAAATAATCCCTTTTTCCCCCATACCTGGATAAATAGTAGCTGAAACTAAGGATCTGGTTGATCTCCTCCGCTGGGTTCCTCTCGATCTTCAGAGAGTGCAGAAGAAGATAAGAGAGAAAAGAAGAAAAGAAATCAGAAAATGAGATGTGTGCCTTTTAGGAGTGGTAGAGAGCGCAATTTATAGGCATCAGGCTTCGCCGGAACGGCCCGTTCCAAATCCGGAACGGCCCGTTCTGGACCCTTAAATCATGGGTAAAAATCACATCCAGAACGGCCCGTTCTCATACCAGAACGGTCCGTTCTGGGGTGCATTTAATACTCACAACGGTCATATTTCGGAACGGCCCGTTCTCAATTAAGAATCGTAGGCAAATTTAATGGTTTGGAACGGCCGGTTCCAAATCCGGAACGGCCCGTTCCGGGCTACCAAAAGTAGGTCTATTTAGTAATTTGGAACGGCCCGTTCCGGGCTACTAAACCACCTTAATTGGGCTCTTGGCCCAGTGAAAATTGGGTTGTTACACAATACCCAATTTTTTTTTGTTTGTTGAACAACATCAATGAGGAGAACTTCGTGTCCCAAGTGTTTATTGTATTGATCGCTTGTTATGCAATTTACCCATCTGGGGTTATCGTGTTGAATATTTTTGTTCCTTTAAGGAGAATTTTTTGTTTGGTGCCACTGATAGAAGGTTATGTTTGGGTCGATTTTGTTGTTTGAAATGGACTTGATTGTTTGATAGCCTTCCTGGTTGATTTCTGCTTTCTTGCTTTGGTTAGGGGTAGTTAGTGCCCCTGGTTTTGGATATTCTTATCCGGTAGCCTGGTTGGCTTTTCAATTCTTGATGACTTAGAGTTATTCCTTATTTTGTGTTTTTTCTTTTGAGCTTCAGCTTTTCACAAGGTGAATCTTAACCTTTTATTCTTTCTAGGCTTTGGTTTTTTCTATAGAGTGAAGCTTAGCCTTTTATTATATTTTTTGTTTTTTAAGCTTCGACTTTTTCTACAGATTGAAGCTTTGCCTTTTATTATATGTTGGTATTTGCTTTTCTGATGGGAAGTTGTGTTATGTTCGTCTTGAACTTTGATTTGTTTGTTGATCATTTTGATTATATCCTGCAAATGTTAGGCTTTTGCATTTTTTTTAAATAATCCCCCTCTAGTAAAGAAAAATGCATTCTAAGTGTGTGATATGTTTTATTATGCACGCCATATGTTTTATTTAATCCCCATAAGGTGACTTTTTCCGTCTTCTTTTGAATAAACCATCTTGGAGCTTTTATTTACTATCGTTCCAAATTTTTTTACTACTTTTATCAATGTTTTATGCTTTTTAGGGGCTCCCATTCTTGTTTTATTAACACCCTAATTTTTGCCTAAGTCACTCTTGGTGAACTTTTGACTTAGTGGGCCATTCATTTTTCTTTCTTTTTAAGACCCTAACTTTTACCTAGGCCGCCCTTAATGGGTTTTCAACCTAGTGGGTCATTCATTTTTCTTTCTTTTTGACTTGTTTAAATTTTGATAACCCTTAATAAAACATGTCATTATCAATGCAAAAGAGAGAAAAGAAAGAAAAGGAATATTTTATTAAAATCAAATGGCTTTGTACTGAAGGAAATACAACAATATTTAGAAGAATGGGTGACCAAGGTAGGCTAGTGTTTTTGGGTTTAAAATAAGCACCCCCTTGGATAATACACATGATTGTCATCCTAGTGACCTTTGACTGCTTGTCTGAGTAGAATACTTGTTGTTTAGCCATAAGTGGCTTGTAAAGAATACTTGTTGTTTAGCTAGAAGTGACTTGTAAAGAATACTTGCATCTTGGATAAGATAGTGGAACTTAATCTGGTTGGATTGAGAATTGGATGTAGTCTCTGGGTTGGAGATGAACTAGGGTAAAAATACTTGTGTCATTTCTTCTACTTCATTAGTTCATCTGATTACTCTCTAGTACTTTGCCTGTTGGTATTTTTCACTATCTCATTGCAAAAAGCACAAGTTTTTGATATATACTATTCAACCCCTCATTCTAGTGTGTATCTTTTTCTCCAACGGTCGTTAAAGAGTTTAAAAAGTGATGTTGTGTATTTTACTCGTATTTTAGCACTTTAATTCACAAGAATTCATAGCATAATCATGCATATCTTTCATGTTTTTAATAAATTTTTATATCATTTTCCTATTTTATGCTTTTCTTGGTATGTGTTGTGTTTTCTCTGAGCAGGATCAAGATTTAAGAATTAAAGAGGAAATGCTGAGCTACAGGGAAAATCACGGCCGTGATTCTAAATCACGCCCGTGATTCACCAGAGAAAATCACGGCCGTGACTCCCAATCACACCCGTGAACGCCACTGACCCTTCATAGATGTGCTCCAGAGAAGATCACGGTCGTGATTCTCAGTCACGGCCGTGATTCACTTCGCGTCCCGGCTTTTTAAGTTTTATGTTTTATTTTTATTTTATCTTTGTAATTTTTATCTTGGTAGTTTTACCTTTTTACCCTTTTAGGTTATAAATTAGATGAGGTTAGCCTAGAACGGGGACTTTTGTTTCGGAGACAGTTTTTTTTAGTTTTTGACACTTGGAGAAGGTTGGGCGCCTGTGCCATCGACTCTAAGGTTTGCTTTTCTTTTATTCTTCTTTTCTTGGAGAACTACTATGAACTCCTGTGAGTAGTTTCCCTTTTTCTAGGATCAGGGCTTAGCCTCTGAGAACCTCTTTATTAATGCATTATTCAGTTTCTTAATTTTATTCCAATTCTTGATCTGTTATTTTATATTTTATATATGAACTTTAATATTATTGTTTTCATAATAACATTAATTAAGGATGAACTGAGAGGAGAACTTGATTATAATTATGATAAACAATTAATCTTAATTTTCATAATCATAGATAATTAGGGATGAACTGAGAGGAGAACCTAATTATCGGAACCTAAAGGAACAGACTTGAGTGTTAAATCACGAGAGTTGATTTAAGCTTTCGAGGAGCAATAGATTAACAAAGATCTTAATGGGTTTAATTGAACGTAATTACTACGAGAGTAGAGATTAATTTTAATTAAACACGTCCTCGTAGCCTGAGAAGGTGCAAGGATTAAATTAGGTTAAGACTACCTTCAAGATGGAATAGAATTAATTAATGAAAATAATAATTCAATATTGTTGGAACTCTTTGTGCGAACCCTAGATTCCCGGAAATCTCCTTATCTTATCTTAAAGTTTTATCTTATTCATTAATTGCATTACTATCTCTTTTACCATCAAATCTGATCTTATCATCTCAAAACAAAAATTCAATCTGTTTTAAAATTCAAATTAAAATACTAGTAATTCTAGGTCAAACACGTAGTCCCTGTGATTCGATATTTATTACTTGACGACAACCGTACACTTGCGGTTTTCCATACATCAAGTTTTTGGCGCCGTTGCCGGGGACTACGTCTCTTGATTTAAATTACAATTATTTTAATTCGAATTTTAAAAAAAATAAAAAAAAAATTAAATAAATAAATAATTTTTTTTTTTTTGTTTGTTAGTATTTACTTCTCCAATTCAGATTTCACGGGTCACTTTCTTTTTTTTTGCAGTGCCTTAGGGTTAATACAAAAGAGATCTCTACGTCTTGGGAAACCAACACCACTTGATCCTGAGATTGAAAGAACTCTCCTGAGAAGGAAAAGAAACCTTTCTAGAGAATTTGACATGGCTGCACAACGAGATAATTTACCGCTTCGGGATTACTCTGCACCCGTAGCTCGTGGGATACCTGGAGGGGAGATGCAAACTGGAGCTACTGTACCAGCTTCTCTGGTGAATATGCTCAAACAGAACACCTTTGGAGGACTACCATCAGAAGATCCTAATGACCACTTAGAGGGGTTCTTGGAAATCTGTGAGACCCAGCAATTTGATGATGAAGTTTCTGATGGAATGCGACTCCGCTTATTCTCACTCACCTTGAGAGATAAGGCAAAGGTGTGGCTAAGAACAGTGCCTAGAGAAAAGATAGCAACTTGGGAATTATGTGAAAGAGCTTTTCTAGAGAAATTCTTTCCTCCTTCTAAAACTAAAGAATTGAGGAAGAAAATCACTAATTTCCAACAAGGCACTAGAGAGACTATTTATGAAGCATGGGAGCGGTTCAAAGGATATCTTCAAGCATGCCCACAACATGGCTTCAACCGTTGGCTTACCATCCAATTTTTCTTTGAAGGATTGGACCAACAAAGCACCATGATATTAGACTCAGCAGCTGGAGGATCTTTCATGGGGAAACCTATTAATGACTGCATGATTATTTTGGAAAATGTAGCCTCAAATCACAGCCAATACAGTGAAAGAGAAGTCACAGCAAGGAAAGGAACTCCGGGGCGATATGAAGTGAACAATATTGAGTTACTTTTAGCAAAATTTGATACTCTTAATCAAAGATTAGACAAGATGGAAAAAGCTAAGGTTAATTCAGTGGCTACAAATCAAGTATGTGACCTTTGTAGGGAACAAGGGCACACTGCAGTAGATTGTACCTCAATTTTTACTGGAGAAAAAGAAGATACTACTGAACAGGTGGCAGCTTCTCATAATTTCTATGACACTCCTCGAAGAGAGAAGAGTAATCCATATTCCAACACATACAACCCTGGTTGGAAGAATCATCCTAACTTTTCTTGGAAGAATAACCCAGTTCAAGGAACTAGCAATCAGCAACCTAATTTCCGTCCGTCCAATCACTTCATTAATGGGGAAGGAAATCCAGTACAGACACCCTCAATTCAACAAAGTGTTTCAAGATTAGAAAACCTTATGGAGAATTTTGTCACTAATCAAAAACAGACCAATGATTCAATGGAAAATTCTATTCAAAACCTTGCTGTCAAGGTTGAGAATATTACTCTCCACAACAAGATGCTGGAAAATCAAATTGCACAGTTGATGCCTAGTTCAAACAATTCTCCAGGTAAGTTCCCAGGTAAAACAGTTGCAAACCCAGCTGAAAATGTTAATGCTGTTACTTTAAGGAGTGGGAAGAAATTAGACAGACCTGTGTCTAATCAAAATGATAATATTGAGATTGATGAAGACGCTTCTCCTATGGTTGAAAAACCTGAAAAAGAGAGATTAGAAAAAGAAAAAGTATCTTCATCAAAGCCTCAAACTGTTTATCACCCTCCAATTCCTTTTCCTCAAAGGTTAGCAAGGACTAAACTTGATAGACAATTTGAAAAATTTTTAAATATGATCAAACAAGTGTATGTAAACATTCCATTTGTAGAAGCTCTACAACAGATGCCTACATATGCTAAATTTCTTAAGGATCTTTTAGCTAACCGAAGGAAATTGGATGATAGAGAGACTGTTACATTGATCCATCATAATTTGCCCAAAAAACTTAAGGATCCTGGTAGTTTCTCTATACCTTGTCTCATTGGAAATCTAAGGTTTGAAAAAGCCTTATGTGACCTTGGGGCAAGTATCAGTTTAATGCCTTTATCAATTTGCAAGAAATTAGATATGGGAGAATTAAAGCCTACAGCAATGTCAATCCAGTTAGCAGATAGATCTATAAAATATCCCATAGGAATTTTAGAAGATGTTCCAGTTAAGATAGGTAAATTTTTAATTCCGGGAGATTTTGTTGTTTTAGAAATGGAAGAGGACAAACAAATACCAATCATACTAGGTAGACCATTTTTGGCTACAGCAGGCGTGATAGTAGATGTCAAACATGGAAAATTGTCCTTATCCATTAATGATGAAACAATGGAATTTAATATTGCTAAATCTGTTAGACAACCTTCTCTTGAAAATATTTGCTGCAGGGTTGATATATTGCCTAAAGACATGGAGGAAGAAGTCATGAGATCTATTTTGAGGGATCCCTTGGAGAATTTTCTAGTTGGAGGAAAGCACATAGATCTTGAGGGGATTCAACCTAATTATGCTTGCTTGATCGATTCAAGTCCCCCGTGTAAAGAAAAAGATCCTCTAGTAGAAAGTCTTCTTGAGTCTTCAACAGATTGGCAAGAAGAAAACTCTCCAAAGTTAGAACTTAAACCACTTCCTTCATCTTTAAGGTATGAGTTTTTGGGGGCTAATTCCACTTATCCAGTCATAGTAAATTCAGCTTTAAATGAAAAAGAAACTGAAAAACTTCTCAATGAGTTGAGAAAATTTAGAAAAGTTATTGGATATACTATGGCTGATATAAAGGGAATTAGTTCTTCATTTTGTATGCATCGCATCTTCTTGGAGGAAGGATCCAAACCTTCTGTTGAAGCTCAAAGAAGACTAAATCCCAAGATGAAAGAAGAGGTAAAGAAAGAAATTTTGAAATTACTGGATGCTAAGGTAATTTATGCTATATATGATAGTCCTTGGGTAAGTCCAGTTCATGTGGTTCCTAAGAAAGGTGGGATGACAGTAGTTAAAAATGATAATAATGAATTAATTCCCACAAGAACTGTGACTGGGTGGCGTATGTGTGTTGATTATAGAAAATTAAATAATGCCACTAGAAAGGATCACTTTCCCTTACCTTTTATTGATCAAATGCTTGAAAGGTTAGCAATGCATTCATACTTTTGTTATTTGGACGGATACTCCGGTTTTCATCAAATCCCTATTCATCCATTAGACCAAGAGAAAACTACTTTTACATGTCCCTATGGTACTTTTGCTTATAGGAGAATGCCTTTTGGCCTATGTAATGCACCTGCTACCTTTCAAAGATGTATGACTGCAATCTTTAGTGATTTATTAGAAAAAGAGATGGAAGTTTTCATGGATGACTTTTCAGTTTATGGTATTTCCTTTGATGACTGTCTATTAAATCTAACTAAAGTATTGCAGCGTTGCTCTGAAGTGAATTTAGTCTTAAATTGGGAAAAATGTCATTTTATGGTACAAGAAGGAATTGTCTTAGGACACCTAATATCTGGGAGAGGAATTGAGGTAGATAGAGCAAAAATAGAAGTAATTGATAAATTGCCTCTTCCAATTGATGTTAAAGGTGTTAGAAGTTTCTTAGGGCATGCCGGTTTCTACCGAAGGTTTATTAAAGATTTTTCAAAAATCTCTAAACCATTATCTAATCTACTTGTGAAAGAGGTACCTTTTAACTTTGATGTTTCTTGTAAGAATGCATTCTACAGGTTGAAAGAAGCTCTCACTACAGCTCCTATTCTGCAAACTCCTGACTGGAGCCTTCCTTTTGAAATCATGTGTGATGCAAGTGACTATGCTATAGGAGCTGTATTGGGACAAAGAAAGGACAAGAAGGTTCATGCTATATACTATGCCAGCAAGACTCTTGATGAAGCCCAAGCCAATTATGCAACAACAGAAAAAGAATTGTTAGCAGTCGTCTATGCTTTTGAAAAGTTCAGATCTTATCTTGTGGGGTCTAAGGTTATTGTTTACACAGATCACTCTGCCCTAAAGTATCTTTTTAATAAAAAGGATGCTAAACCTAGGCTCCTCAGATGGATTCTCCTTTTACAAGAATTTGATTTAGAGATTGTGGACAGAAAGGGAGTAGAAAATGTAGTAGCTGATCATCTCTCTCGACTTCCACAAGACCAAGCAACAAAGGAGGAACTCCCTATTAATGACAGCTTCCCAGACGAAAAGCTTTTAGCAGTTGTTGTGAAAAACAGTCCCTGGTATGCAGATTATGCGAATTACTTAGCATGTGGAGTCCTTCCTGAAGACTTTAATTATCAACAAAAGAAGAAATTCTTTAGTGACCTTAACAGCTTTATTTGGGATGAACCTTACCTATATAAGAGGTGTAGAGATGGTATCTACAGAAGGTGTATCTCAGAAGAAGCAGCTCCTCACATCATTCACTCATGTCATTCTTTCGCATATGGAGGGCATGCTAGTACGTCAAAAACTGCAGCTAAAATTCTACAATCTGGTTTTTACTGGCCAAACTTATTTAAGGATACTTGGAAGATGGTAAATTCTTGTGACCAATGCCAAAGATCAGGGAATATATCCAGGAAACATGAAATGCCATTAAATGGGATTTTAGAAGTAGAAATTTTTGATGTATGGGGAATAGATTACATGGGACCATTCCCAAGTTCTAAAGGTTACAAGTTCATATTAGTTGCAGTTGATTATGTGTCCAAGTGGGTAGAAGCGATTCCCGCTCAAACGAGTGATTCAAATACTGTCATTAAACTCTTCAAAAGAATTATATTTCCAAGATTTGGGGTCCCAAGAGCTGTGATCAGTGATGGAGGCTCACATTTTATTGAAAGAAAGTTTGAATCTCTCTTAAAAAAGTATGGAGTCACTCACAAGGTTGGTACACCTTATCACCCTCAAACAAGTGGACAGGTAGAAATATCCAACAGAGAAATCAAAAAGATTCTTGAGAAGACTGTATCTACAACAAGAAAGGACTGGTCTTTAAGATTAGATGAAGCTCTTTGGGCCTACAGGACTGCTTACAAAACACCTATTGGCATGTCTCCATTTAGGCTGATTTATGGCAAATCTTGTCATCTTCCTGTAGAGCTAGAACACAAGGCTTTGTGGGCAATAAAATACTTCAACTATGACCTAAAGGATGCTGGAGAAAAAAGGAAATTGGAACTCAATGAGCTTGATGAAATCAGATTAGACTCATATGAAAATGCTAAGATTTACAAAGAAAGAACAAAGAGGTGGCATGACAAGCATATACATAGAAGAGAATTCAAGCAAGGGGACTCGGTGCTATTATTTAATTCCAGACTCAGATTGTTTCCTGGAAAATTGAAGTCAAGATGGTCAGGGCCTTTTACAGTTCAAAAAGTATATCCCTATGGAGCTGTAGAAATCAGAAACGATAAAGGCGACATATTCAAGGTCAATGCACAGAGATTGAAGTTATATTTCCATGGGGAACACTTAGAAAAATTATACTCTATGGTTCTTCAGGAACCTACTCAAGTTTCTTAAAAAAAAAATAATAAAAAATAAAAAAAAATAAAAAAAATAAAAAAATAAAAAAATAAAAAATAAAAAAATAAAATTTCAGAGTTCCAGAGAGAATCACGACCGTGATTCTAAATCACGGGCGTGATCTTCTCTGGAAAATTTTTGGAAAACCCCAGAGAGAATCACGACCGTGATTATAAATCACGGGCGTGATCTTCTCTGGAAAATTTTTGGAAAACCCCAGAGAGAATCACGACCGTGATTATAAATCACGGGCGTGATCTCCTCTGTTTGAATTTTTGAAAACTCACAAAGAGAATCAGGGCCGTGATTTCCAATCACGCCCGTGATTCCCTGCTGACGCTCAACAGATACAACCCGTGATTTTTGAAATTCCCCTTTCCCTTATATATTTTTCCCCCTCCTTTTACATTCTCACTTCTCTCAAACTTACGAACTCTGTCCATTCTCTCTTTTCTTCTCTCCCAAACCCTAGCTTCTCACTTCTTCTTCCTCTTCTTCCCTCTTCCTCCCACATTCACTCCTTCCGTTCATCCATGGCTCCCAAGCGCACCCGTACCGTTGGTTCGTCCTCCACCGCTTCCGATACCCACAGTTACGAGGAAGAAGCAAGTGAAATTCCGCACCTTCCTCCGAGGTTCTATCGGAACGATGAACAGCGTGAGCGGAACGAGGTATTACGCTTCCGCACTATCCATCCTACCAGGTATCTCGACTTCCCATTTATTCGTAAGTTGGGTTTACGTGCTGATATCAATTTCATGTTAACTAACATTGGGTGGACAACCTTTGCTACCATGCATAATGATGTTGTTTATCCTCGACTAGTTCTTGAGTTCTTGAGCTCTCTGCACACGGAAATATTATCTGGGCCAAATTGTTCTGAAGGTTTGATTTCTTTCCGTATGTTTAACCAAGAACACGAATTAACCCTGGCTCAGTTCAATAATATTTTTGGATTTCCCACTGGAGGGAGCACGAGAACCCCAAGTTCTTTCAACCCTGGTTCTTTTTGGTATAGTTTGACAGGTACAAGTAATTGGGTCGCTGGAAAATGTAATTCCTCTGCTTTCCGCCATCCCGCCATCCGTATTATGCACCGCTTTATTGCCTCTACTGTTTTGGCCCGAGGTGATTCTGAAGGAAAGGTTCGTTTGAGCGACCTTTTACTTTTATGGGCTATGATGGAAAACAGAGAGGAGCCTATTGATTCTGGCAGTCATTTGGCACGACAGTTCCAGAGTATTTCCAATACCAGCCACGGTGCGATTGTGAACGGCGGCCTCATTACCACTATAGCCAAACACCTTGGCTATCACGCTTGGCTGGACCAGTTAGAACCACTCCCTGGAAGCCGTACTATTAATTTTGCTACCTGCTCTTCTATGAACTGCATTGCGAAAGATGAAGATGATAAATACTACTTTGTAGTAACCCAGTCGGGAGTGCACCACCAGTTACCAAATCCAACATACACCGTGAAGAACCGGGCTACACGGCAGTTTCCACTGGAGCCATTAGAGGACCTACCTCCAGCAGCTGAGGAAGCGGCTCCTGCAGATGAGGAAGCAGCTCCTGAACAACCCCCTCTACATCCTGGACCTGAGGTGGACAATGCTGCTATCCTGGCAGCTATTCAATCAATGGATAACCGGCTGAAACAAATGGATGAACGCCAACAGCATTATAATTACATGGTTGATCAAATGTATCAATGGCACATTCAACGGTATCCAGATGATTTTCCACCACAGTGAGATCTTTCTTATTCCTTATTTTACTTTGATGCTTAGGGACAAGCATTCCTTTCTGTTGTGGGTTGGTTGCATATTCATGCATTTTATAATTTTGTCAAAATAATCTATCATGCATTCATTAGCTCTTTGCTTCGGGACAAGCAAATCTTTAAGTTTGGGGTTAGGAGGATGTACGCATTTCATTCATTCATGCAAAGTAAAAAAAAAAAAAAATCATGCATATATACATATTCAGCTAATCCCAGCTTGAATTTGTGTTTGAAAAGTAAATATTTTTAATGAAATTGTTCGTCTTTGAAAACACTGAATGTGATGAATTGAATCTTGAAGTCTCAGAACAAAAGGTTGAAAAATTAGCTGGTTTTGTGGCTAGCACTTGGTTCTTAGTATTGAGGCTTGAAATGATCGAGAATTATAAAAATAGTCTCTTGAAGATAAATTCTTTTTAATTCGTGCTTAAAAGCTTTTGGGGGGTAATAAAAAAAAAAAAAAAAAAAATTCACCTAGCACCCCTTTGAGGTCATAGGTTAGAGGGAGAATATTCTTAACCTTAGAAAACTAAGGGAACTAATTAGCTACTGGGGAATTGTTTAGTAAAATAGCTAGACCCCCTTTGAGGCTACGTGTTCTTGAAATTATCATCCTCTCTACACTGATTGGCTACTGGGGAAATGTTTTAGGTGAGACAAAAACAAAAATAAAAATATTACCCCTATTTGTGTCACAAGCATTGAAAAATTATTTCTGTTAAATTATCTTCGTTTGACTAATGAGCTTTACAAGATTTGACATCATGAAACTCTTAGAAACTAAGAGTTGGCGCTAGTAATGAAAGATTAAGATTCTAATTGGACCTTGTGAGACTAAGAGTGAAGATTTTAAATGCTCAGTTAATTCTTGATGATTTTTTTTTGGAATAAAATTATTGTTTGAGGACAAACAAAAGTTCAAGTTTGGGGTTATTTGATGTTGTGTATTTTACTCGTATTTTAGCACTTTAATTCACAAGAATTCATAGCATAATCATGCATATCTTTCATGTTTTTAATAAATTTTTATATCATTTTCCTATTTTATGCTTTTCTTGGTATGTGTTGTGTTTTCTCTGAGCAGGATCAAGATTTAAGAATTAAAGAGGAAATGCTGAGCTACAGGGAAAATCACGGCCGTGATTCTAAATCACGCCCGTGATTCACCAGAGAAAATCACGGCCGTGACTCCCAATCACACCCGTGAACGCCACTGACCCTTCATAGATGTGCTCCAGAGAAGATCACGGTCGTGATTCTCAGTCACGGCCGTGATTCACTTCGCGTCCCAGCTTTTTAAGTTTTATGTTTTATTTTTATTTTATCTTTGTAATTTTTATCTTGGTAGTTTTACCTTTTTACCCTTTTAGGTTATAAATTAGATGAGGTTAGCCTAGAACGGGGACTTTTGTTTCGGAGACAGTTTTTTTTAGTTTTTGACACTTGGAGAAGGTTGGGCGCCTGTGCCATCGACTCTAAGGTTTGCTTTTCTTTTATTCTTCTTTTCTTGGAGAACTACTATGAACTCCTGTGAGTAGTTTCCCTTTTTCTGGGATCAGGGCTTAGCCTCTGAGAACCTCTTTATTAATGCATTATTCAGTTTCTTAATTTTATTCCAATTCTTGATCTGTTCTTTTATATTTTATATATGAACTTTAATATTATTGTTTTCATAATAACATTAATTAAGGATGAACTGAGAGGAGAACTTGATTATAATTATGATAAACAATTAATCTTAATTTTCATAATCATAGATAATTAGGGATGAACTGAGAGGAGAACCTAATTATCGGAACCTAAAGGAACAGACTTGAGTGTTAAATCACGAGAGTTGATTTAAGCTTTCGAGGAGCAATAGATTAACAAAGATCTTAATGGGTTTAATTGAACGTAATTACTACGAGAGTAGAGATTAATTTTAATTAAACACGTCCTCGTAGCCTGAGAAGGTGCAAGGATTAAATTAGGTTAAGACTACTTTCAAGATGGAATAGAATTAATTAATGAAAATAATAATTCAATATTGTTGGAACTCTTTGTGCGAACCCTAGATTCCCGGAAATCTCCTTATCTTATCTTAAAGTTTTATCTTATTCATTAATTGCATTACTATCTCTTTTACCATCAAATCTGATCTTATCATCTCAAAACAAAAATTCAATCTGTTTTAAAATTCAAATTAAAATACTAGTAATTCTAGGTCAAACACGTAGTCCCTGTGATTCGATATTTATTACTTGACGACAACCGTACACTTGCGGTTTTCCATACATCAAAAAGCAAAAATGTTACATTCTCTTTTTTAAATCTTCTAAAAAATGAAAGGTTATTTTGTCCTAACCCAATAAAAGAAGTCATCCTCTCTCTTATTTCACTCCCCTTTCCTAGTCTTCATACTCCTACCAAAAGTTATGGCCTAAATGAAATTTTTTTAATATTGACCTAGTCACATGTCAATATTTAGATGATTTTTTTCATTAAGAATAATATGTGTAAGAAAAGGGGAAGTGGATCCTAAGTTGTTATGGAGCCTTTAAAATAGTTTCAGGATCTATTTAGTTCAAAAAAGGGGAAGGGAGAAGGGGGGAGGGGAAAGGACAGGGAGAAAAGGAGTTGAAATTTTGTTTAGTTGAAAAGAAGGGGAGAGGAAAAAGAGATAGTTTTTTTCTTATTTGGTTCATGAGGGGAGGGATTTTTTAAAACCAATTTACTGTATATATCATTATAATTTTAAATTTAAAAAATAAGTAAGGATATTATACTAAAAATATTTTAAAATCCTTCCTTCTCCCTCTAAACAGTATTGGAAGCAGTGTTTTAAAAACCGAACTAGACATTGAACCTGTGAGAGTACTGGGTCAATGGGTCAATGGTTAGACTGGTAGGTCACCTATTAAACCGCATGACCCGATTTTTATTAAAAAAAATTAAAAAAATATTTGTTATACATATTTCATACCTATAAATTTTTTTTAAAAAAATCACATCATACCTTAAAAAAAACTCCAAAAAAATTACAAACACATTTTAACATAATTTTATAATGTCATTCATGAGTTTGAAGCAAATAAAACAAGTTCTAAATATGAGTTTCAAACAAGTAAAAAATTTCTTCTAATTCTCTTTATTTCTTTTAATCTTTTTTTTTTTTTACAATTATCATAATATTTTAGAAAATGCTACCAATATCTTAAAGAATCAAAAAATCGCACATTTTCTTGTGATTTTATAATTTAATGAACCTTATAACTTGAAGCAACGGCGCGGTGGTGCGACGAGGCGGCGGTGCAACGATGCGGTAGTGCGACGGTGCGACTATGCAGTGGTGCAGCGGTGTGGCTGTGCGGCTTTGCAGCAGTGCGGCAGTGCAACTGTGCAGCGATGCGACGGTGCGATGAGTGACGGTGCGAGAGGGTTGGGTTTGTGTCTTAAAATCAAACTCTGAAAAAAAAAAACTTAGGGTTTTTGAAAGAGGAAGATTAAGCGCAGTGTGCAACAAATGGGCAGAGACATTTAAAAATTGAAGGTTTTATTTTTTAAATTGAAAAAATGACGCCGTTTAATTATTTTTTTTCCAAAAAAAGTGATGACCCGGTTTGGGTCATGAGACCCGCAAGTTGATGGTTCAACTGGGTTTTTAGCCGGTTCACACCGAGTCAGCTGCACATCCGGTCTGATCACTGGTTCAGCTCGGTCAAACCACCAGTTTCCGGTTTGACCGGCCAGTTCGAACCGAGTTTTAAAACACTGATTGGAAGAGAGCTAAAATTAGATGAGGAAAGGTTTTGCTTCGCTCCGTTCTCCTTCAACCAAAAACTATGTAAGTGAGAATAGTGAGGGATGTGAGATCAAGGAAAGTCTTTTTATCTTTTTTCCCAAAAATGGGCAAGGCCCATTAAACCTTTACCTACATTAACCTAGTATTTACTTTAAAAGGAAAAAATCACCTAAACCCTACATTCCCTTTATTGGTGCGTGATTGCCACCTTCTCTCTTTCTCCTTACCTTTTGCTTTCTATACACTATTGGAAACGTGAGGAACCCTAGACCTAGGGTGGAGTGTGTGGAGCACTTTTTCTTCTTTCAAGTTTTGCTTAGGAAGCCAAGTAAGAGAGATCATCTTTTGGGTATTTTTTCTTCATTCTATATATGCGTCTGTGTGTGTGTACATGATGCTTCATATGTTTTATGTATGGATTTGGATTGTCACAAGGCTTAGATGGCATGTTTATGGGTTTTGATTGTGTTTGAGTAATATGCATGCATTGTGTTTAATGATATATTTTCTTTGAGAAACTTGTTAAAAATGATGATTGGAGCAATGAGGAATGATTGTGGTTTGTTTCAATAGTGAATACTTGATTTTGTGGATGATTTGTTGGATTTGAATTGGCTGGTTAGATCGAGAAATTGATGAATCAATCCCTTGACTAATTCGAATAAATTACATAACAAGAAAAAAACAGGTCAAAGAATTGAAAAACTAATCAAAATTAGTAGAAATTGGCTAAAAATTGATTCACAATGGATCAACGAAAAATTCATAACAACAATATTTTTTATCTTAGAAAAAATGAAAAATAACCTATAATATTTGCCATTTTTTTCTTTTGTAAATATAAATTTGTTATTGTTAAGAAATGTTAGATGTGTATTAGTGGAAAATTATGTTTATCATAGTTGGAGTTTGATTTCGAAGAGAAGTGGCAGAATAGCTAAAATGACAACACATTTCCTTCTTGTTCTTTGCTTTTTGAAAGTTAACATTTTTGCTTGCTATGTTTTTTTTATACAATCTGTGGATGGCTAGTTGATATGGTATTTTGATGATTTATGAGAAATTCATTGTATCTTCTGCATGATATGACTTGTGACATAATCGCATAGTTACATTAAGCTCTCTCATTCTTTGCACATTTTTAATCGAACATTCTCAACATTATTTATTTATGGTTTAAAACATTTTTTTTAACCAAAAAATATGTAAAAATTCATTGTTTTAGTCTTCTAGTTTTAAAATTGTCTTTTGGTCCTCTGTCTATATATATTTTAGTAAATACTTGATTTAATTTCTAAAATATGATATAGGTGGTTGATAAATTCTTGAAAGATTTTTCATGACATTTAAGTCCCTAAATTTTAACTTCGTATAAATCCTAAGTTATTAAATTTGAGGTTTAGCAAAATGAGTGATCATTTTGAAAGGCTTCAAAACAAAAATGCGTGATTCAAAAAGGACACTACTACTGTGTTTAATGAATCATAAAACTCCTATGATAAAATTGAGGGAAAAGCTTAAGAGTAATGGTAATGAGTGAGAAGAAATAAGTCAAAGCGTCACTTCAATTATTCTAAAACTAAATTAACAATTAAACCTTATTTTGTCATATGCCTAAATTTACTTAGTTTATAACTGGTCATAAGACTAACAAAGTTAATAATTAAGTATAATGGAAAAACTAACTTACATAATGAAGTCAAAATTTAGAGTTTATGATGAAGTTAAAATTTAGAGATGAAATGTAGAGATGAGAATAGGTCGAATCTAAAATAGGGGTTTATGCCTTAACTTGTTTTAAATTTTACCTATTTAATAAAAGGTTAGATTTAGATTTTTACAAAATTCTATTTATTTAAAAAGGTTGGACATAGGCTTATAAAAAAATCTAGGCTAGTTTATTTATCTATATGATATAATAAACAAATATATATTACATTTTTAATAATATAAATAAATAAATTTGTAATAAAAAAATCAAATTATCAATATTTTTTTTTACATTTCTACTGTACTTAAATGTTTTACATTCTTTATTCATACAAAAAAAAAAAAAATTTCAACGGTCTTATCTTTGCCTGCTCTTTGTCTTCGTCTTCATTATTGATTATTTAGAATATATATAGAAAATATCTATAAATTTTTTTATAAGATTATTTTCTTTCCTTACAATTTGTGCACAAATGTACATAACTATATATGAGTTGTTCTTAAGATAGTTTTTATTTTTATTTTAAACTATAAATTTTAATAATAATAGAGTAAACTAATTTTTTTATCATACAAATTAAAAAAAGTCTCACATATGTATATTGACTTTTTTAAAATTAAATTTATTGGTCTATTTAATATTGTTAATGCAAAATAAACTTTTAAGTTGGATATAAGTCAGACTAAACTTTAAAAAATGATAGATCAGACTTATCAAAAAAATATAATAAATAATATGACAAACTTAAATTTTAATTTTATAAAACATATTTGACCTGCAAATTCAAAGCTCGACTTAACTTATTCTCATGTCTATTAGATAATAAAAAAATACTTTAAAAGATAAAATGTAATGATAATCGATAAAAATTAAAAATGACAATAAAATCAAATACATACAATATAAAATACAAAATTAATTATTATATCTATTACTAATTTTTTAATTATCATACCTCATTCTTTATCCTAAAATCTCTTCACTTTATAAATTCTGGATATTATTATTATTTTTATTTTATTTATATTCTATCATATCTTATACCTTATCCTATATCCTATATTATGTAACAAATCATAAAAGACTCTTGATTAATACTTGCATGAAACCTTACATTCTAAACCTTAAACACTATCACATTCACGTTGAAAAATCCAGATGGCAGTTATGGTAAATAGAGGATGAAGTGATGTCCTTTCAGCAAAACACAAAACCTGAGCACATCGCTTCCCAAGATACGCGCCACTCCACTCCTTCAATTCATAGTTTCCCGCGCCAAATACTTCACATTTGCCACCTTCACAAACCCTAACAAACCAAAACCTCAATCTCTCTTCCTTCTCAACCAATCCTAGTTCAGTCGAAACCTCCAAAAACATGTTCTATTCTCACACATTTTTGGCGCGAAAAGGCCCTCTCTCAACGGTGTGGATCGCCGCGCACCTCCAGCACCGCCTAAAAAAATCGCACTATGCCATGACCGACATCCCCTCCACCGTCCGTAAGTAAAACGCCGTCGTTTCTCCGATTCCAAACATTCTCCAAGCTTCCATTTTGTTCTTGATTAGGTTTTTGTTTCTTGTGTTGTTTTTGTTCTTGTTGTTGTTCAGTGCGCATCATGGACCCTGGTGTTCCCATCGCGCTCAGAATGTCGGGGCACCTTCTCCTCGGCGTGGTTCGGATATACTCCAAGAAAGTGGAGTACTTTTTCCAAGATTGCAAAGAAGCGTTGACGGGTCTCCACAAAGCCTTAGATAATCTCAAAACTACTCATCAAGAAGAAGCTAGGCCTGTCCCGTTTAGTACCATCACTCTGCCGGAAACCTTCGACCTTGATGCCCAGAACATAGACCTCCAATTAGATCATGATGGGTAACAATTTATTACCCTTTTCACTTTTTTTTTGCTTGGTTTAATTTTGAGCAAATTATACTGACAATCCATGAGGTTTGGTGAGATTGCACACAATTTTCGAGCTTCTTTTTATGTTTAAAACAATTTCCCTAATTGGGGTTAGCGCGTAATGCATGCCTTTGTGTAATATCTGATGGGCGTTAGTGTAATGTTTTTCAAATAATTAAGGGAGCTTGTGCAAGATTAGAAAAGAATAGGGGTGTATATACAATTTTACGAAATTTCAGGAGTGTTGGTGTAATTTACTCTTTAGTTTTTTTTATGGTGTGATTTGTGTTCACTCTCATGGATAATTGGGTTTATGTTTCAGGGCTGAGGATCTTCACTTGAGGAATCCAGAAGATATCACGCTAACAGGTTTTTTGATTGAATGAGTTGTATTACTGTTTGTTAGAATAAGCAACTAATTAGTCCCTGAAGGTTTTAAATTTTAAATTGTGGTTGTGGTTGTGAAATAATTGTATAATGTGGACGAATGTGGTCAATGAAGCCACACTTGGTGGTCACATTTTGGTCACGGGCACTCAAGAGCCTTGTTGTTGCAACTGAAAATTGCGGTGGTCTACCATTCTTTAAAAGCTTGAATTTGTGTTTGAGGGGAACATTGTATCAGTGGAAGAAAGATTTGTAGTTGGTCAGTCATGTTAGTTTCTTTGAAAGATGAAAATTGTTTTTAGTGTTTCACTCACTATGTGTATTTTGTTAGTTGATGGGAAGTCAGTGATATGAAGTCTTGTTTAACCATATAAATGGACATTTGGGGACCTTGGGTGTTGTTTCCATTTTTCAGTGAGTAGTATGGCAATCTATGTCTTTCAGTCTTCAGGGACTAATTTGATTATGTACTCATTGCCTGCCACTTCAAAGTTTTGTGAGCACATAGAAGTTGAGGATCTTCTGACACTTGTGAATTTGCAGATCAAGTTCCTGTCACAACAGATTATTACGTGACTGTATCTTTTGATGAGGTGCAGCCTTATTCCCTTTATGTTACCTGTGTTGTGTGTAACTTCTATTATTTTTTTGAATGATGTGGTTTTGGAATAGCAAATTTGTTTCACTCACTGTACTTTTTTTTGTGTGTTTAGGATATAATGATGGATTCTTCACATACAGAAGTGCTACCTGATTCTGGAGCTATACTAACAGAAGTGCCACCTGATTCTGGAGCTATACTAACAGAAGTGCTACCTGATTCTGTAGCTATACCAATGGAAAAGTACGCATGAATGCATTTTGGTTTTTCTATTTTTGGGCTTATGGCCAATGAGATAATACATTGTTTTGTTCCTACAGCATTGTCGCTCAATCTCCACCAACGAATGTCATGGGTGCTAAAGATCATGGTCCAAGTACCCAAGAAAAATCGCCAACTATCCAGCATAGTGATGGATTGGGACCCAATGTTCATAGTGTTCCACACGCAACCCCAGTTGGATCAGTGGAACGTATTCGGGGTCCCTACAATGATATTAATCCAGAAAATTCTCCATTATTTTCAAATCTTGGGGCTAATGACTCTGAATCAAACAGAAATCATGACCAAACTGTGAATGAAAATGATCATGTTTCTGAAACGTTTTGTGATTTGGTTCCTGAAGGGATTCCTGTACCATCTCAGCTACATTTTAATCCGCCTACTCCACCAACCTCTCAAGGGGGCACCTCCAATGCACAAGTTCATGATGGTCTGTGTGCATCTATCTATATCTCTTGCGTTTCATATAGATCCTAGAAATACAAAACTTTACTTTTTTCTTCCTTCACTGTTTCAGAGAATATTTTCCCCCCTTTTGAGCTTGATAAAAGTCCACCAGTACAGCAGCCGCAGCGGAGAGCAAGAAAAAGAAAACAATTCTTCGATGAATCCATAGTGTTAACAAATGGGTAATAATTTAAGATTTGTTTTTGTTGAATTGCTTCCTCATGCAACTTATATAGTTTATACCTGTTTAGTTATAAGTTTCTGTTCTTGCTATGGTTGTTACTTCTTTGTAGATTCATGAGGAAGGCACTTAATAACCCTCGTGATATACTGAGGAAAAGAAAGGATCTTCCTTCCTCTAGTTTGGGTACATGGAAGTTGAACAATAGTCGAAGAAAAGAACACATTTTTGACCAGCCCTTGTTAACTGGTAGGCTGATTTCTATCTTCTATTTTGCCGATTGTGATACGTTGTAACTTTTTAAAATTGTGATCTGAAAACTTATGGCTGTGTTCAGGGGTTTGCAAGGATCTTTTGGACATATCCAAAAGTGAATATGTACGTTCAAGACCCCATTTGGTGATCTCTGAGGAATATCAGGCAGATGCTAGTATGGCTGAAACTCTTTCTCCTACTAACCAACCCCCTGAAGAGCCAATAGCTGCTACTATTGAATCCCCTGAAGAGCCAATGGCTGCTACTAACGAATCCCCTGAAGAGCCAATAGCTACTACTAACCAACCCCTCGAAGAGCTAGTAGCTCCTACTGACCAAACCTCTGAAGTGCCAATACCTGATACATCTCCCGTTGATGCATTTGATATGGAAATTGAACACCGTCGTAATGTTGCTGTCACTCCCCTTATCACTGTCCCAGAACACGATGTTGTTGAAGGTGACTACATGAGTGCCGATAAAAGAGATGACTTGACTACTATGGCTTCACCCCCTAATACACCAGTTGTTTTTTTGGGAACAAATATTGCATCTGAGAGAATGCAGACACTACATTCAGCAGGGTCACCTAGTGCTTATGGATCGGAGACAATGCAAACACCGGATTCAGATGCTTATCACTTGACCGATTCTGCTAAAACAGATGTAAGCTTTAAGGTTTTGTTACAAATGCTTTCATATAGTCTCTCTTGATTAACCACATCCCATTTCCTTTCCATGCAAAGTGTTTATTCTGGTTACTTTTTTTGGAAAAGGAATATGTGAGGCAGAATAACTGTAAATCTGCAACTTTTAACTCCCTTAAGATATTGTTGTATTTGCGACAATAACGAGTCTTTCCAATAGTTAAGTGCTTCAATCATTGTTTTTTAATTTTTTAGGAATTAAAGGTCATTTTAATTAAAATGCTTGCGTGACAAGTTCTCTTCTGATCATTTTTTTCAAACTAGTCGCAATAGCATAAAATCTCTTGTATTCTATTTATTTTTATATGGCCACTTATATGGTTTTGCTTTTGGTGTATCTATTTGCAATAATTTATATATACTTGCCTCTCCTCTGCCTCGTCTATTTTCACCATCCGTGGTTTCCATTCTTGTTGGGTAGCAGAACATTTGCTACTAGTAATGTTACTTGGAATGCTGTTAAAATGGTTGAATTGAAGCTGTGCGTGCATCTAATAGGTTTGTCCAACTTGTTTATGTAGGAGTTTTGGTTTCTGACACTGGACAGCAAAACATCAGCAAGTAGGTTCTATTTCAATCTCATCTTCAATTTGATTTTTCTGTGAAATACCCTTGTTTTACTTATTTATTGTGGCATTGCTTGTATTATATGATGCTTAGATGATATTAGACGGTCAGTTTCTTTTATTGACATCAGATGTATAGTAGATAACATGAGTAATTTATGCAGGTTCACATGGTACAAGTGGAAGTAACAAGACATTGTCTGAAAGAACCAAGTACTTATTCAGTTCTCAATACTACCATATAATATGCATGTTTTTGTTAAAGATGTTCTTATGTAAACTAAAATTTTCTGAGGCAGTTGATATTACTTGCTAGATAGCTATAAGCACTGCAGTTACCTCTATTCCCTCATCCCTTGATTTGAAGAACAACTATTATGAATCTTAATGGCTTCTGATCAATAATTGAAGTTAATAAAATAGACTTAATAGTAATGCACTAATAAAAATGGCTTGTTGGATAGCCTGTTCAAGTATGAATATTGTGAATTCTTTTCTCAAGCAAGCCATTATGATGCAATTTTCCTTTTGATAGAAACCATGACTAGAAAATAAGAAATTCAACAGGGAAAGAGTTACTACTGAAAATAGATGTGTATATTATTTATGAAAATAAGAGATTGCATAGGAATCAATATTCCTACTGCCAAGAGCTAAGCTCCTACAGAGGGCAAGGTTCTTTGCTCATAACTAAACACAAGACTGCCAGAGTTAAGCTCCTACAGAGGGCAAGGTTCTTTGCTCATAACTAAACATAAGACTGCCCACACTTCTCTTTCCCCTAAGCTCCTCCCATATAACCAAATTCCTACACTCCCTTCTCTCTCTCTCTCTCTCCATATTGTGGGCATGGACGGCTGCTGTGGGAGTGGCCCATTTAACCGGAGTTCCCATATGAAGTCCTACCACCTTTTCCTTTTCAATTAAAACTATATATTTTTTGGGTATTTTAATTAATTTTTTTTCCTACATAATCCAGGGACTTTCAAATTCTGAACTTGTGAGGTACTTTACTTCGCAGGAACTTTTACACAACTTTCTTCCCTCTTGCTTGGGCCTGAAAAGATTATTCATTATAAGACACATGCATAAGAGTGAAATAGTAGACATCAAATAACAAACATGACCATGTATGAAAATATAGTGTGGAATTATTTTCTGGTAAATGGATATAATAACTAGATGAATGATACGGTAATAATTGGTGAGGCAATCTGTAAAGAAATCTTAGCAATTTAAACCATTTTCTTCATGTTGTATTTTTTTCCCAGGAGTTGGAATGTGCTAATTCACACCTTGTATAAATTGTTTATGTTCTTTTGCTTCTTCATTGTAGTTTTTATAGTGTCTGAACATTGGTAATATTGTTCACATGTGTAACTTCAGGCACACAGCACAATATTTGGAAAAACTTTCTACAATCACCCCAATTTTGGAGGAACCTGCTGGAGATCTCAGCTTGAACAAGATATTGAAAGGGAGAACTAAACATGTTGCTGCTCGGATGTTCTTTGAAGTATTGGTGGGTTTCGATTTTTGAAACATTTCCATCCATGTAAAAGAACCTCAATTATTTTCAAATAATCTGAATATTTGTTGTTTGTGGGTGCATGTTTTTAATGACTAGAATTACACACACACACATATAGTGAGAAAGCAATAAAAGTTGTGACATTTTTAAAACTTAAGACTTTTCAAATTAATCTTATGACTTTTATTAACCTTTATTCTTGACTATCTATGCATGGTTGTATAGTTAAGATTTAATCACCTCACGGGTAAAAATTGCTTTCTCACTAGACAATACATATCTCTCTGTCTGTCTACCTATCTAAGTTTGGATGATGTTTGTTTCTTCTGATCAACATAAATAAATTATAGCTCTGAATCCTTTTTACAGATTTAGGTTTTTGTTAACCTTTGATAGAAAAATGTGTATTCAATTCTACTATAAAATTAAGAGATATATATTTTTATTTTTATACCTGAATTCAAGTTCTAACAATAACTCTTTCATCAAACAATTATCCTCCACCCCCAACTTTTCTGTTTTTATGACCTGTACAATTTATCTTGTATAACTGATGTGGAAGTTGAATTACAGGTCTTAAAGACGAATGATCTTCTTGATGTACAACAAGAACAACCTTATGATGATGTCACCTTGAAGTTGGCCCCTTCGCTTCAAAATGCTCAAAGTTGATATTAAGTTCCTTGTGACAAGCCCTTGTGTACATAGGTAAAATTTCTGTACATTTTTAAGACTTTTATAACTCGAGTAGGATAAAAAGTGATAATAGAAACTAATTGAGTAGGAAAGAATGATTGTTGGGGGTTTGACTAATTCTAGTGGAATATTGAGTGAGTAAAAATATTACGTGGAAAACCCTCAATTGATAATGAAAAAATCACGGATAAGGTTAGAGAAATATTTTTACCAAGTGAAAGAGAAATTACAAACTTTTTCTTTATACAAGGAGATAACATTAACACACTCTTATAATAGGAGAATACACTCATTTAGAGCGCTCTTGCTTCTAACTCTCAAATGAGGAGCTGCAATTTAGGATGCTATTCTAGGGGATCATTCATAAGGCTTTATTTATATCCTATGTTTGGAAGTCTTTACCGAGACCCACATGATGTAGGACTAGGTCTCTAACAGAGCATCGCGCTGTTCCCTCAAATCATGTTTGTAGATTTTAGTTTTGTTCAAATCTGTACCAAGTTTATAGTCATTTTATTACATATTCCTTATATTTTTTTGCCTATGCTGATTCCTCTGCTTTTCAATCTTGACACTATTATCATATTCCTTCTCTGGAGAAATCCAGGGATGAGAGGAAAATGAAAGGATGAAAAGAAAAGTTCTTCAGTGTTTTAACCTAAAGCTACTTTGTTCAGAGGATATCCATGCCATACAACCCAAAATATGTTTTTTCATCCGTTTGAAACGTCTTTGATTCTTCATGCTTCTCTCATTTTTTTCTTTATTGATTTGCAGGTGGATTTCTAGCCTAGGACGGAAATGCGTTTGGGGCGTACAAGGCAAAATTATGACCAGCTTAAAGAGATGGTCTTTGTCAATGTTTTGCATGTAAATTTGAATTAGTGTTTATTTTTATATTAAATTATAATGATTGGATTTATTATTTAATCCATATATAGTTGGCCAACAAAAGAAGAACTTAAATTAAGATTATGTGTTTTTCTACCTTCTAGTTTAGTCTGATATTCGTGTTAACTTTATTAAGTGTGGGACATCAAACATTTTAAAAAATAATTTTAAATTTCTACTTAAGTTAATTGAAATTTTAGGAAAATTTATTTTATTTTTATTTTCTTGTTTAAAAGTACGTTTGGAACAAGAGTCAAACATGTAGGATGTACAAAAAAAATTGGGAGATAAAAGTTGATGTTCCAAGAGCCAAATTGCTTGTGTTTGCTTCTGAACTAGTACTTTAGTCCATATATTGAATAGGTTAGAGAATTATTATATATAACAAAGTTATAATAAATTATATTTTATTAAATATATTTGAATATATAAAATATATTATATTTTTAATTTCTATAAGTAAATATTTTTAAATAAATAAATTATATTTTAGATTTATGATAGGTAATTTAAATTATGATATAAGATTATTTTTAATTAATTTATTAAAAATAAGAAAATTCAATTTAAAAGTAAATATGATAAATATAAACTGATATAGATAAGAAATATAAAGAATTTACAAATTCACTGAAAAAAAAATATAATTGATCATGTTAAAAAGAAAGTATTAAAATTAAAATATTTTCGCATTAAATAGTTGTGTTCAATGTATAGAGGTGAATGTGCTGGTTGGATTGTGCTTAGTTCTAAAGGAATTCCATGCACTTCGAAACTATGAATAGTGTTGGCATAATGTAACTCAACTCAGCTCATCATGTTCAACATAGCACAAGTATCTTTAATAATAATCAAAAGGATTGTGCTTGTTATGATGCCCAAAACCATAAACAAGCAAATAAAAAAGATAACCATAATGTAAACACCAACCGTTGATTTAGAATTCTTTTGTCACCAAGTTGAGTTGGCACGAGTAAAGAGAAACTCCTATCATTTAATCAAGTGTCCAAGAATCAAATTTTGCTTTTTGTAAATGCAAAAAATTCAAGATAGAAGAAGATGTTTATCTATTTAGTATCTGTCAAATTTTTGAAAAAGATATCCTTGTCTTCAATGGAAAATATTATTTGGTAATAAAAAAGAAAAATAAAGTTCACTTGTCACCATTGGTTCTCATCATTTATTATAGAGTTAATCATCCCTACATTGTCAATGTAAAGTTTTTTACACTGACAACCAATCATATTTTTTAAATTATTTTATTTTATTTTTATTTTATTAAATAAGTAACTGGCATGACACTATTAAAAGATATAATTAGTTGTCAGTGTACACCCGACAAAGTATATAAGTGATTAACGTTATATGCTTTAAAGTTATAGAGTACGAGAGGGATAAATTGCTGACAACGGTAGAGCATACATTGTTTAAACTAACGAAGAAACAGTGCACCAGCAATCATTTGTCAGCAACAAGGGCCTCAATTTTGTTTTCAAGGTGAGCTTCATGATCCTCAAGGCGACCTTTGGCTGCATCATTCTCCCAACGGACCAACGCTGCCACCCCAGTGAGCTTGAACATAAATGTAAGAGTTAAAAGCTTACTATCAAGTTATACAACATAAATAAGCTTATGTTGTTCTGTTGAGAAAATAGGTTATGCACAGTTACACTATACTTGAATTCAAGCCCTACAAATAATGCTTTGTTCAAAGTCAAGCATCCTTGTAAATAGTTACAGTCCCCAGCTCCCAAAAATTTTCTTGTTTTGAGATGTAAACTTTATGTTTTATGACTGATGTGGAAGTTGAATGATAGATTTCAAAGACGTTGATGTACAACCAAAAAACCCTTATGGTGATGTCAGCTCGTAGTCAGCCTCCATAAGGTTTTTTTTTTGGTTCAATAGAGGAAAAGGCACCTCACTGTACTAGTACATCAATTTGATCCCACAAATTTTTCTTCATTGATCTGCCGTTGGGTGTGTATAGCAGACACAAGGCAAATTATGACCAGCTTGACAGATGTTTTACATCACTTTATTTTGCATGTACATTTGCATCATGTTTAATTTATATTAAACATAATGGTTGACTTCCTCTGTTTATTTAATCCATATATAGTTGACAAAAAACAGAACATAATTTAGGATTAAGTTTGAGTTTCCACCAAGTAGTTATGTCTGATTTTTATTCATGTGCCACATAAAATTCAAAGATGATGCTCCATTAGCCAAGCCCAAGTGGTCTGCCTTTGCTTCCCAATGGGTCTGTAATTGGGTTTTGCTTAAGTTCTAATTTCTGAAGAAATTCCATAATCCATGCAATTCAAAATCATGAATAGTTGTAGTATATGTAACTCATCTCATGTTAAACATAGCACAAGCATCTTCAGTAACCAAAGGGATAAGATTTTGTTTTGCATGTATAAGGCGATCTCTGAGCCCATTCATCTAAACAACAGTGTGTTTGAATTTAACATTTTTCCCACAGCAACCCAACTTTCTCTGTGATGACTCTATGGAATGAAAGGAGTGACTGCACGGTAAAATGCAGCAACCTGATTCATTTTAAAAAGCCTTCAAAACTCGGCTATGTAGTATGAAGGTGTGAATTCTGGATCAAAATTTTCAGTCTGCAAAAACACCACATAGGTAACTGGTGCAGTTTAAATTGTTGATCACATAGTAATTTCCACATTCAGGATATTGCTTAGTTGGTAAACAGCAAGCTGAACATTATCCAGTACATTTATGATGCCCAAAACCATAAACAAGCAAACAAAAAGTAACCATTTATTTGTAGAGTTCCCTTGTCACCATTGATACTCATCATTTATTATATGCTTTAGAAGCAAAATTATAAAGTATGGGAGGGACAAATTGCTGACAAGAGTAGAGCATCCATTGTTTAAACTATCTAAGAAACAGTGGACTATAACAATCATTTATCACTTGTCAGCAACAAGAGGTTGAATTTTGTGTTCAAGGTGAGCTTCATGATCCTCAAGGCGACCTTTAACTGCATCATTCTCCCAACGGATCAACGTTGGAACCCCAGTGAGGTTGAACTTAGGGTCCACCCTCCATGGATGCCGAGGGTTCCTCCATGTTGGTCTGTCTCCAACATAAGCTCTCAAAAGTGCAACGTCATCAGGTGAAGCCTCCAGCTTCTTGTAGATCACAGGTTCTGCTCTCACACAATCTAAGAACCAAAAGGAGAAAACTAGTCATAATCATGGATTCTCATATACTACTCACGCATCTCTGTACCATCAAACTTTCATTGGTAATTTATATTCAACACTATAGATTGAAAGAATTGAAGCATTCACAGAACATCGATATGTGAGAAGCTCTTCTTCCTGCAAGTTAAAAGATGTACTTGGTTTCCCCAATATTGGAATACAAAAAACTCTTAACCCCCAATTTTGTGGCATGTCATCAAAGAATTTCCATTGATATTGCCACAATTTAACTAAATGAATTCTGATGCATTACAGTTTTTTTGCTACTATTTCAACAACAACAAAAAAACCCTGAAAAATCCTTGAAAAATTGGAAATAGAGTTGTCAAGTAAACACTCACCTTAGTTTCTGAATTTGGAAGACATTGTTATATTGATTTATGAAACTAAAGAAATTATAATTTTTTTTTCTTAATTTAACTACTTAATGTCATTTTAGTCATTAAATTTATATCAATATAATCATTTTATTCACATTTTTTTTATTAATTTTAGACTAATATAATTATGAATTTGTACTTTTAACACCTTTATTTACAGCTTTTTCTGTTTCAGAGACTACATAATAGCTTCTTTCAAATTTAAGGACCATTTTAGGTGTTTACGTGGAGTTGACACAATCACCAAATTCCCACACTCGGAATTATTAAATGAGAAATTGAGAAGCGTTAGATGAAGATGAAATGAGTAAGATACCAGGGCACCAGCTGAGAGAGGTAGCAGGATCTTTGTCAGCCAAGAAGAGGATGAGATTTGCCTTGTTTTTTGGAGCCTCTGATCGGAACTTCGCAAACACCCCATCAAAGCTCGACACCGTCGCCTCTAACACCTTCAATGGCATCTTCTCTACAAAACAAAAATTCACACCACTCAATTCTCAGTTTCTCTTCCTACTGAAATTTTCATACACTATCATATGATCCCACCACACCCCTTATTACCTTATGCTTATTTATTTATTTATAATAAAGTATTTAATGTTGTCCCATTTACTGAAATGTGAAAATGACATAACTTTTAACGTATATTTTGCAAAACAGTTTTTTATGCTCCAGACAAAGAAAACAAGAAGCATAGAACACTACAATGAATGTTGACACTTTTATCTTTATATCTCGATTATATTGGTCTTAATGTACGTAGACATCTTAATTGTCCAAGTACATTCCACAATTTAAGCATATGTCCAAAAAAATTCTAATTGGATCAACAATAAAAGCTAATTAAATTTGTAAAAAACAAAGAAAACACAGGAGAAATTTGGTCTCATTGTATTTTTTCTTCCACGTGTATCTCCAGTCCACTTAGACCAGAAACTAGGTTGCATTGAGTTGTAAAAATTCTTTTCTTAAATATTTAAACTCTTCTTTAAAGAATCAATGAGTTTTAATAACGAATGTGGGTAAAACGATATTACATAATAAACCACAAATCATTGAACCAATAATTTTTGTATTTGTCTAAAGGTACACTAGTAATCTTTTCGTATCTTGAGGGTCGAACAAGTGCTCCAAACTAAGATGCAAGGGGAGAGGTACCTGCAAAAGACTTTTTGACACTCAAGTTAGGACAAACACGAATATTGATAGTAGTAATAAATGAACAATAACCTCATTTTGTGTGATTATTTATACTAACAATAATGGGCTTAGACGTAGTGGGCCTCGCTCCCTGATTACCAATTAGGTAATACGATGACTAATGATGAATTAGCTCCTAACCTTACATTATCTTTGTTAATTATGCAACTAGTTGTAATAAGGTTCGATAATGCCACCATCTCGACATTCTCGGCTTTCAGCTTGGCCGGGAGGGCAAGGGTCACTCGTGGATAAGGATCATGCACTTTGGTGGTTGAGACAACTGAGATGTCTGATTCTAGTGTATCGGGTTGTTTGAATCATACCAGATGTTTTCGATAGCCTCGACCGCTAGTGTGGCTGAGATGGCCGAACCAAATACATCTGTGCAGGTTGTTTAGGTCTTATCTAGCACACCTTGGCATGTCATCAGTTAACGAGGCCAACAAGTCCGAGATGAGACGACTGAAGGGTTTCATGTTAATTTGGCTAAGCATTCAGCTATATGCCACATGGCATGCCGCTCGTGTGACACATGGCCACATGTTCCCCCCTAGTACACAAGCCCCCCAGCCTTTAGGAGCAAAGCGATGTGAAGGTTATAACATTATGGAGGCTATCTTGTAACGGTTGTAACAGCCGTGACTCTTTAATGCGAGGCGTTACAGTAGGGGAAGTCAAAGGGTCGTAACCAGTGGACCCTTGGATTGAACAGATCCAATGGTTTGTAAGGGTGTGTCGCTTAGGGTTTTCACCCATGGACATTATAAATAGTGGGTGGGTTCTTTGATATTGAGGGGACGCCTTTGTTTCCCTTTTACTGGACTCGAGTGCCTTATAAGTATGATGTCGTGTTGACTTCATATCTTTCCCCCGAGGAAAAGACTAGCCTCGGCTTTCTCTTGCGTCTACCTCGACGTTTGTCGTGTCGACCCTTGGTCAGTCTATCAAAGTCATCGGAGATATACCACGACTTAATCGGTATAATGTCTTTCCTTTAATTGTTCTAAGTTACTTGTGTTATCATTGATTTTGAGTCATTTTCTACAAGTATCACAACGACCTGTGGGAGCGATGACTTGGACATTCGGAACTTGATTGGTGACCAAGTGCATGAGGCTATTTTCGATAGGGTGTTAATCAAAGTGAGGCCGAGCAAGAATCCTATCCCCCCTCTGGCCAACGTTGTGCTTCCCCAAACGAACAAGAGAGATAAGGGGAAAGGGAAGGGCTCCAAGGATTTGCATCGACATTGGTCCAAGAAGAGAAGGACCGTAAACGTTGTGGCCAAAGAGGCTACGTGAAAGATGAAGCAACAAAAGCTGCCTACTTTTATCGTCCCTCATGCTTTGGTTGGGTTGAGCTTTTTAGTTGTCAAATTCAAGGCCAAGGACCACTTGAGCCACGACCTGACTTTACCAAAATGACCTTAAAATAAATTGATTAAAAGGAAAGAGAATCTGGTTCTTTTGTCTTAAAATTTTGGTATAGATTGCTAACATACTCTAACTAAAACATGGGTGGGAGTATGTTAACAATCCCTATATATATATATATATATATGCATGTGTATATATATATATATATATATATGCATGTATATATATATATATATATATATATATATATATATATATATATAGAGAGAGAGAGAGAGAGAGAAAGAAAGAAAGAAAGAGAAATCCATTTATTTTAGGAGTATATCTATTTAGACTTACTTCGTTCAATAATTCATGTTTCACATCAAATTCAACGATCCAACCGTTAAATTTAAAGTTCTTAATGCATAGATCAAGTTTGCAAATTTTTTAAAAAAATTTAAAACTATTTGATACTTCATTTCATTTATTCAATTCAATGTATAAAATACTCTTATGATTATCTATCAATTTAAATTAATAAAAAAAAGTATCAAATGGTTTTGAGATATTTAAAAAAAAATTAGACTTGATTTATGCATTAAAAACATTAAATTTAACGATTGGATCCTTGAAATTTGATTTAGAATATGAGTTATTAAATGGAGTAAGTCTAGGTAGACTTAAGGAGTAAACATATCCCTTCTCACATATATATATAAACCCTAATCATCAATCAAGCGTCTATACATGACTATGCTACATCAAAGTAACATTAACAAAATGAGTCATCACCAACATGACTCTCCACCATCCAACCAAGTAAACTTGCTAATCTTACCCTTATACTAAATATGATCATTGCAGTTCCAACCTTAAGGAGAAAGAAAAGGTAAGCTTATAAAAAGTATTCAACACACAACAACAACATAACTGACAACACAAGAAACTTCAACTACAACAATCATCTTACAATGAAACTTCAGCTTATCACCAACTATAACACATATAACTTATAACACAACACAACAACATTAACATAACATTCTCAACACAAACAACAATAAGCAACTAATGCATCATCATGCACATCAACTACAAAGATCTTCTATAACAGAGGTCGACAATTTAAGTGGCTAGAACTTACAAAATCATAGTGTCTAACCTATCACAATCAAGTTAAGTATAGGAAATGTCAAGCCTCAAAAAGTGTCAGGTATACAACTTAAATTGATTTCTCAGGTTTCATGACTTAAATTAGGGAGTCTAGTATTCTTGTCAAGGTAGAACAATTTGAGTGTAAACCTACCACGACATTAACTTGTAACACTAAGCCTCCTGTGAGATTAACCTATTGACTATCTTCTGAATACCACACTCTTCTAGTACTTAGTTAGGGACTAAGTCCCTGACCTTGTACCTTAGTTGGTCACTTTATACTTGTATGACTCAACCTAGCCTCCATACAAATTCCACATAAAACTTAGAGGAGACAATGTAAAACAATTACCCACTTAGAATCCAACTTACTTACTGAAGGGTTCTCATCTTAGGCTCTCGAAACACCACAACTTATATATACACTATGTGATATTTTAAAAATTCTGAAAAATAATTTTATTCTCCTTTAATTTTAAGACATGTATCTTTACCAAATGCCTAATAGATTAACAACTTAATCAACTATAACATCATACAACTTTATAACTTATTCATTATTTAACTCACAACTTAATAACATAAATAACTTTATACATTATCTCAACTCAATGCATAATGAACTATCTTCATTTAACATTCATCATATCAAAAAATCATCATTCTTTAATTATAAAAGAACTCCACATATCTCACATAAATCATACAACTTACATTGGATGCCTGACGCCATTAAGACTAGGGATTTATGTCTCCCTCACCTTCGACACCAACACACCTAGCGCCTGCGTTGATGAGGCAAAGAGTTTCCCACTCTTTCATGTCTGGCATGGAAAAATCCACACCCAACTCCAATTAGGCAAAGAGTCTCTACCTGACTCACACCCGATGTCACTCATTTGCCTGTCATAAATTTAGGCAAAGATGATTTTCTCTCTTTATGCTTTATACCATTCAAACCCATGCTCAACATGAACAAATTAAAGCCAATTCTCTCTTCCTCTCACCTGGCACCACTAATCTTGCGCCCAATACAAGTGAGATAGATCACCCTTGATTTGATTCGCACCTGGCGTAATGATGAGTTCTACAATTGATAAAAGCACAATTCACCCAAATTCACCAAAACTCATAAATTTGCCAACATACATCATATAATTCAACATCTAGGCACCATAGATAACTCAAAATTAACATACAACCTTTACATTTCAAAATCACCAAGTTCTACCCTCAAGAAACTTGAAAAAAACCTAAACTTCATAACTTGTCTCATAATGAATCTATACAACTCAAATAGATAGAATGATTATGGACAACCACAACACTCATCTATCAATAGTTTCAAATTAACAAGCTTCCCTTACCTCTAGTTGATTTAACCGAGAAAAGGAGAAGAAGAAGAAAAAAACTCCCCAGGACCTCTATTTTGTGATCTTCAACTTCACAAGCTTGGATCTTTTAGTTGGTCACCTTGGATTAGCTATATCAAAGGGTTGGAAAAGGATTTTCAAAATAAAAGGGAGAAGAAATATTCAATTTTTTTAGAGAATTTCTCACTAACTTTTCTCTAGATTTTCTTAAAATATGAACTTATGAGGTTTACTTCTTAAGAAAAACCTTATATACCCTTCCTTAAGTTGAACCAATTTAACATCTAACTCAACTATCTTAGAGACAACTTAACTCTTTGGGTCCCTAAACCCTCAACACTCTAAAACAACATCTATAACAACACAACAACATTTAATCACATATAATTAAATTAAAACACCTAAACTACACAATATTATAATTCTCCCTATTAAAAGAAAATTTGTCCCTAAAATTTGACTTACTTGGAAAGAGAAATGAATATTGATCTCTCATCTTGTCCTCTAGCTCCTATGTACCCTCACTTGTGGCCACTTCCCAAACAACCTTAACAAGGATGATGGACTTGCCCCCTCAACTACTTCACCTTATGATCAACAACTACAACTGGTTGATTCTCATAGGTCAGATTCTCCTTCACTTAAACAACATCACTCTCCACCACATGACTTGAGTCATGAATATACTTCCTCGACTGAGAGACATGAAACACATCGTGTAGGTTAAACAAGAATAGTGGTAATGCCAATGATATGCCACCAAACCTACATGACAAAGGATCTAATAAGGCTTGATGAATCTCAACATCAACTTCTTAGACCTCATCACCTTTCCCACTCTTTGAAAATTTACATTTTATGATAGTAGAATGTATAGTTTTAGAGCACTTAGTATCTATTAGAGACATGGGGGTTATTAGGAATGATATTCATGTTTTATCATCCCTACCTTACCCCGTATCTATGTGGGAAAAACATTCTTTTGTTGGACATGTAGGATTTTATAGGAAGAAGGTCATGTCGGATTTCCACAAATTAATCTTGTCATTATCCGAACATCTAAAATGGAGGAGCAAGTGGAGGATAAAATGGAGGATCTTCCTTTGGTCAAATTATGAAAAATATCATGCAAATTATCTCCCTTTAATTTATTTTACACTAGTGTTTTTTGTAGTATTATATGCTTCTTATGGAAAATTTTATGGTTACATTGGAGATGATGCAAATTTCAAGTGTGGAGGGGGATGCAGAGGATCTCTCCTTGGTCAAGCTACTATGAGGGAGTTTTACCCCCCCTCCCCTTTATTTTAATGTGAATTTTTTTTATTGTTAAATTTATTTTTACATTAAGGACAATGTGAATTTTAAGTGTGGAAGATGTATTTTTTGTTTTGTTTTAGTTTGTTATTTTTGGATTTTTACAGTTGACTATTTTTTGTTTTTGTTTTTATTTCTATTTTTTGTTTTTGTATTTTGTATTCTATTTCTTTTTCTATATTATAATTTTATTTCTATTTTTGTATTCTGTTTCTGTTTCTGCTTCTGCTTTTTTATTTTTATTTTTGTATTTTGTATTCTGTTTTTGTTTCTGTAATTTATTTCAATTTGTTTTTTTTTGTTTTTGTTTTTGTATTTTGTTTCTATTTTTGTATTCTATTTCTGATTTCGTATTCTGTTTCTATTTTTGTTTATTTTTTTTCTATTTTTTTTTGTCGTTTCTATTTTTTTTTTGTTTTAATTGTTGTTTCTATTTTGTAGGTGTATGGATTTAGAAATTTGCACCATCTTTTGTTGATTGGTTAAACATCATGAAGTAACTCATTGGTGCATTTTTGATTTTGTAAGTTAATTAGGAAAATTAGAGTTTGAAACATTGATGGTAGAACTATATACCTTGTGAGATTTTGAGCCTTAATTGTTGGATGGACATCTTTTTCATGTCATATTCTTTCTTGTGTGATTGCACTCATCATGCTAGTTACTCTAGGTTTTGCCTTGACTTTCTTTGATATTTCTTGTCTCACATGCATTATTGATATGATTTAGGTATTCTTTCTTATGAAGCTTCAAGCCAAATGATCTTACCTTACACATTTATCTAATTGTTCCCTCTTTGAGCCTATTTACCCCTTTCTCTGATGATATATATAGCTCATTACAAGCCTTAAAGTGTAAAACCACGATTCACCCTAACCTTAGGGATTAAAGGAACTTTGAAATTGTTTTGGAAATGAGTTCTAAATAAGTTTGAAAGTGTAACTCCAATATGTTGTGTGGTTGGTTGCTCATATTTTGGCATTAGCTTGTTGAAAAAAAAACGAAATTCAAAGAAAATGAAAGTAAAAAAGAAAAAAAAAAGAAAGAAAGAGAAAAAGAAAAGAAAGAAAAGAAAAAGAAAAAATATATAAATAATTTGTGGCAAAATAATAAAAAAGAGAAAGGAAAGAAAGAGATTTTTACATTGGGGCACTTTTCATACTTATCTTACTTATTCCTTATTATTTCTCTTTTCTCTGGTTTTAGCCTAAAAATCATTCTTTTATCCTACCTTGGTCACATTACAACCTAATAGAAGTTCTATTGATATTTAATTGCATGTGTTTCAAGTTGTTAAAATTAAAGGCTTGTCCAAATTTGATAATTTTAATATTGCATAATATGCTTGAGAGTAATTATATATATATATATATATATATATATATATATATAATCAAATATGTTAATCAATTATATATTATTTCACTACAAGAAAAATGCTGATTTCCGACGGAAATAACTAAATTTTTGATGGATTTTTCTTTTTCCGACAGATTTTCGACGGATTTCAATCCGTCGAAAAAAATGGCGTCGGAAAAAAAAAAATTCGTCGGAAATAATTTTTTCTGACGGAAATTTCCGATGGATTTTTTTGTTGGAAAATTCCGTCAGAAATTTTCGACAGAAATATCCGTCGGAAAATTCCGTCAGAAATTTCCGACGAAAAAATCCATAAGAAATTTCCATCAGAAATTTTCGACAGAATTTTCCGTCGGAAATTATAATTTTTTTTAATTTTAATAAATTTAGTAATGTAACAACCCTCGTATTTGGTCTCTCAAGGGTTCTATTTCACAATATTTCACTATTTAGCGTGTTTTATCCTTACTTGTGCAATTTCTGGGAAACTTTCCAGGAGGTCACCCATCCCAGTACTACTCCAGGTCAAGCATGCTTAACTCTGAAGTTCTGATGAGTAAGCTACCGAAATGTATATGTATGTTGTCAGTATAATTTGTACAAATTAATTTATTTAAGTCATCCTCAAATATACAATTTCATATTTGTACTATAATAATATATAATAATTTTATATTACAAATAATAATAATAATAATAATATATTTATTTATTCTTTAATTATATGTATTTACTTTTATAATTAACATCTACTTATTTCTATTTAAAATTATAATTTAAATTATTTAATTTTATAATTTATAAAATTATAAATATTTATTTATTACATACTTATAAATTAAATTTTAATATTTTAAATAAATTATTAATTAATTTAATATATTTATTTACCTTAAATCAAACATATAAAATTCAAAAAATGTATTTATCCTTTTTTTTCTTTTTCTAATTATCAACTATTAATAAAATACTAACTTAAAATCTTATCTAATTATATATAATATTATCATATCAAATTTAAAATCAGATATTAGTTATACAAAAATATTAAGATCATATAGTAAATTGTCAATAAGATTTTAGTTAAATAATTTAAAATAATTAATATTTGAATTATATTGTTAATTAGTAAATAATTTATTCCAAAACTAATTAGTTTTTTTATATTAATTATTAGTAAAATTTAATCACGTTTAATTTAACAATTAATTGGATCGATGAAATTCAACACACACCATGAGTTATTGAGCGGAATAACTTTACCAAGAGTTATTTTGTAAGTTATCTTAAATCAAACATATAAAATTCAAAAAATGTATTTATCCTTGTTTTATTTTTTAATTATCAATCATTAATAAAATACTAACTTAAAATCTTATCTAATTATATCATTATAATATTTTCATATCAAATTTAAAATCATTTCTTACATTTTTGACAAATATAAATTTGTCTGAAATATTCTATCAATAATATAGTTTTTTCTACAAAAATTTTCTCATCGAAAATATAAATTTTCTGACAGATTTAATTTTATTTTATAAGAAATCATCTTTGATTAATATAACATTTTGTATATATGATTTAAGAGTAAAAGATTTTCAATTTAACGGTTGAATTTACAAAATTCACATTTAATATAAAGTTATTGAGCGGTGTAACACTTAGTAAAATTTACACCATTGTAATTATAACCCCCGTCATATATATATATATATATATATGTATATATATATATATATATATATATATGTATATATATATGTATATATATATATATGTATATATATATGTATATATATATATATATATTAAATGTGACTTTTACTAAGTATTACACTGCTCAATAACTTTATATTAAATGTGAATTTGGTAAATCCAACTGTTAGATTGAAAGTTCATATCTCTTATAGATTATATATACAAAACTTTATATTAATACAAGATGATTTGATACTTGATTTTTATAAAACAAAAATGATGTAATATATTCATTTCAAAATAAACTAAAATATGAACACTTTGATTACCTTCCAGTTGTTGTTCAATTTTAACAAAATTTGATATACACGTATAAAGTGATATGAACTTTCAATTTAACGGTTGGATTTACAAAATTCACATTTAATATAAAGTTATTGAGCGACATAATACTTAGTAAAAGTTACACCGATATAATTATAACCCCCTATATTATATATATATATATATATATATATATATATATATATATATGTTCTTACCAGAAATCTGCTGTAGAGGTGATCCTCCGAGTAAGATTGGTGAGCCTCCTTCGCTGATACGCTTGATGCTCCAAGATGGGGGTGGTACCTGCAAAAGAGACTCCGATGCTAAAGTTAGGGTTTGTATGAGTATGAATCTCGTATATGTAATGCACGTACCTTGGTGTGATTTAGGTTGCTTTGGGCCTTGGGCTTGAGATAAGATATGATAAGATTAGATAGTGGATCTCGTCCGAAGCGAGATCCCTCGAGATCAGTTATGATCTGCTTAAATGCCGAGCTGACGTCGCGTAGCGTGTGCCCGACCGCATCTTGTGTTGTGATGCCGAGCTAGGAGCTCGGCTTCGCAGTACGGACATTACACTAGCCCCCGAGCTCCGAAGACCGTAGGTCGAGGACTTAAGATCGAGCTCGCTGGGGGGAAGTGACCTTTCGCGTACGTCTGCCTGTTGAGATGCCATGTGTCGTAACTGTTCATTTTCCGAAAACGTGCAAGTGGCGCGTTAAGGGAAATGACGGTTATGCAATGATGGTCTTGCAATTAATGTGTTGTCAGTGTGCCCTTAGGTTGACACGTGGCATGGCTATTTTGAAATTTGGGAAAAAAGCCCTTTTCTCTTTCTCTCCCGCGTCTCTCCTCATTCACTCTGCTTCCTTCCACTCTTTGGCTTCTTGAGTACGATAGTCCTCTTTGCCTTCTCGTTCCTTGCCTTCTCGTTTCCGTTCGCTTTCCGTCTCCATTTCCGGTAACCTCGTCACTACTAGGGTTATTTTCTGAGGAGGAGTACCAGGTACTTCCTTTCTACAGTTCTCTTTTTTCTTTTCCCCAGATCTTCTCTTTCTTTAATGGCTGGTGGGAGTGGTGTCGACTCTTCTGCGCCTGCTAGGGGCAAGGCGCGCGGTAAGGCGGTGGTTACCGGGAGAGCCACCGCCGAGAAGAGGGATCCGCCTCCGCCCTGGGGCCCGGAGCCATGCATCCCTGGTTACGACTGGGTCAAGTGTGAGATGGCGGGGGTCCAGAGCATTTTTCGGTCCTTTCTTGAGGTTAACGAGATCCTGCGGTCGTGCAGGGTTTGTGACCCTTCTATTTCCCGGATGATCCGGCTTGAACCTTGTCAGGCCAGTGAGGGTGTGTACATGGGGAAGTCTACCGACTCTCCCCATTTCTATATGTATCATTATATTTTTAGATATTTAGGTGTCTGTCTTCCCTTCACTCAGTTTGAGTGTGATTTTTTGAACTTCGTCAACTCGGCTCCTTGCCAGTTGCACCCCAATAGTTGAGGTTTTTTGAGGGCTTTTCAAGTCTTGTGTACAGTTTTGGGGATAGAGGTGTCTCTTCCCGTCTTCCTTCATTTTTATCAATTGAAGGTAGGTGTTCCGCCATACGGCATATTATCTCTGAGTGGGAGTAGGGATGGGGGTTTGTTTACTCTCTACTCCCAGTTGTACAAAAATTTCAAACAAGAGTTTTTCCGAGTCGCTCTTGTGAACGTTGACCCCTTGGAAGATGGGGCGTTTTATTTCGGGGGGCTGCCGAGATTTCCCTTCTACTGGTGCCCCCGACCTTCTAGGTTTCATGGGGTGGGCCAAGTGAAGCTGACGGCTTCGGAGGCGGCTGCCATCGAGAACCTCGTCGCGCTTCCTCGTCCGTTGGATTGCAAGCTCGTTTTGTCGCTTGCGAACTCGGCGTACAGGGAGAGGGGCTTGGAGAGTGAGTATTTCTTTTTTGGTGGCTTGGAGTTTGTGTAGCTTACTTTTGCTGATGTGTTTTGTTTCTTGTCTGTAGGTATCATGGGGAAGAACTTGTGGCGCGAGCTCAAGCATCGCTACCATGTCACCGAGCTCGAGGTCCCCGAGCCCCAAGAGGAGGATGCTTCCCCCATGAGGGTTAACCGAAAAAGAAAGAGGGGAACGAAGGAGGTTGGGGGGACCTCCGCCCCTCCGGATGCCGAGGAGGTGACCTCCAAAGCTGTCGACGCTGGCGCGGTGGACCTTACTGAGAGTCCGCTGCCCATGGGGGCTCCTCAGGCGGCCGTTGAGGGGATAGCTCAGGCTGCTGAGCAGTTTGTTCAACTTGCCGAGGTGGTGAGTGCCTTGTCTCTTCGACTTTTTGTTGTCTTCTATTGTGCTTTTTCTGACCTAGGGCTGTCTTCCGTAGGCAGGAGAGGCTGCCGAGGCGGCGACTCAGGCTGCTGGGCAGGCCGCCCAGGTTGCCGAGGTGGCGACCCCAACCGCCGAGCAGGCCGCCGACGCTGCTGAGGTAGGTAGTGTGTACCCTAATTTTTGTGATTCCCTGTATGTTGTCCTTTTCCTTTCCTGACATGGTGCTGGTTTTTACAGGCGAGGCCGGAGATTCCTATCGCCGACCCTCCATTTGCCGAGCAGGGGACGCCGGCTTCTGCCTCTACTGAGGTTCGTGGCAAGGGGCCGAGTTTTGAGGTCCCCGCGCCCACACCTGCAGCTTCGGCGCTGCCGTCTGGTTCGTCACAGGGGGCTTCCCGGAGCCAGTATATAGCTCACCGCTTCGGGAAAGGCCTCTCTAAGGTGCGATTGGACCATGTGAGCGCTTCGGCTGACATGGGGTCGTTATGGGGCGCGGGGGCGACCGCTGAGAAGTTCTTCCCTCCAGGATGGCTAAGCTCTGAAGACCATGGGCTGATATATGAGGTCGGGCCTGTGGATGGCTTTGACGCTGCCCAGGTCCTTTTGTAGAGGGCTATGGCCATTATGGGCCACTAGAAGCCTCAGTGGTCCAAGCAGCAGGAGGACCTAGCCAGACTGAGGAGCCGAGTTCAACCTCTGAGGGATGAGAACAGGGTCTTGAAGGGGGAGAATAAGGTCCTTAAGGAGGAGAGCAAGGTCTTAAGCTCTAAGCTGCGAGCCGCAAGGGGGGATCTTGCAAGGGTGCAGAAGTCCCTGGAGATTTCTCTGCGCTCAAATGAAAGCTATGCTTCTCAAGTGGGCGAGCTGCAGGGGCTGGCCTCCTCATCCCGAAGTCGGGTGCGCTTCCTCGAGGATGAGGTGACGTCTTCCCGTGGTCGGGTTCGCTCCTTGGAAGATGAGGTAACCTCTCTGAAGAGCGAATTGGCGACGGCGGCCGAGAAGCGCCTCTGTGATGAGGTCGTGATTGGGGGCAAAGAGGAGGAGGTCACGACCTTGAAGGCGGAGCTGGCGAGGCAGGAGGCGGAGAGGAAGGTGCTGGAGAAGAAGCTGGAGGAAACCGAAAAAGCTATCGTTGTTGAGCATAAGCGCAGTTTCCTCAAGGCAGCTCGCCAGGCAAGGCTTCTCTCCCCGGGGTTCGACTTCTCTACCATGCACGTGGAGAAGGTATTCCGCTTTGGGAAGTTGGTGAAGAAGGACGACCTCGAGGGTAGCTCTAGTGAAAACGCCTCTGCGTAGGCTAGTTAATGTTTTTGTGTTTTATTTTTCTTTTGTTTTGTTGAATTCATGTATTGAACTTTGTAAACATGGCTTTGTATATACGTATTTTCGTTGTTTGCTTACGTTTGCTCTTGATTTTCGCTGTTTGCGCATTTTGAGGCACACGTTTGATGTCTTTTGTATGTTTTTGTTATGCTGTGATGCCTTTGTCTTGTGTTGACCAAATCAAGGTTCGAACTTGCCCTTGGTTTTTCGTTAAGTGAGTGTTTTCGTGAAGGTTCAAATTCGACCTTAATTTATTAGCGCCGAGGTTCAAAGTCGACCTCAAATTGAAGTAGAGTGAATTGCGCTAAGGTTCGGATTCGACCTTGTATGTTTGTTAAGTAGCACGTTGTAAAGGTTCGAACTCGCCCTTGGATAAGTGGTTCGTACTCGTCTTTAAATTTATGCATTTTACCTCAAAATCGTCCTTGGATTTAGAGTAACATGTGTTTCATCAAGGTTCGAATTCGACCTCGGATAAGAGTATTAAGGTTCGTACTCGACCTCGTATTTTCACGAGGTTCGTACTCGACCTCAAATTGGCGTAAGACGATTTTATTAGGGTTCGGACTCTACCTTAAATGAGGGTGTTGAGATTCGTATTCGAACTCAGGCTTTTACGAGGTTCGGGCTCGACCTCGGATAGGGGTGTTGAGGTTTGTATTCAACCTCAAAATTTTAACGAGGTTCGGACTCGACCTCGGATAAGTGTATTAGGGTTCGTACTCGACCTTAGTATTTTCACGAGGTTCGGACTCGACCTCGGATAAGAGTGTTGAGGTTCATATTCGACCTCGAAATTTTAACGAGGTTCGGACTCGACCTCGGATAAGAGTGTTGAGGTTCGTATTCGACCTCGAAATTTTAACGAGGTTCGGACTCGACCTCGGATAAGAGTGTTGAGGTTCGTATTCGACCTCGAAATTTTAATGAGGTTCGGACTCGACCTCGGATAAAAGTGTTGAGGTTCGTATTCGACCTCGAAATTTTAACGAGGTTCGGACTCGACCTCGGATAAAAGTGTTGAGGTTCGTATTCGACCTCAAAATTTTAATGAGGTTCGGACTCGACCAAATGGAAGTACTTGGAGAGGATTGATATTCTTCCAAGCTTCCATGCAAGGACCGAAAATGCTCCATGAGGTTATCACGTTTTGACCTTGGAATTCTCCTTTGAAAAAGCTTTAATGGAGGAGAATCACCTTTGAGGAGGTTCGGTTACCTCTTGAAGAAGTGGAGAAGCTTGAGGAACCAAGCTTCTAGGAGAAGGAACCTTGAGAGAGAACTAGGAACTAGGTTCTCACGAAATTGACTCTTGAAAAATGAGAGAGAATTCTGAATTCTTATTCTCATTAATGTCCAAAAGTGAATACAAGAGAGGGTTTTACAAATATATAGGGGAGGTAGCTTCTAGGAGAAGCTAACCTTAACCATGGTTCACTAGGAACCATGGTAAGGTGTAGCTAACCATCCATGGTTTCTAAAACTTGTAGGAGAAGCTATCCTTGACCATGGTTCACTTAAGAACCATGGTAAGGTCAGCCTAACTTACAATGGTTTAGAAACTTGGAGGAGAAGCTTTCAAAAACTAGAAGGAAAACTAGTAATTTTCGGCCATGAACAAGAGAGAATGCTAGGCGGCCTTGGCTCCAAATTGCTCCAAGATTTATTTCAAAAATATTTGATTTGGTTTAGTTAGGTTCATCATATGATGATGAGACCTAGCTAAATCAAATCTATGAAAAATTAGGAGCAAAATGAGTCCAATATGCAAAATTTTGCCTAGGCCCAGTTCTGGCCCAATTACTAGTCACACCCTCAAGTATTGCTAAATGTCACCCCCCTTTTCTCTACTGAAAAATACAAAATGAATGTATCAACTAGGGAGGTTAAATGGAGTTAAACTCTCCAAGTAGCCTACCTTAAAATCAATATACAAACACTAGAAAAAGCAAGTAAAGTGCCTCACAAATTCAAAGGAAAAAATAACCTATACAAAAGAGCTACTATATGTACAAACATAAGAAAAAGGTCTTTAAGATCATCCCATTCCTCTTGGTTCTTTTAGTATATCACCTCTTGGATTCTTTGGCCTTGGCCATAGTCTATCATCCCCTCCCTCTTGAAAAGGATTTGACCTCAAATCTCGAGGGTCCTCATGATTATTGGCCATACCTACAAATATATAATAAAATTCATCAAAGGTGATATTTTCATCAAATAAGTGTGAAAGGTATATCCTAGAAGGAATCCTTTCATGGAACCTAAAGAAATCTATGATGCTAGACCTACTAATATAATGAATAGGATCCTCTCCTAAACATAGACTAGGTATTTTACTAAATCCTAAAAATGTGCTAATACTAAAACTATAGCACACTAAAGACTTAATCCTAAAAACTAAAACATCTTGCCTAAAGTACCCTATGTGGTAACCTAGGCATTTCCTAGAAAATAAGGAAAATACTACTAAGAAATTTCCTAAACAATTTTGGATTATATTATTTGTTGGATAGTTATGAAAAGAATTTGTCACAAGGAACCTTGAAGGTTCATATGTTATATCCAACAAATAATATATTCCATAAATTGGGTGCATTATTGACACAACTAAGGTAGGAAGACTATCTACCTTGGGCACCACCAAGGAAGTAGCATGAGAAGTGGAACTAAGTGAAGTCCACTTCTCCTTCACCAAATCTTGAAGTTGAGACTCTTTTTCTTTAAAAATAATGATTTATGAATCTCCTCTTCAAGACTAGTGGCAGAATGAGGGCAAGAGTTAAGATCTTTATGAATAAAGAGAATTTTTTTCATAGGAGTTTTAGTAGTAAAACAATTCTCTTTAGTCACAAATCCTTTAGAGGATATTTCTTCCTCTTTACTCTTCCCTGCACAAAGTTCTCTATTTTTTTCTATTTCTTCTTTTCTTTTGATTTTCATTTTTCTTCTTCTTTTGTGTTTTCTCATGTCTTCTTTCAATTTTTCTTCTTCTTGTTTAAGAATTCTCAACTTCTCATCTAGGATAGCAAGTTTGGCCTCTCTTTCAATTTTCTCCTTCTCTTTTTGAAAGGCCTCTTACTTCTTCCATAGTTTAAGTGATTTTAGCTCTTTTGTTAAGTAAGAAATGTTTTTAGGAGAGCTATCACTTCCACTATAGTTGGATTGTTGAGACATTTTAAACAACAAGATTTTTCTCTTCACACAAAAATAGATTTTAAGAAAATAATATTTTTGGAAGTACTAGACTTGGCACTTGGAGGTTTAAGAGTACAAATTGAACTTTGGAGGGAGGTGAGCTACTATCGAGCCACTTAATAACCAAGCCTCTTCAAGTAAAAATCTCTAAACCCCTTTGTACTTTGCCTTGCACAAAATGTTTTTTCAAAGTTCTTTTCAAAAGAAAAATATCAAGCAAGTTCCTAATATGTACAATTAAGCAATGCAATCAAAACTTGAAAACATAAATTGTTCAAAACATAAATTGCATGAATACTTAAAGACAAGAAAACATAAACTAGACGTGAAAAGCAATTAAACCTAGGTGAGAGCTTGAAAGGCACCAAAGACCTTCAAGGACCCTCTCACAAGTACTAAACGAAATTACTATGAGAACACTTAAGGAGAGATGGAGATACACCAAAGGCACTCCAAGACACTCCTTAATAAAGGCCTTGTACAAAAATTTGGAAATTAAAAGATTACAAAGATGAAATGTAAATTTTACACCAAATGAAATGCAAATTCACATTCAAATGAAATGCAAATTTACACCAAATGAAATGTAAATTCAATTAAAGAAAATTTAGTGGCTGCACCAAGAATTTTAGAAACAAAAATCAGCCACTAATTTAGTGACAAATTTAGTGATGGATTTGGTATTGAAATTTTTGAAGAAAAGAAATTCCGTCACTAAATTTGTTACTAAATTCTTCACAAAATTTTCACAAAAATTGTGCTCCTTCTTTCTCCACTTCAGCCACCTAGCTTACAGCCTCTCAATGTGTTTCACTCCTCTTTAGAAGCAACCTTGATGGTGGTTACTCCTAGGTGTATGAATTTCCAAGAAACCAATCCAATGAGAAACAAGCTCCTAGGTCACCACCAAAGTCCTTCAATATTGGCTAACCTTGAGCTTGGCCTTCAACACCTTCCAAGAGGCACTCAACACACCTTAATATGTTGGAATATTAGTTCAAAAACTGAAAAGGAACAATTAGGAACAGCTATACCAATTGGTGGAAGAAAATGAGACAAGACTAGAAGGAATTCCACAAAAATGACAAGCAACAATTAAGGTAATTTTAGGAAGCTAGCACACAAAAGATAACCTATCAAAGGCACTAGAGTGTATTACAAAATAAAAGCTAAGATTAGAAACAAAAATAAGACTCAAAAGATTGCATATGTGGCTGGACAGAAAATTGAAGATAAGGCACACAAAATGTTACCAAACCGAGAGCACTATTTTGCTAAAATTTTCACTCCTTGGCTTTTTCTTGTGTTCTTTTCTTTTGTTTTCTTTGTGATTTATTTTGTTTTTTTTTCTTTGTTAACACAGGAGTTTAATGCGTTTTAATCAAGTATTAATCTCGGATGTAAGCATAAAAATCTGCTACAGAAATTTTCACACAAAACAAGAGGTGTTCACATGTAATGTTCAACTAGTGCTTCACAATTTTGTACTATTTTTTGTCAAATTTTTAAGCACTCTTTCTCTTGTTTTTCTAATGTTTTTAGAACACAAAAACCTCTGTTTTGTCTCTGTTTTAAGTGCCTAAAAAATGAATATAAGTTTCAGCCACACAACAAGACACAAAGAAACCTAGTAGGAAGAGTGTTTAACAATTTTTTTTTGACAAAACTTTTAACAAGACATAATAGAAACCTAACTCTATGAAATTTGCTAGAACTAATAGCAAATTAAGAACTCAAACATGTAAAGCAAAAGCACATGTAGTAAGGTTCAGATTTAAAAATCAAAAGACACAAGAATTTCGGACTCACACAACACAAAGAAAAAAATAGGTCAAACAAGCTAGTATAGGAAGTTTCAACAAGTAAAAGGACTACACATGACTTTCTAAGACAAAACAAGAGATTCAAAAACAAAATCTATGCTCAATGCATGTTGTCCAATCACGGACACATGTGAATGAATGGAGATACTCAACAAAACAAAACGCACAAGCAAAGAGAACCTAAAGCACAACACAATTGATTCACGGATTCGGAAACAAGCAAGAACATGAATCAACTTACTTCTTTTGTGACATATAGGATCTATCAAAAAAATTTAGAAAATTTAGATCCATGTAGCAAACACATATTTAGACATAGGAGAAGGAAGATACAACACGGATTCATACAAAAAAAAATTAGAACACCAAACCTCAAGAGCACTAGGCTCTAGATACCAAAACTGATGGAAGTACTTGGAGAGGATTGATATTCTTCCAAGCTTCCATGCAAGGACCGAAAATGCTCCATGAGGTTATCACGTTTTGACCTTGGAATTCTCCTTTGAAAAATCTTCAATGGAGGAGAAGCACCTTTGAGGAGGTTCGGTTACCTCTTGAAGAAGTGGAGAAGCTTGAGGAACCAAGCTTCTAGGAGAAGGAACCTTGAGAGAGAACTAGGAACTAGGTTCTCACGAAATTGACTCTTGAAAAATGAGAGAGAATTCTGAATTCTTATTCTCATTAATGTCCAAAAGTGAATACAAGAGAGGGTTTTACAAATATATAGGGGAGGTAGCTTCTAGGAGAAGCTAACCTTAACCATGGTTCACTAGGAACCATGGTAAGGTGTAGCTAACCATCCATGGTTTCTAAAACTTGTAGGAGAAGCTATCCTTGACCATGGTTCACTTAAGAACCATGGTAAGGTCAGCCTAACTTACAATGGTTTAGAAACTTGGAGGAGAAGCTTTCAAAAACTAGAAGGAAAACTAGTAATTTTCGGCCATGAACAAGAGAGAATGCTAGGCGGCCTTGGCTCCAAATTGCTCCAAGATTTATTTCAAAAATATTTGATTTGGTTTAGTTAGGTTCATCATATGATGATGAGACCTAGCTAAATCAAATCTATGAAAAATTAGGAGCAAAATGAGTCCAATATGCAAAATTTTGCCTAGGCCCATTTCTGGCCCAATTACTAGTCACACCCTCAAGTATTGCTAAATGTCACCCCCTTTTCTCTACTGAAAAAATACAAAATGAATGTATCAACTAGGGAGGTTAAATGGAGTTAAACTCTCCAAGTAGCCTACCTTAAAATCAATATACAAACACTAGAAAAAGCAAGTAAAGTGCCTCACAAATTCAAAGGCAAAAATAACCTATACAAAAGAGCTACTATATGTACAAACATAAGAAAAAGGTCTTTAAGATCATCCCATTCTTCTTGGTTCTTTTAGTATATCACCTCTTGGATTCCTTGGCCTTGGCCATAGTCTATCACGACCTCGGATAAGCGTATTAAGGTTCGTATTCGACCTTAGTGAGAGTGAAAGCGGTTGGTTCGATTTCGTCCTTTATACAAACGAAAAATAAGAATATGGATTGAGGAAAATGAGTGATTTTATTAATTGTGTTTGTGTGCCTCGTTAAAAACCCTCTCGTTCAAAGACTGAGGCTGGAAAAGAGTGCACAACTTCGTTCATACAGAAAAAAGAAATGGAACTTATGGAGCTACGGTGGGGGAATCCCCCTTGCTTTGCTTGCTGGAAGAGGAGATCTTCAGACTTTCGGCGTAACACTGCCGAGCTGTCTTCTGATTTGCTCTGACGGAGATGATTTTACCGTCATTCCCTGGGAACTTCATGGTGAGGTGTGGAGTGGATACCACCGCTCCAAGTTGATTCAAGGTTGGCCTCCCGATAATGATGTTATAGGACGTGTTGGCCTCCACGAGGAGCTATCGAACCATGACTCTCCTTGTATCCGGAGGCACTCCGAAAGTTGTCAGTAGGTCTACATACCCGCGAGTGTGAACTCACTCTCCTGCAAAGCCGACTAAGGGCTCCGTGTGAGGTTGGATGAGAGAATGGGGGACGTCTAGCCTGAGGAACATCGGCCAGTACAGGACGTCGACCGAACTCCCTTGGTCAATGAGTGTCTTCTGTACCTCCCAGTTGGCGACTTCTACCACGATAACCATGGGATCATCTTGGTTGGGGCTGACACCCGCGTAGTCCTCGTCAGAGAAGGAGATCGGCGGTGAGCTTTGGTGCGAGGCCGAGGTGGTAGAGTGGATGCAATTGACATTTCGTAGGTGCCTCTTTCGGGCCGAGCTGTTGGCGCCTCCCCCAGCGAAACCACCTGCGATTGTGTTAATCACTCCCCGTAAGGGGGCTGTCCCTGTCTCTTGGCTTATCTCGACCTGTACTGCGCCGCCGGCATTTTGTTGGGAGCTAGAGGATTGGTCCGTGCGGGCTCTCGAACCTCGGCCTCTGCCACGCCCCCGACCACCATAGCCTCCTCGGTGACCCTACTGTCGCTGGATATATTGGCTGAGGTGGCCTGCCTGGATGAGCTCTTGGATACGGTCCCGGAGCGTGCGACACTCCTCTGTGGTGTGACCGTGGTTTCTGTGGTACCGATAGTGCTTGGACTTGTCGGCGCTGTTAGGAGTGTGACCTGGTGGTGGAAGGGGGAGTAGGTTGTTGTTGCTGGCTTCTTCCAGGATGTGGACTCTAGGTGCGTTCAAGGGAGTGTAGAAGTCATATCTCCCCCCTCTGTTTTCCCTAGCCGACTTCTTGAACTAGCTGTCGTTGTTGACTTTGATCTTATCGTTGTGCCTCTGCTCTGGCTTCGCTGGTCCTTTTCCGCGAACCTGGTCACAGAAGGCTGAGTGTTCCTCCATCTGGATGTAACCTGCCGCGTGGGCGCGGAGCTCGTCCATGTCGTGGGGAGACTCACGACACAGGCTGTCGACGAATGGCCCAGGCTTGAGTGCCATGAGCATGGCATGTAGGGCGACCTCGGGATTCAGGTTTCTGATCTTGATCGAGGTGGCAGCGAATCGTTCCATGAATGCCCGGAGTGGTTCGTCGTCGTTTTGCCTAAGACTGGCCAGGGCGGCTGAAGTGACATGGTGAGGCCGACTCGTCGCATATTGTGATGTGAACCTCCTGACTAGGGTGCCGAAGCTGTCGATGGACTCGGTAGGCAGTTGGGTGTACTAGTTGAGCGCGACCCCCTTAAGTGAGGTCGGAAACACGTTACACAAGATAGCATCATTGTTGGTGTAGAGATTTACCTGTGTTGTGTACAGGTCGATGTGCTCATCCGGGTCCGTCGTGCCATCGTAGCGATCGAGGTGGAGAGGCTTCCACCCGTGAGGGAGTGGTGTCTCCATAATGCCATCCATAAAAGGGTGGCGGCGGAAGGTTGCCTGATCCCCCGCGGCATGAGTAGGGGCCTTGCTGATTTCGTGGGCTGACTTGTGCGTCGGTGCGTGAGACCAATGCGTGGCAGGTCGTTGAGTTGGTGCCTTGGTCGCAGTCCGAGGTTGAGAGACTGAGTGTTCTTCTTCCTCGTGGTGGCTGCTCACATGAGGAGGATGATCAGAGTGGTGTCGAGGGAGTTGAGCGCGGATTCGCTCGTTCTCGGCGCGTAGCGCCGCCAGGTCGGCTTCATTAGGGGTACGCATTGCCGCTAGGTCAGTGTCGTGCTTGGCACGCATGTTTTGTCGGTCGGCAGCGTGTTGTTGCCGCATCTGTTCGACCTGGTCGATTAGTCTCCTCAACGCCGCTTCGTTATCCATGGTAGTTGAGTGATTAGCGTCGTCTGTGCGTCTACTATGGCTTCTGGTGAAAACCATAAGCGTGGCCGATAAGAGCTGTCTTGATCGGCCCCACGGTGGGCGCCAAATGTTCTTACCGAAAATCTGCTGTAGAGGTGATCCTCCGAGTAAGATTGGTGAGTCTCCTTCGCTGATACGCTTGATACTCCAAGATGGGGGTGGTACCTGCAAAAGAGACTCTGATGCTAAAGTTTGGGTTTGTATGAGTATGAATCTCGTATATGTAATGCACGTACCTTGGTGTGATTTAGGGTTGCTTTGGGCCTTGGGCTTGAGATAAGATATGATAAGATTAGATAGTGGATCTCGTCCGAAGCGAGATCCCTCGAGATCAGTTATGATCTGCTTAAATGCCAAGCTGACGTCGCGTAGCGCGTGCCCGACCTCATCTTGTGTTGTGATGCCGAGCTCGGAGCTCGGCTTCGCAGTACGGACAGTACAATATATATATATATATATATATATATATATACATATATATACAGGGACGAATGCACGTTTGGAATAGTGGGGCACTTGCCCCCACTACTATTTGACATATACATAATTTTTTATCTAAAAAAATAATATATTTTAAAAAATAAAAATTATATTCTAATAAAATAATTATATAGATTCAGAAAAAATGTTTATTTATTTGATATTTGTCAAATTTTTGAAGGAAATTAATTCTCATGTGATAAAAAAAATTTCTTAATAAGGAATTAATTTTTTAAAAAAGTTTAACTATAATATATATGTATGTATATATATATATATGTCTTAATATTCACATATATAATGTAATATATTAAAATAAATAGTTTTTTGATAAAATAAAATTTGTAGTATGCATGCTTATCTTTTGTAGTTTTTATTTATTGTATACGTTGATTGAAAAAATCAAAATATTAAAATTGTATATATTGATTAAAAAAATCAAAATAAGAAAAATCAGAAGATTTATGTTCCATTTAGAATTGTTATTGTAAGATATATTTTAAAATAAATTATCATCTAAAAATATATATTAGATATTAAAAACATATTTATATCATAAATAAATTAAACTTTATTTTTATAAAATTTAATATATTTATTTTTATATTTTTAATAGTGTTAAATTATTATAAAATAAGTCTTTATGATTTTAGTTCTACCCAAATATTTAAAAAATGTCTATGATAGAAAAATATGTCATACTTAAAATATATTTTTTTAAAAAAAGTCAGGTTCAAACCAACTAAATTATAATAAAATATGGTGTGACCTAATTTATTTTCATCTTTAATACTAATCGTAGATATAAAAAACTTGTAATAAATAATTATAATATATATTTATATCTTTAAAAGATATATAAAATTTTTAATACTACAAATATATATAAAAAATAAAAAATAAAAAATAAAAAATAAAAAATTAAAATAAAAAATTAAAAATAAGATTTAAAAATAAAAATTTAAAATAAGAAATTTCCGACGGAAATATAAATCCGTCGAAAATTTTCAATAGAATATTCCGTTGGAAATTTTTTGTCAAAAATTTTCAACGGATTTATTTTTCCGTCAGAAATTTCTGACGGAATTTTTTGTCAGAAAATTGATGTCAAAAATTTCTGATGGAAAATTTCCGAAGGAAAATTCTGTCGGAAATTTCCGACAGAAATATAAATCCGTCAGAAATTTCTGATAAAAATATCCATCGAAAAATTCCGTCAAAAATTTCCGACCGATTCATATCTATCAGAAATTTTCCATAAAAATTTTACATTTTTCTTATAGTGATTATAATCATTGCATATTCAATTATGATTATACATAATTGAATATGTTAAGTGCTTTTATTGAAGGAGATTAAAAATATGTAATAAAGAAATGATGTATTTTTTTATTTTCTAAAATTTTATGCAAATCACCTCAAGTTAGCGAGTATTCTTTTTTCTTGCATGCAAGAACCACTGCAAATTAGTTTATAAAAAAATTTATTTTATTTTATTTTTTCTATTTTTTCTCTTATAAATACTTTTAGAGAAATTATCCTAACATACCCTTAATTAATATTAGAATCAAAAGCGGAAAATTATCTCTTCAAAAATCCAACTTAAGAATCGAAATATATAATGACTCAACAAATTTCTACTATCAACAAAATCCTAAACTTATTTTAAATTAAAGGCTACACTCTCGTTAATATATTCAGCAGCCAAACTTAAGGTGCAGAGTTTGATCTTACAATCTTACAATAAGAAAATACCACCCCGAATAAACAAAAGTAAACTATTTTAGGACGAAAAGAATTTATTGTCATGGCTGGCAAAAATTAAGATTTATGACTTTTTCACTATGACGTATATTCTTGGCATTAGGACACTTTAGTAATAATATATAATCTCATATTATAAAACAAATAGTAAAACGATTATAGTCAAAATAGTCAGCAGATTCTACATTATCAAAAAGGCAAGTGTCCCTACAAATTCCTTACACCTCACGCATCTGAATCTTTCTTAGAAACTCCCATATAAACGAATTATATATCATATGGTACTATAAAAAGACCAGCATGGCTCAATTTCAATTCAATCATAAACCACTCTTTAGATACGTAAGAAAGGCAAAAATCGAAACTACAATGTCTTGGTTCTCATCTGTTGACTGAGTCAGAAGATTTTTAGTTTAAGAAATCTATTTTGAAATTTTATATTTCTGTTTTTTATGTGTTTCAGTTAATCTGTTTTCCCACAACTAGGAATATGCTGTTAGACGTGGGTTATTTGGCTATTTTCTAGGAATTCAGTTGTAGAGCTAAGTCTATAAACTTGGCTGTTTTTCATTTGTGAATGAGAGGTGCTCTTAGATATGTTTCTATCCTGTTGCACTCTATACAATCTGATCTGAGTTAACATCTGGCATCAGAGCCAGGTTCACTATAGCAAGAAGCAGTAGACTTCAATCATGGCTACGGATGGCAATTTTGTGCAACCTGCAATTCCAAAATTGAATGAGCATTATGATCATTGGGCAATGCTCATGGAGAACTTCTTAAGGTCAAAAGAATATTGGAATCTTATAGATCCAGGGATTCCCAAACATGCAGCAGAAGCTGAATTAACAGAGAACGAGAAGAAGACTGTGGAGGAGCTCAAGTTAAAAGATTTAAAAGTAAAAAATTATTTATTTCAAGCAATTGATCGAGCTGTGCTTGAAACGATCTTGAAGAAGGAGACATCGAAGGAGATTTGGGATTCTTTAAAACAAAAATACCAGGGCACTGCTAGAGTAAAGCGAGCACAACTTCAAGCCCTCCGACGTGAATGGGAGATTTTGCAGATGAAGAACGGAGAATCAGTTAATGACTATTTTGCTCGAACTCTCACAATTGCAAATAAGATGAGGATGTATGGTGAACGAGTGTCTGATCTTAATGTCATTGAGAAGATTCTCCGCTCAATGACCTCAAGGTACGATTATGTAGTGTGTTCCATTGAAGAATCTCATGATTTGGACACCATGACTGTAGATGAACTCCAAAGTAGCTTGTTAGTTCACGAGCAACGGATAAATTGTAGAAAAACTAAGAGAGACGAGTAACACTAAAATTGTGGGTGATCGTAGCAACTCACTGTAATTTTTATTGAATAAGAGATGGCCTTTAAATAGCCATTGTACAACGTACTGAATTAACAAGAAGATAATAAAATATCTTATCAAATCAAAACTTACCAAAAAACTATCTTATCTAATCTGAAACCAAATAACTCAAAATCAAATAATTCCAGATAACTAAATCGGATATCCCGGATATCTTGGATATCTCGAATATCTCGGATATCTCGGATATCTCTAGAAATTTAAGATTATCCAACAAAACTCCCCCATAATCTTAAATTTCTCCTTCTTCTTTCATTTCGATGCTTCTTCCACCAGAGCGCGATACTCCTCTGTGTACCATGGCCCCGCGAGCCATGCAACGTCCAGCACCCCCTGCGTCGAGGTGGCCGATGCCTCTTTTGGGACACAAAAATACCCGTTGCTCTTTGGTCCACCTTTAAACCCAGAAAGTACTTCATGATGTCCAAATCGGTCATCACAAACTCCCTCTTCACTTCTTTAAACTCCTCAACTAGCTCAGCTTTACTTCCCATCTCACTCTTCTCAATTGATCCGATCTCCTCATCCGTTGCTTTCTTCCATCTTTCATCAAGTACCACCTCTTCAGATTTTATGTCTTCTGTTCTTGTCAATAGACATACTACATGTAACTCGTCAGTGGAGTTGTAGATGTCTTGCTCCTTTGCTTTGTACTCGGACGAGCTCGGAAAACTTGTTCTTGAATACCCAACACCACGTAGTCCATGCACCAACTCCTTCTTTGATAGCTCGGTCAAACCTCCAATGTTTAAATGCCCAAAACGAGAATGCCTCATCATTGCTTCATCCTTCACGTCTAGCTTTAAGCACTTATTTTGAATGATGTTCATCTCCAGTTTATACATCCGATTCTTTTTCATCTCCACTCGGGCTATTAAACGATCATGCTTGTCCTTCAAATAAAGCACTCGATCCTTCATCAGAACCGAGTTTCCTTTCTCCATCATCTGCCCCATGCTTAAGATGTTATTCTTAAGCTCGGGAACGTAGTAGACATTCCTTATTTCTCCAACTCGTCCATCCTTCTGTATAAACTTGATGGTTCCACGCCCTTTTACCGCCACCTTGGAATCATCCCCAAATGACACGAATCCAGCCTTTACCTTGATGAGTTCGTTGAAGAAACTTTCTTCTCCACACATATGATTGCTCGCTCCAGTGTCCAAATACCAGACCGAGTTGTTTAGGCAACTTGAATCAAGCTCGGCTTCTGACTTCTCATATGAGCTTGGAGGCTCAATTGTTGATCTCTCGACGCAACTCAAGTTTAGCTGGACCTCGGAGGCAGAACTCGGACGTAGCTTGGTCTCCGAGCTCTGCGTCATCATCAAAATTCCTGCTTCCTCGTCCTCTTCTTCTGTGAGAAGATTCTTCCCTTTTTCTTCACTTCGGCTTTTAGCTCGGCAATACTTTGCTATGTGACCGTATTTGCCACAGTTGTAGCAATTTGCCGATCTGCATTCCTTTGCGTAGTGGCCGAGTTTGCCACACTTATAACATTCCACCTCGGACCTCGGATGACTTCCTTGGCTACGATCATCTCGTCCTTGTCCACCTCCATGATCACCTCGTCCTCTACCTCGTCCTTGATCACCTCCATGATCACCTCGTCCTTTGCCTCGTCCTCCATGATCACCTCGTCCTTGTCCTCCTGATCTTCGGCCCTGAGTGTTCCGAGTTTCATTCAAATCAAGTTGCGCCTGTAATGCTTGATCAAGAGTATTCTTCATCTTCCTCCTCCTTTGTTCGTGGGCTTCGAGTGACCCAGCGAGCTCTTCCACTGAGAGAACTGACAAGTCCTTTGACTCCTCAATTACGCATGCAATACTCTCGAAATCATCTGTTAATGATCTCAAGATTTTCTCCACAATTCTACTTGCTGGCATTGGCTCCCCATTCCTTCCTAGTTGGTTAGCCACCTTCTCCACCCGAGTTATGTACTCGGATACTTGTTCCTTATCCTCCATCTTCAAACTCTCAAACTCTCCTCGGAGAGTTTGAAGTCGAATCTGTCTGACACGGTGGTTACCTCTGTGCGCAACCTCTAAGATCTTCCATGCTTCCTTTGAAGATGCAGCGTTTGCAATCTTCTCGAAACCTGACTCATCCACGGCATTGTACAAAAAATACAAAGCCGATTTGTCCTTCACTCGTGTCTTTTCCAATGCGGCAATCTGAGCCACAGATTGGTCTTCGTCCTCCTCGGGTTCTTGGAACCCCTTCTCCACTATGTCCCATAGACTTTGGGAACCCAACAGGGTCTTCATTTGTAAACACCAATTATCATAATTGGTTTTCTTTGACAGTTGTGGTACGGTCATTCCATTCACAACCTTTGCCATTACTCTCTCTTTCTTCTCTCTTCCCCCTTCACAGGCGCACACTGTTTTCCTCTCACACTCGGCACTCAGAGCATATAGCTCTGATACCAATTTGTAGAAAAACTAAGAGAGACGAGTAACACTAAAATTGTGGGTGATCGTAGCAACTCACTGTAATTTTTATTGAATAAGAGATGGCCTTTAAATAGCCATTGTACAACGTACTGAATTAACAAGAAGATAATAAAATATCTTATCAAATCAAAACTTACCAAAAAACTATCTTATCTAATCTGAAACCAAATAACTCAAAATCAAATAATTCCAGATAACTAAATCGGATATCCCGGATATCTTGGATATCTCGAATATCTCGGATATCTCGGATATCTCTAGAAATTTAAGATTATCCAACATAAATGGCCACAATGCGCAAGACGAGCAAGTGTTAAAGGTTGCGCAAGATGAGACAGGTGCTAGACGTGGACGTGGAAGAGGAGTTTTTCGAGGTGGAAATGTTCAAGGAAGAGGTAGAGGCAGAGGAGGCAGATACGTGGACAAGACGATGATAGAATGCTATCACTGCCATGATTTTGGGCATTTTCAATATGAATGCCCAAAGAAACCACAAGACAGCAAAGCAAATTATGTTGAGGTCGATGAGGAAGCGGTGTTACTGATGGCACAACTCTCATCAGATGGAAAATCAAATCCACAAGACATGTGGTTTATTGACTCAGGTTGTAGTAACCACATGACAGGTAGAAAAGATTGGTTCTCCTCCTTTGATTTTTCTTTTTCTGATGAAGTGAAATTAGGGAATAATTATTCTCTAAAAGTGGCTGGGAAGGGTATTGTTAAACTTTTAATTAATGGAGTTGTGCATTTGGTTAGAGATGTATTTTATGTGCCTGAACTGAAAAATAATTTATTCAGTGTGGGGCAACTTCAAGAGAAAGGATTGACTGTTGAGATGAAGCAAAATAAGTGTAGAGTGTTTCAAGAAAAGGGGATTATTTTTGAAACCTCTATGACTACCAATCGTATGTTTGCTGTCTATGTTAAATCTGGAGTTTCTCAACCTTGCTTTCAGGTTAGTTCAGTGCCACCTGCAGAAGTTTGGCACTCTCGGTATGGGCACTTGAGTTACAGCGGGCTGAAAACTTTATTGGAGTTTAATATGGTAAAAGGACTGCCCTCCTTAACGCCACCAACTCATCTCTGTGAACATTGTCTCAAAGGAAAACATCAAAGAGACCCTTTTCCACGACAGAGTAATTGGCGTGCTTCTCAATTGCTGCAACTAATTCACTCTGACATTTGTGGTCCCATTAGTCCTACCTCTAATGGAAATAAAAGGTACATACTCACTTTTACTGATGATTTAAGCAGAAAAGTTTGGGTATATTTCCTTTTTGAGAAACGTGAAACATTTGGTGTATTTAAGAAGTTTAAAGCACTAGTTGAAAAACAAGCTGGTGTTCCTATTCAAATGTTGAGAACTGACAGAGGGGGAGAGTACCTCTCCAAGGAGTTTGTTGAATTTTGCAATGAACAGGGAATTCAAAGACAACTCACAGCTTCATATACACCACAACAGAACGGTGTGGCGGAAAGGAAAAATCAAACTATTATCAATATGGTTCGGAGTGTTTTGGGAGAAAAAGGAGTTCCAAAAGCATTTTGGCCAGAAGCTGTAATGTGGGCAGTCCATGTTCTGAACAGAAGCCCCACTCTTGCTGTAAAAGACATCACACCCGAGGAGGCATGGAGCGGAATCAAGCCGTCTGTTTCTTACTTCAGGATCTTTGGCTGCATTGGATATGCTTACGTACATAACCAGCAAAGGAGTAAACTTGATGACAAAAGTACCAAATGTGTGTTGTTGGGTGTAAGCGGGGAATCTAAGGCCTACAAGCTTTATGATCCCGTCAAGAAGAAAATTTTGATTAGTAGAGATGTTAAATTTCAGGAAGATGCTGCTTGGGATTGGAGTGAAGCTAAAAACAGTAGTATACTTGATACGGGTGAGTTGAATCCTTTGGAAGAGTCTTCACAAGTAGCTGAGGAGAAAACTCAAGACAAATCTAATGATACAGCTGCGACTTCCAGTGCAACAACAACAAACTCATCCTCAAATGTGCCTGATTATTCTGTTCCAGCAGCTTCAGAATCTCATGATCAAGGGAGGACTAGAAGACCACCAACATGGATGAGAGATTATGTCACAGGTGATGCTCTAACTGAGGAAGATGCCATGAATTTTGCCATGTTTGCTGGTGCAGATCCAGTAACATATAATCAAGCATCAAAAAGTCAGCATTGGAGGAATGCAATGGATGCTGAAATTCAAGCTATTCAAAGAAATGATACTTGGCAGCTGGTTGATCCACCATCAAATTGCAAAGTCATAGGTGTCAAGTGGATTTTCAAGACTAAATTGAAGGAAACAGGGGAGATTGACAAATTCAAGGCTAGACTTGTAGCAAAAGGCTACACTCAAGAGGAAGGCATAGATTACGGGGAGATTTTTGCACCGGTAGCTCGTCTTGAAACTGTCAGGACTGTTATTGCAATTGCAACAACAAAAAGATGGAGTATTTATCAGCTTGATATTAAATCAGCCTTCTTGCATGGAGAAATCAATGAAGATGTCTATTTAGAGCAACCACCGGGGTATGTATGTCAAGGACGTGAACATCAAGTATACAAGCTCAAAAAGGCTTTGTATGGACTTAAGCAGGCTCCGAGAGCCTGGTACAGTAAGTTGGAGTCTCATCTTGTAACTAACGGTTTTCTAAAATGTCCTCATGAGCACACTTTATTTTTGAAGAAGGAGGGAAGTGAAATTTTAATTGTGTGTTTTTATGTAGATGATCTTATATATACTGGTAGTGATGAGTTGATGTTTCAACAGTTTAAGACTATAATGATGAATGAATTTGCAATGACTGATTTAGGCAAGATGAGATATTTTCTAGGCATTGAAGTTTTGCAGAGCTGTACTGGAATTTACATTGGGCAGAAAAAATACATTAAGGATATGTTGAACAGATTTGATATGTCTGATTGCAATTCAGTGAAGAATCCTATTGCTCCAGGTACTAGGTTGCTGAAAGAAGATAAAGGAACAGAGGTTGACAGTACTATATATAAACAACTTGTAGGAAGCCTTATGTATCTTACAGCTACAAGGCCGGATATTGCACATTCTGTTAGTTTGATTAGTCGTTTTATGGAGCATCCAAAGGAGAGTCACTTCATAGCAGCAAAGCGGATTTTGAGATATTTACAAGGCACTCAAAATCTGGGAATTTTCTACAAGGCTGGAATAAATGAAGAATTATTTGCTTACACTGATAGTGATTATGCAGGAGATCTTGAAGATAGGAAAAGCACATCTGGTTATGCTTTCCTTTTGGCTGGTGGTGTGATTTCATGGGTTTCAAAGAAACAACCGGTGGTTAGCCTATCCACAACAGAAGCAGAATTTATAGCAGCTGCATTATGTGCTTGTCAATGTGTTTGGCTGAGAAGAATTTTGGAGCATCTTGATCACTATCAGGTTGGAGCTACTGTGATGTTTTGTGATAATGTTTCTACAATTAAATTATCCAAAAACCCAGTTTTGCATGGAAGAAGTAAACATATTGATGTTAGATTTCACTTCTTGAGAAATTTATGCAATGATGGTGTTATTGAGCTGAATTTCTGTAATACCAAAAATCAGTTAGCAGATATTATGACGAAGCCTCTGAAGGTTGAAGATTTCCAGCGCCTACGAAGTGCTCTAGGCATGCTTGAAGATTCTGAAATAAACTGCTGCAAGGAGCATGCAGTTTAAGGGAGGAATTGTTGACTGAGTCAGAAGATTTTTAGTTTAAGAAATCTATTTTGAAATTTTATATTTCTGTTTTTTATGTGTTTCAGTTAATCTGTTTTCCCACAACTAGGAATATGCTGTTAGACGTGGGTTATTTGGCTATTTTCTAGGAATTCAGTTGTAGAGCTAAGTCTATAAACTTGGCTGTTTTTCATTTGTGAATGAGAGGTGCTCTTAGATATGTTTCTATCCTGTTGCACTCTATACAATCTGATCTGAGTTAACATCATCCTTCTATAAATGCTTTGTTCCCTCTTCACCATCATCCTCACGCGTCTCTAATTTAGAACATGGGTGTGAATCCAAAGCACCATCTTCGGAAAAACAAAAACATAAACCAAAATCAAAGGGAGCACCCGTGGTGATGTCTTATTTTCCTCTTAACTCTTATCTCTCACGCATGTAGGGGACGTGCATGGTGTTTCTTTGATGAATTCTAGAGAATGATATCTTATTTGAGCAATTTTCTATGCTTCACTAGCAATATATATACGTGCTTGATGTCACAGGCTCAATACCTTCTACAAGTCTACAACAACATAAGCAGAAAACAATTATCATTTTAGAGATATGTGATGTAATGTGTGTTCAACAAAAATTTGCTTCATTTATGTCAATATGCTTGATCAATAATGATATTAAGAAATTTGGGTAATTATGTTTATGAGTTTAAATTTGATAAACTATATATAATGTAAATATTTTTGCATTTAATGGATTAAAAATCACTTTTAAAATAACTTTTAAATAAATTATTATATTAAAATTAATGTACCAATATAATAAATATTTTTACACCGTTATCCCATCATAAATTGTGAAAAATTATTAGTTTATGTAGCAATTACTTTAAAAGTAAGTTCTAGAGTGATTTATAATTGATTAGTAATATGTAAAATATTTTATACCAACTGTTTATTAAAATTAAGCTCAATTTTATAAAAGCCATTTTTTTAATTACTTTACAATTCATGATTTTGTGGCTGTAATTTTTTTACGCCATTAGGGTGTTGAAATCAAATTCTTTTGTCTAATTGCAAAATATATATATATATATATATATATATATATATATATATATATATAATATTTGTATCAAAATATTATGCTTTTAGCCAATGTTAAGTACGTGCTTTTACAAAATTATTTATAATTTTTTCTATAAAATTAACGGGTATTTTTATCAAAGTAACTAATTTTTATCTGGTAATTAGTCTAGTATATTATTTGCAATTAAGCACATGAATACTTTTGTCATGGTTGGTTAATCAATAAATTGCATATGCTATGTAATGACCTGACTGGTCACTACACACAGCATAGCACACCGGAAAAACTAAGCAGAAAAGAACGAGTATATAAATATAGGATCTAGAATATATGTATATACAAGGTCCCAATCCGACTAGAGTTAGAGTGTACATAAACAAAATACAACCCAAGGTAGCCAACTAGTGGCCAAACATCAAAACATCAGCAAAATAAGACTCCTCTATCTGCTAGCTGCAGACCTGCCACTATCACCAGCCTAACCCTGCTCTGCTCCCATACAACGTATGATCATCGCAGTCTAAAACACATGGAAACAACAAAGAGTAAGCTAGTATAAAAAAATCAACATATAACACATATTTAAGTAATATGAACAGTTACAACTATCAGCACATCCTCAGCATACACTACTAGAAAAATTAAAATTAGAGAGGGAAAAAATCCGTCACTAAACTTCATAAAATCCGTCACAAATAAGTTAGTGACGGAATTTGTGACAGAAATGATTCCATCACAAAATTTGGCGTCACAAAATATTTAGTGACGGATTATTTTCTCCGTCACAATTAGTGACAGAATTAAGGCGTCACAAACAATATAATTTCCGTCACTAATTTGTAACAATAAATGTTTAGAAATTAATAAAAATCTGTCGCAATTTGTGAGGGATTAAATCCCTCGCAATTTGAGAGGGATTGAGAGGTATGTGAGTCCGTCACAAATTGTGATGACACAAAATCCCTCACAAATTGTGATGAAAGAATCCCTCGCTATTTGAGAGGGATTAAATCCCTCGCTATTTGAGAGGGACTGAGAGGTATGTGAGTCCGTCACAAATTGTGATGACACAAAATCCCTCACAAATTGTGATGACACAAAATCCGTCACAAACTGTGATGCCTATAATTGACTAGAATCCGTCACAATTTGCGACGGATTTTATCCGTCACTAACTGAGATGAATCCCTCGCTAACTGTTTGATGACTAAATTTGAGGAAACTATTGTTTTAAGAGTCTGGTAATCGATTACCTATACATGTAATCGATTACCAGACAATGAAAATCATATGTTCGAAATTTACTTATTAAAAAGTTTCTCTGCTGGTAATCGATTACCCATTTATTGTAATCGATTACCAGAGCCTATTATTGAAACAATTTCAATCAAAACAAAAATATCAAGTCTTTTTTTATGAAAATGCATGATATCATTTAAAATGAAGATAAAAGAACAATACAGACATCAAGAGGAGTTCCCAAGTTTAATGATGTGCTTAATCGGCAAGACAACACATGAAAAATAATGAATGACCTCTATCAGTGTAACTATGACAATAAAGCTTCATTGGAGTATATCCATAGCCATGATACTTTTCATCATTTAGAGATCAAAATCCACAAGGCACACATTTAGGCAAAGAAACCCCTTCAAACAATACACATGAAGCAACCTAATTTTACTAAGCTAGATTGCTTATATAGCGATGACCTTATACCTATCTACCAAACATACAATTAATAGAGGCAACATGTTCCAAATCAAATCATACAAAAATTCAAATACAGGGGAAAAAATTCTTAAAATTGATTACCTTTTTTCCCGGCCTAACAAGCCTCAAGGCCACCTCAGCAGCAGTATTTGCAGTAGCAATAACATCAGTTGCCCTTCCTGTGACAGGACATTCCTGAAGAACATGAGTGTGAGCCACAGCCGCGATGAAACCATTTATATGACAAGCCAAATCACTACAAACAACCAAAGAAACTACCATCATCTTCCCAGTAATAGCGAAAAACACAAATTTCATTCCCCCATCACTCATAACAAAATTCCTACTGACCACATTGTTTACAGATAAGCAAGTTGGGAAAGTAACACCTCTCTCAATCTTCCTCTTCACGTTCTTGTACACATTTCCAGTTTGTCTGTACACACACATAAAACAAACTCTATAAGCTATAATCCAAAAATATTAAAAATAAATAAATAAACAAAATAGCAATTCCGTATGCATATATGAACATGTATGTTAAAAAAGTATCACAATTCACAAATAATGCTCCTTCATATATAAATAATAAAACCTTACTCTCTAATATAGGAATCGTGTATGTTTACAGACATTCACGATTATTTTCTCTTGCTTGCCATGGTTTTTTGGGTGACAGGGGAGATCTTGGTGATGATGGTTGGTCTTCGAAGATTAAAGGACCCGGTTCACTATCCTGGCCATGGAGCAGAATGAAAAACATCAAAAAATCAACTGAAGTCGTCAAACAGTTTATAACAGAGCAGGATATTATAAAGGATTTCAAACCTTTCCACTACAATCACCAACAGCAAGCTTGACCTTCTCACACTCAGCTACCCCTTGTACAAAAGACTCTTTGAAACCTCTTCTACCACTATAACACCTATCGTACACCCAAGCACGATTTGAAACAAAATTATCCATATTCTGTAGATTCAAAAAATTTACCTAATTAATTATCACATATTATATAATTGTCAACTAATTTAATTACGTGGACCTCTACATTATATAACTTGAAAAGCAGTACAATAGTAAGCTTTAATCATAAACACCTCAATCTATTAATACAAAAAGAAAATTAACAAGCATACCTTAGAAGTATGGTAAAACAATTTGTTTCCTCTAAATTAGAGTACAACGTCCACTAGAACAATTTAAGGGATAAAAAATATACATTGACAATTTTTAAATAAAACTATTAATTTATCAGTATATTACTAAATAAAAAAGTGTATGCATAAAAAAGGAATCTAAAATAACCAACTTTCTTCTTCAAGAGTGAATTAACAAAAATAAGTCATATTTTTAGTAGTGATTTTTGTAACATGAAATCTTCCTATAATTAAACACAATTAATCAAAATTGAAAATAGTATTAAAATAGATTTCTTCTTAACATTATATATGTGAATCCCTCTAACTAATACTATTTAGAACATTAATCATATTCTATTATAAATATTAAATTATTTTAACAAATTTATATTTCTAACAGAACAATTGTTGTTCTCTCAAGATTATTTCGTTTTTCCATATTTTAAAGAAAATATTAAAAAATGAATATATTAAATATCTAACAAAATTTATAACTATTTAATACCTTTTTATTATTCACTAAACAGAAACTTAATAAAAAGCATTATAAGAAGATGATAAATAGATGAAATGTCTAGATGAAGATGATAAGGTCTTAACGTATAGAGGAAGCAAGACAAATATTGTGAGCATTCTTATTTTTCAATCAAGTGAATTCAGATATTGGACATCAACATCTACAATTTACTTCTTCCCATAATTTTTTTTATGAAAAATAAAAAAGAAAAATAAAAGTTGGTTTCACAAAGGAAAACAGTTGGAAGCATGTAAAGACATCAACTTATCAAAAGATATAACAAATCAAAATGGATTGGTAGGTAATAAAACCAATATGGAGAAAAGAGAAATGTATAAGCTCAAAATTGTATAGACTTGCTAAGTAAAAATTCACAACAAAGATTAAAAGCAAAGTATGCTAAACAATACAGGCAAGGAATATGTAACTCAAGTCAGATAACAATAACATTTCAAATCAAAAGGATGAGACAATCAAATGAAAATAAAAAATAAAAAAAAAATAGCATACCTGCAAAAGTGCAGCAATGGTACCAAAAGAATTCCACAACAATGGTGCAAGATCTTGAAACAGCTCCCTCTTCTAAAATACAAAAAAAAAAAAAAATTATTATTATTATTATATATTGATAACATACCTGAGTGCATCAGCAATACCAAACATTTTTACAAGAGAAAACAAGCCAAATCACAATACAATTGCAATAGTTAAAAGCCAAGACTAGAAAAGAGCTTGTAAAAAGCATAGAGAAAAATAAATAACTGAAGTAAAATGGGAAGCTGCAAACTCGCAAGTTAACTAACTTGGAAACTCATTTTATAATAGACTTGGTGGACTCAAGTGGATTTGATGAAAGGGGATCTGATATTTGATCCAATTGACAAAACAAGTGTTGCTAAGAAACCCTATAATATGGTTAAACATTAAATTCTTTGATCTGGCAACAAAGAAAGGCATGAGAAAGAACTCAAATCCCTCTTGAACCTAGTTTCAGCACAAGATCTAGCCATTGCCAACCCAGCTTACGCTTACCCAGCATCAAGCTATGTAGAACCTAGCTTTCACAATTCTATCAAAGACACAGTGAAACCAACTTCTGCTACTTGATCAAAGCCATCATGAACCCAAGTTCAACCCAGCATGAACTAGTAACCCATTGGTTCAATATATTTCTTGCAAATCTGAACTAGGAACCCTTTGAGCTCTATTCTAATATGTGTGTTCTTCTGATAAATAACATCATAACTTCTAAATATTGTTAGTGTGTATAATTAATCTAATACATGATTTACAATACAACAACATGATATCATTTGATTCATATAGCAGACCTCACCAAGTGGGAAAAGCCTTGTTGGTGGTTGTTATTGTGCACAACATTTTTCTCTAAACTCCCAATATGAGAAATAAAACAGAACATTTGGGGGATACAAAGAGCACTTAAGTAGTAGCTGACCCCGATTGTAAATTTTTTATTTCTGGATAATGAATACCCAATACCGTAGTAGCATCTTTGACCCTGATAAGAAAAAGAAATTCTATTTTTCCTTTATCAAATAAAGGCATTAAAATTCTACATCTTGTAAATACCTCTTATTGGGAAAGACCCAAGTCCCATCTATTTTAGGTAAATACCACCCTATCAGCACCAAAAAAAAACCAGGAAAAAAGGACATGTATAAAAGCACTCGATCTTTTTTTCTTTCTACATAATGATAGGTAACATGTTGTAACATAGATTAACAAAATAAAAGATTAAACTATGCACAACATATATAATTTCTACCAACGAATAAAAAAAATCAATCTTTGGCACAGGGTGTCGCATTTCTGAATATTCTGTAAGCTGTAATTACCGAGGAAAATAGCTAATTACATAAGTCACATTCATTTACATGCATGTGGTTTGTGCTTTATTAAAACGCAGGACCATATCCTGCACTAATAATACCACTCACTACACACAATAAAACCCGTAAAGTTATATTATTTAGCGAGATTCTTCTACACTGGCATGAAACAAAGAGAAAGTTTAACAGTTACAGCAAATAAGAAGTCATTAAAATGCGTAATTATGCAAGAACTTGGGGTAGGATTGATACCTCTAGCTCCAACGGTTAAAGAGTTGTTGTTGTTCCAAACAGGAGCACCAGAATTGGTAGTCCAGAAGGGATAATTGAAGGCACTGGATGGTCGGTGCTGCATCACATAAAACACTAGTAAGCTTCAAAGAGTTGATAAGCTTAAGTAAACATGATTAAGAGTTGAACGCGTGGAGATATAATCGGAAAAATAATTCAATAAATAAAGCTTACTTCAGTGGGATCAATGGGCCAATTGATTGAGGAATTGAACTTAGGTTTCAAAGCCCTCTATGTTGCTGCTGCCTCAATCAAATGATGCACAGCACAAGACTATCACAGATAAGAAATTTATACCTACAATGGTCCAAAAATGTTAAAAACACAAATGGAGTAACAACGTGTATAGGGAAATACTATAATATTCCTATCCCTCCTCAACTCCCCTAATCCCAGAATCCTGTAATACCACTGTTTCTATACCTGGTATTTCCTGAGTTTTGGCCGCAGGGAGAAGCGGAAGAAGCTACGGCTAGCTTCTTCGGTAAAGTGCTGAGCTCCTTCACGTTCGGCTAAATGAGCTCTTGTTGCTTCTTCTGCCTACTCCTTGCGCTAAAGTACGGTACAGTGAAAACCATGCCCAGCAAACAGAACTAAGTGCTTGCTTCTGCTATGCGACTAAGGACGGCGGGGTCGAGCTCCCAGGCGTGGAGGACGGCGACGGGGTGGAGATTGAGGAGGAGGCGGGCGGCGGTGCCGGTGCCAAAGCTGAGGAGGGCGAGGGGGCCGGGGGGAAGGAGGACGAAAGAGGAAAAAGTGGAGAAGAGAACGAAAGGGAGAAAGGGAAAAATACGCCCGATTTCGAAGAGGGTTAAGGAAAAATGATTGAATTGATAAAAGAAAAGGGGGGAAATGAAAAATAATTAAAAACAAAAAGGTGGGAATCATAATTTTTAATGAATAAATTAAATTAAATAAAAAATATTTAAATGTTATGAGGGTTCATAATAAATTCATCTATTTACTTGGGATTTTAGTATAAATCACTTAAACTTAACTAAGATTAATAACATTCTTGATAATTTCATACATTTCTAGAGGTTATGATAACCCCAACTAAATAACTCTCGTTAAATTCTAATTTTTTTTGTAATGTATATCCCATCAAAAAGTGAAATTAGTTTCTCTCCGCATGTTTAAGAAATAATTAGGTGGTAAAAAACTATCAAATATTTATATATAAATTCAACTAATCTTTATAAGATGTGTATAAATTTTTAATTTATAAAAAAAAATATCACTTAATTATATCATATAGATGTTAAATGAGGACCATGATTTAGAACTACCTGATAATTTATCTAGTGTGTTTGAATCTATGAAGAAAAAAATCTAAAACTATCCATCCTACTACAACTACTTAAAGCTCTTCATTCCATTTTTTATAATTCACATCTATCTAATGGAATCAAGGCACTTCGTGCCTCTGTTAAAAATAAATTAAAAATAAAAATTAAATATTAAAAGTATATTGATCTACTAGTATTATGATTAATCTATTAGTTTCAAGCTCTTAAATTTGATTAAAAAATATTGTAACTAATTTTTTAAAATAAAAGGTATAATGGTCAAAAAAAGTGGAGAAAAGGTAGTTACTAAAAAGGGTATCCCCTTTATATATTAGTATAAAATTTTAAAATAAAAGGTATAATGTTAAAAAAAATGGAGACTAACATAATTACTGAAAAGGGTATTCCCTTTATATGTTACAATAGATATACAATTTTTTTTAAAATTTATTTTAATTTCTAATATATTATGAATGATATATTTTATTATTTATAATATATATTAATATTACATTTCAATCTACTAATTGAATTTTAACATTAAATTTTTAAAGAAAAGTTACAATTGACTTAAACACTTAAAATATATTTTAATATACAACTTTTATCTGTACAGATGAATTTTAGGAACTTAAATTAATAAAAAAATTAACAATTCAAAAATAATAATTTTATCTTTATAGTAAAAAATTTGAATTAATGAAATATTATGATCATATTGTAAAACTTCAACTTTAAAATAAAAATATATTATATTCATAAAAAAATTATTTAAAGAACTTAATTTCTTACATTAATAAATATAATTGACATAAATTATTTAGAAGAGAAGTCTTGTTTGATTAAATAATTATCTAATTAATTACAATTTTTTGTACAATTAATTCATTTTTTTATTAATTCATTTTTTTATTAATTCTTGTTGGAACGGTTTAACACAAAAAGAGGTGTGGTGGCCGGGTGAGAGATTGTTAGAATGGTTAAACGGAGAAGGAGCTGTGGTGGTCGGCGAGGGAGTGTGGATTCGTTTAACAGAGAAGAGAAAGAGGTCTGCTAGGGCAAGAGGGAGTGTGGATTCGTTTAACAGATTTTAGATTTTATTTATTATGTTTTATAATAAATAAAATCCAATATTAAATCAAAAGATTATAAAAATCGTAACTCAAATCTAGGTAAATATTTTGATATTAAATTTATTATATTAAAATTAATTAAATATTTTCATCAAACAAACTCATTCAGATTTTAAATTTTATTTACTATCTTTCATAATCAAAAGAAATCCAATATTAATTCAAAAGATAATAAAAATTATAACTAAAATATTTATAAATTTTCTAATATTAAATTTAGTATATATTAAAATTAATTAATTAAATATTTGTATTTAAGAAATTGTTAAAGATTTTAGATATTTATTTTAAAGTTTTTATTTTATTAAATTAATTAAATTTATCACTTTTTAATAAAGTGAGTGAATGATAATGAATTAACTAAAATTCAAAAATATATTTTAATTAAAAATAATTTTTTGGTTAATACGGTAACTAAAAAGTATTTTAATTAAAAGTATTATAGCTTTTGGCCTAGTGGCCTACCATGGTCATGTAATCGATTACCAGTATGTGTCTGCTTGTTAGAGCTGTCAAAGTGGGCTCCAGCCCGTGGGTCAACCCGGCCCACCTTGAAAACGGGCCGGGCCGGGCCAAAAAAAATGAAAAAATTTATGATGGGTCAAAAAATGTGACCCGGCCCACCCGGGTTGAACCCGTGGTGGGCGGGGTGGCCCACCTGACCCACTTACCAACCCATCCCCTAAACCCACTAACAACTCACTTAACTATTTATTATTATATATGCATTATTTTAATAAGATATCATTTTTATTATAGATAAAGATAAAATCAATGTTAAATAATATGACATTACTATAAATTTATCTATCCAAACCTCTAATAAAATTTAATATTGATGAATAATCACTCTCATGAAAGATTTTTTATTTTTTATTTTTTTATTTTTTTAAAGTTGCACACTTATTAATTTAATTTTAATGTTGTACCCATGATACTTAGTTTAAAAATTTTTACTTTAGATTAAATATTATTTTATATTGAAATTTATTTTAAATTATAATTTTTTTTAAATAAATAAGGTGGTTTCGTGGGCTGCCCGTTTAGCCCACCATGCCGTCGTGGACCGGGCCGGGCTAGAAAATTTTAGATAATAAACTTGGTGGGCCGGGCCGGGTTGGCCCACTTAAAAAGTGGGTTGAGGTGGGCAGGGCCAAACGGGTCGGGCTGGCCCGTTTTGACAGCTCTTGTTCAGGTATATAAAATTAGAAAGATATTTTTCAATAAATAACTAAATTAGTTAATTATTATTTATTTTATATTTGTGGACATTATCTTCTTATAGTTATTTTAATGACTTTTATAGAATGTTTTAAAGTATCAGCTATTGGTCATGTAATCGATTACCAGTGCATGTTTGCTTGTTCTGATATATGTAATCGATTACAAAGTAGTGTAATCGATTACCAGTGCTAATTCACTTATCTGGGTATAGTGTAATCGATTACCATGTAATGTAATCGATTACCAGTTCCAAAATGCAAAGAATCTCAAAAAGGTGTAATCGATTACCATAGTCATGTAATCGATTACACGACTCCTCTGCACTTAAAAAAGTGCAGTTCGTCTTCTTCCTCACGAAAGAAAACCCAAAACCCTCCGCGCCCTTAAATCTTCAAATCCCCATATCTTCCTCAAATCTTAACCAAATTGAGCCCTGTTTGTTCCATTCTTCATCGTTTTCAAGTCTCTTCAACTCTACCGATTGCATTTTTCAAAACAAACATTCAAATGGCAGAATCATCCAAACGTCATAAGGGTTCTTCGTCTCGTTCAACCACTGCCAGGCGCCGCCAACAGCCTCCCTCCGACGATGCCCCTACTCCTAGAATCCCATTTCGTACGCTGGACGTGCTCTCGCTCTGTTCTCCACAGACGAACAACGAGATAAGTACTACCAGTTATTTTCTGAGAGAAATATTGTTGATCCCAAATATATCAGTATTAATTTTTTTGAGGATGAATCTTTTGAGTGTTATACGATTTTTAAGAATTCTGGGTTAGTAGATTTTATGGCTATGAAAAACCCTGTTTATCCAGAATTAGTTAGGGTCTTTTACAGCAATTTGGAAATTAGGAATGGAATTCTTTACAGTGAGGTTAAAAAGATTCCAATAGTGATAAATCAGTCTCTGTTCCGGGATTTATCAAAATTAAAAGATCAAGGTACTCTGTTTGAGGGAACGATTCCGGATACATGGAAACCAGAATATTCCCATCCCAATGCCCGAAGTATGATTTGTGTGGATAATGTTGACATGGCTGGAAGATTATTGGCTGGCTCAATGAAATTTGATTATAGAATCATGCATTACATAATTGTTCGGGTACTGCTTCCACGCACGACTAACCTTGCACAGGCTTCAAAAGAGGACTTAATTTTGATATGGGCTCTAATCACTGGCCGGGAATTTAGCTGGGCTCATCTGATTAGGAGTCGAATGAAGAAGGCCTTGCGAGTTAATGCTTCTCTTCCATACCCACATTTTGTAACTACTATTTTGGAACATTTTAAAGTTCCTTTGGAAGATGAAACCTGGGTTCCAGTTAAGAGGGTCTTTGAGATTGGAGCAAATGCAATTGCTTCCTTTGGGTACAAGAAAACACTGGACAAAACCTGGGTCAGGAAGCGGGATTTTCAAGCAGTAGACACTGACGATCGAACTCCGTCACCACCTCCTCAAGATCCTTCATCAGCACTTCTCTCGGATGTTCTCAATGAAATTAGAGATCTCCGGTTCTATGTTGGTGAACGTTTTGATTCTCTTGACACTCGCATGACTCGTCTTGAGGAGGAAGTAAAATCTCTTAGACGCCCTTCCGAGTAGCTAGTTGACTCTAATTCTGTTATTTGCTATTTTAGTTTATCTTATGTTTTGGACTATTTTTTAGTCAATTTCTGGATCTTTGATTAGTATGTTTTAGATTAATTCTGCTCGCTTGACTCTGACTATTTTGCTCATAGGACATATTGTACTTTTGTTTCTGAATGGTGTTTGTTTATCTTATTCATTTTTTTTTATATATTGTCTCATTCCTTTTGATGTTGCCAAAGGGGGAGAGAAAAGGAAAGAAGGGTCCTGATCAAATATTAGATATTTTGAATTGAACAATTTAATCTGATCATTACAACTGTCAATTTTTACAATATAAAAATTAACATCAAACAATAATTTATTAAGGGGGAGACTAAGGGGGAGTGATCGATATACATTGTTTTATGTTTCTTTCCATCTACAGTATGTTGTCATCATCAAAAAGGGGGAGAAATATTGCATAAAGTTCTTGGCCATTTAAAATAAAGAATTTCAAAGAAAACCCAAATACGATTTATATTAATAAGGTTTTCAAAATAAAGGTTTTCAATATTTTAAGTTTTAATAAGGCAATTATTGTTTTTAAGAGACTGGTAATCGATTACCATTCCATGTAATCGATTACCAGAAGATGAAAATTTCAAAATTTGAATTTAAACTTTACAACGTTCCAATCATTTTGAAAATATACCGTTGTAATCGATTACCAAGTGTTGTAATCGATTACCAGAGCATTTGTGAAATTCTTTGAAGTAGTAAAATTTCAAATTCTCCCAAAAATGTAACAATTTGAAATTTCTCATATTTTTTCCCCCCTTATTTCACTTATATATTTTATCTTATATCTTCATATATTTTAATTATTGAATATTCAAAAATACTTTAAAAATTATTAAATATTATCTAAATTAATTTTTAAAATTATTAAATATTTAAAAATTGGTTGACATTTTTTTTATAAAATTTTATTTAAAAATCTCAACATATAAATATCATTTTAAAAGCAATTTTATCATGATAGAATCATATTATCATATATCCAAATTAACAATTTAAAATTTAAAAAAATTGAATTGACTTATCCAAACAAAATATTTTAACAATGATAGAAATTGAAATCAAAGTAATTCAAATATCAAGAATTTCAAATTCCTTGAATTTGTAAAATTACTCATCCAAACACACCATAAGGGAATGCAATTGTAAGAGACAATTATATGAGTAAGATGTTTATTGTATGGATTAGAGTACTCTGTGGGTTCTTAAGAGAACCTGAGATAAACAAATAAACTATGTAAGTTTATATTTTACTTTTTGATTGTTCTGTTGTATTCTTTGTTGCGTGAGATGTATCAATATCTATTTAATTCCACAAATACATAAGTTTTGATTTGAATTAAACATGTTTGGTAAATTTCAATTATGAAAAAGATTATGTTATTCAATTTTTGTTATTTGTGTTATGGTATGTGGGGTAGAGGGTGTCACACAAATGATATATATTTATTATTAATAAATACATAAAATATATATATATATATATATATATATATATATATTATATTTTTATAATATTATTCATAAATTAATATCAATAATATTATTAGTATATTTATACATAAACTAATAATTTGATAAATATAACTTATTATATATTAATATACTTTTACAAAAAATATAAATATACATATCTTATATATCTACTATATTTATATTTTTGTAAAAGTATATTAATATATACTAAGTTATATTTATCAAATTATCAATTTATCTATAAATATACTAAAAATATTATTGATATTAATTTATTAGCAATATTAAATTATTAATAATATATAAATTTTATTTATTTAGTAATAATAAATATATATCATTTATTACATTAATAAAAATTATAGCTTAAATAACCTATTTGTGACGGATTTTTTAGAGACGAAGTCCATTCCGTCACAAAATCCGTCACAAACATTTTTTTTTTATTTAGAGATGAAATTTGTGACGGATTTTTAGAGACGAAAATTTTTCCGTCACAAAATCCGTCACAAATTTTTTTATTTTTATTCAGTGACGAAATTTGTGACGGATTTTTAGAGACAGAATAGATTCTGTCACAAAATCCGTCACAAAATTCAATGAATTCTAGTCTGTCACAAAACTTAAAATTCCCTCACAAAATGCGTCACTATTAGCGATGCTATTTTTTCCGTCACAAAATTCGTCACAAATATTAATTTTTCTAGTAGTGATACATCTCATCAGTTATACAGCATAATCAACAATAAACACAAAATGCGTCGTCACACATATCAGCTCGGAGATCTCCTACAACAGCTCAGCCTTACGGCCTACAACAGCTTATATCAGCATACAACACACCATAGCTTACAGCACAGCTTACAGCACAACATATCATCTTACAGCACATCTAAATAACTTACAACAATATACATTCCAGTACAGCTTAATATCATGATTCAACATCATCAACTATTAGCACGACATATTCATCAATTTCAGCTCATACTCAGCATAAAACATCATCCAGCAACATATAGTAAAATCTCATCTTCGCGCCCGGCACACTCATGGTTGCGCCCAGCGTGGTACAACCAGAGGGCACCAGGAGGTCGTCGCGCCCGGTGCAAGCGTCTCCACGCCCAGCGGGACCCAGCCAGAGAGCCCAAGGCTCACACGCACCTAGAACAATACCAAATTGCGCCCAGCGCATCCCAGGCAGAGACTCTAAGGAGTCTCACGCGCCCGGTGTGCCCAAACCCGCGCTCAGCGCGGGGAGGGCAGAGACCTCCCCAAGGTCTCGCGCCTAGCGCAATTCAAATTGTGCCCAGCGCCCTCAAGGCAGAGACTCCCAAGGAGTCTCACGCCCAGCACGACAAAGCACTACAAGAATTTTGCAGATTAGCGAGGGATATAATTCCTCTCTAATCCCTTGCTAATTAGCGAGCAAATAACTTGGATTTATATCCCTAGCTAAATTCCCTCGCTATTTTGCGACCAACCTTTGTCTCCTCGCAAATCCTTCGCTAAAGTTAGTGCTTCTTTAGCGAGAAACTTAGTCCCTCGCAAATGCCTTGCAAATCCCTCTCCAAATTATGAGCCAAAAAAAAAAAAAAAAATTCATCTTGCGAGGGAGTTTTCTTGCCGCAAATTCCTCGCTAATGAGTTATAAGTATATCCCTCACAAATTCCTCGCAAATCCTTCGCAAATTAGGGAGGGAAATTTTTTTTCGCTAATCCCTCGCAAATTACTACAAGAATTTTGCGGATTAGCGAGGGAATTTAACGACGAAATAGCTTGGATTTATATCCCTCGCTAAATAGGAACATTTTGCGACCAACCTTTATCTCCTCGCAAATCCCTTGTTAATAATAAATATTATATTTAAAAGTGAATTATTAACATTTTTATTAATTTAAATCTTGTTTTAAAAACTTGTTCCAAAGCTTACGTCTTATGACGATTAGTCTTCCACTGAACCACTGGTTACTGAAGTGGTGAGTCGTGACCACAGGATAAAACCTAAGGAATTTAATTGTAATAAGTTAGTATTTTAAAATTAATTAAGCACAGCAACAAGAATTTCTTAAAAAAAAAATTCTTTTTATATTATTTAAGGAATTGAAAATGAAAAAAAATGGGTTCGAATTCTCGTGATTTTATTGAGTCCAAAAGGCCAATTGTTGGTGATAGTGGACAAAAAGCCATCCATCCCTTTGCTATTCCCAAGTCCATCCATACTTTCTCTTGCTGTTTACTTTCTCTCGCTGTTTCACTTTTTTTTAAAGTGAATTCACATGAAAAAGTTATGTTTAAAAAAGAAATGAAAAAAATACAAACAAATGATTATTTTTACTTTTTGACATAAGACAATTGATTAAGAAACACCATAATTAATTACTTTTGTCCACAAATGCGGTTAAAGTGTATTTCTCTCCAATTTTACAAAAATAAAAATTTGTTCCCTAATAATCTGTCTTTCACACCTAATTTTTTATTTATTACCTATTTCTACTCTCATTAAACAAAATTGTTCACTTTTTAAATATTCTAAATTATTTTTAAATCACAATATTTTAAGTAAGGTTGTGCAAAACTTCAAAGACCCGATTCATTTCTTTAACATTGTAGAGTTAAAACCCATTTCCAATCATCAATAGTTTCAATTAAAAAAAATCATAAAAAGCTTAATAAACCTAACCATTCACACTAAATTTGTATTTGTGCGAATCCAATCACGAACTTGTTGACTAATGTACCATTTTGTTTTGTTTTAAAATTCATTCATAATCATCTGCACTACAAACAGTGTCAATGTCCACAATTTACGTTACATAACAGTTTGGGTCACAAACACATAAAGGTAAATAGGAGATTTCGAAATTCGAAAACGGAACGGGGTCAGACCCATAACTCATAGCACCTGTTAACAGCGACAAGATATTTAATTTCACGTCTCTGTCTCCACAGAGCGAGAGAACGGACGGTGTTGATTTCTCCGTCAGAACCAATCGCAACCGTCCAACGCAAGTTCCCGAGTCCATCCATATGATTAACAAAACGACACTGCCTGAGGCATTTATTTTCCTTTCTCTCTGTTTCACTTTCTCGCTTTTGCATTTTCTCCTCTAAACCAAAAACCTTGCGTTCTTCAAATTCTTCTTCTCCCTTTTTCAAACATTTCTTCTATGACTCTGTGTTTCTCTTTCTCCACACTTTCAGGTAGCATTGTATTTGCTGTTTAAGATTTATTTCCTTACTTTCATTTCTACAATCTTGTTTCTTTGCTTCTTCTACTAAATACTAATCGTGAATGTCTCCACCTTTGAGTTTCGTCCGCCACTACCATGCTTACCTAGGGTTTGCTTTCCGTCAATGTGCGTTTGAGTTTCTCCTTAACTCATTTCCTGCGATTCTTCTTTTTTTGGAAGTACTAAATACTCGCCTAATGGTGCGTTTGAGTTTTATTTTTGTTTATTGTCTTTTGTTTCGTGCTTATGAATCTTCCATGTAAGACTTGGATCTGTCAGCAACAATGCTTAGTAGCGTTTGAGATACTAACTTTTTTTTCTTCCCAAATAGTATTGTGAAAGACATTGAGAACATGGTTCGCTCCTACATTGAGAAGGTAGAGTTTCAATGATTATTGTAATTAACTTTGCTTGTAATTATCTAGTAATTTGGTATTTATTATTTTAGTTCAATAATTAACTTTATATTCATTAGGAAAAAACTGATGTGTAGTTGAAATTTGAAAACAAATGGCATTGTTGTTGCAACGGTTGATGTGATTCATATCACTCGTGTGGCAGTGGCGACAGCTAGTCAGGTATGCTTCTTGAACTATGTTTATACCCACTACTTTTGACTGCATTTTTTGTTATCACATGTAAAAATGAAATGAAATTTTATGTGTGTTTCTGATATTGCCTATTGGCTTACCTGAATGATAATAGAGGGTGCTTCTTTTTCTGTACTGAGTGATAATTAATTCATTGTTTAAGGTACAATGAATTTATTATTTTTGCTTGCCACAATTTTGTTATTTTATTTTTCATTACCGAATATGATGCCATATTAGCTTTGGGGATCTCAAGTATTATTCTATGATTTCCTATCAACTCTGGGAAGAAAATCAATGAATATATAAGGGTGCCAGCTACCAAGAGTTTATGAATAATTCACCAATATCATTAAAGGCCTCTTCCAGAACTAAGTTTTTTCTGTCCTGTCCTCACATATCTCTGTATCTGAGGTTGATCAATTTCGACAACCCATATTTGGCTGCATATATATTTCCTGAGAAAGGTGTTTAATTCCTAGCACATGAAGCAAACACAAACAGGTTAAGAAAAACAAATTACAAATCCATTGAATTGGTTTGAAATTTGAATCAATCCACTAAAAAAAATGCCAAGTAGTGCCAACCTCAGAGTTCTACTCAGAGTTCTAGTTCTTCTGCATCCACCAGTGTTACTGCAAGTAACACTATTTCTCACACCTCAAGCTAAGCAATGTGAATGAATCCCTCATTATTACTCCTTTTTATCTCAAATTTTTCAACCGGTCATCATTACTCAAGGAGGTTCTCAAATATTCCAACTTGTTGTTTGTGTTTGTGTTAGGTAATATGTAACAATTCAGAAGAAAAAAAAATGAATAGATACAATACAAATGGAGTTTTTTATAAAATAGCCAGGTACCTTTAAAATAGTGATTACCTATATTTTTTTTAAAAAAAATATGAGAGTAGTTATTGCGCAAGCATGATTCTATCAAAATGTTTAGTCGTATTATACTTGAAAAAATTTCTATATGATGTATGAGTATATGATGATTATCAGCATGTCATAGTGTTATAAAATATAAAGTTTTACTTTTTCAACCAATTAGATATTATTATTAATTTATTTATTATTTAAAAATCTAACATAAAGTTTGTAGTTAGTTATCAGGATATATAAAACTAATTTGTATTGTCATCACATCACATGTTTTCTATTTAGTTTATATGTAAGAATTCACATATTCTAAGAACCACACTAATTTAATCAAATAATTGATTAGTACTGTAGTAACTAGTAACAGTAACCATCCAATGATAAAAGAAATGTAAAACCATATTTTCTGCATAACATGTGTACTACATATATAATATTGTTTAATTTTGCGTACGTTTTAAGTCTTCTTATTTAAGACTTGATTTTTTTTCTTCTCAAACGCATTATACCTACTAGCTAGTCTAGGAATATGTTTCAATTAGTTTGCACTATAAAGCAAATATTGCGAGCGAATAGCGAGAGAATTGCTAGGGAAATATTGCGAGGGAATAGTGAGAAAATTGCTAGGAAAATATTGCGAGGGAATAGCGAGAGAATTGCTAGGGAAATATTGCGAGGGAATAGCGAGAAAATTGCTAGGGAAATATTGCGAGGGAATAGCGAGAAAATTGCTAGGGAAATATTGCGAGGGAATAGCGAGAGAATTGCTAGGGAAATATTGCGAGGGAATAGCGAGAAAATTGCTAGGGAAATATTGCGAGGGAATAGCGAGAAAATTGCTAGGGAAATATTGCGAGGGAATAGAGAAGGGTCTGCGAGGGATATTCAGCGAGGGAATTGCAAGGCCTTAGCTAAGAAATGTAGCAAGGGAATGGAGAGGGGTTTGTGAGGGAACATTAGCGAGGGATTAGCTACAAATTAGAGAGGGATATTTTGCGACCCCTTAGCGAGGGAATAGCGGGGAAGCTTGATCGCAAATTAGCGAGCAAATAGTAAGCATCCTTAATATAATTAGCGAGGACCTTAGCGAGGGATTGGCGACAGATTTTGCGAGGGATTGGCGACGGATTAAATCCCTCGCTAATTAGCTACCTGTATTTAGCGAGGGAATGGTCTCTCGCAATTTCATCACTATTCCGTCGCAAAACTGATTAGCGAGAGATTAGAGAGGAAATAGCGAGGGAATAGTCCCTCGCTAATATGTAATTTTCTTGTAGTGAAGGTCGCGCTCAGCGCAGAACCAAAGAAACCAAAACATGCTACAACTGGTATCGCGTCCAGCGCGGTCCAAGTCACGCCCAGCGTGGACCAACCAGAGACCCACATTCGCAAGCGCGCCTGACGCACCCATCATTGCGCCTGGCGGGCTTGCCCGAATGGAGTCCCCTGGTGGCCACGCGCCCGACGCGAAGAACGGCGCTCAGCGCGAAGCCCAGCAGCAACCTTCCAAGTTCGAAAATCTTGCCCAAAACCTGCAAAAATCAACAGAAACTCCACATGCAACCCATCCAAAGTACCACATTCTCATCAAACGTTTCAAAAACACAATCTTTTCCAGCATGCATCCATTCAAAATCAAAAACCCAAATTTCACCCAAAAACCCCGAAAACAAGTTTTCTTCCATCTTAGCTAGAAATCATCAACCAACAGTCCGCAAATGAGTTCCTAGGACTCATTCTCAACCAGAAAACCGCAAAAGAGCTAGCTTCCCTTACCTCGGTGAAGAATCCGAGCTTCCGGGAAGAGACAATGAAGAAGGAGAAGAAATGGAGCTTTAACGGATGAGAAAGGAGAACGAAGAAATCCGCACACCAGCTAGTAATCCAAATTACTCAGCACCACCACCTTGTAACAGCCAAAAGAAGGATCCAAGGGAAAGAGTGAGTAAGAAGAGTGAAAGAGAGTTGAGTGAGGGTTAGGGTGAGAAAAGGAAAAAGGAACAAGGAAAAAGGGGTCTCACATGCTGATCATAAATTTTATTTTTATACAACTTTGGTAGGATATTTTGTCTCGAATATGATTTAAAATTTTCAAGTTGTGTGTTGTTTAACGTCTTTTAGATTTGACGTCTTAGCGGCTTCATTCTACGATACTTCACACGATAACACTTTACGTAACTCCTCGTTGGTCAGAACCCTTCATCGGTGGTTAGAATCCTTCGTGGATAGCCCTTTTTGAGATGTTCGTCTGTTTTTAGGATCAATGACTGACCTTACAAACCAACACAAGACTTTTTAGCGTACTTTGTCCTCACTCACACGCTTTTTTGGAAACTTTTCATAAAGTTATTAATCCCTAAATTACTCCAAGTCAAACATATCTAATTGTGAAATTCTTTTGGAATGTGCTATCGTGAAAAGTAGATGCATTTTGTTGGTATAATTCATACAAATCAATTCCTTTAAGTCATCTTTAACTATACAATCTTATACTTATATAAACTTTGGATTCCTCTTATTTCCATATGTCCGGACTGCTACACGCTACTTTCAAAATATGATCATTTTGTGTCAAGAATTATATATGTTTTTGTTGTTCTGTATTGCTCTAAATAATAATAATAAAAAAGCAATCTATAAGAAATTATATATATAGTGATCGGCTCTTGTATATAAATATAAATAATTGACAAAATATCAAACGTAAATTTCCCAATGAAACTTTTAGATTAATAATTTAAATTAGAGGGAGATGTATTATCATTACGTGATATTATAGTTAACTTGCATGAACAATTTTGTTGAGATTATTTTTACTATAGATGTGTAGAAAAAGAATATTAGTAACAACATACTGATCGTTTTAAATTTGAAATTAGTAACGATGTATCATTTATCAACATTCTTATATTTCAAAAATCTTATTAGCACTCATCATTTTATTTAATTTTTCTTTCTAAAAAATCATATGGTATATCACTTAAGTGGCAAGTGTTTTATATCGGAAAGGGAATCATGAATAAGGTAATGATACAAGTGAATATGTAATTTTATTTATTTATTAGGTAAAGTGTGAATACGTAATTGACATAGTCTCTTGGAAAGACCACGTTTCTTAAACAATAGTTGATGAGGAGAAAAAATTAAAAAAAGTGATCAGGAGATTTTGAACTCTTACGTGTTAAAAAAAGTCAAAATAAGTTTGCCTTTCTCAATTTTAAATACTCGATTGAGTGTGATTGGAAACCATAATAATATTAATTTTCATTTTGGTTTAGATATTTTGTGTTTAAAATTTTTATTTACTTTCTATTAAAATTTTATTTATTTCCATTTTATCTAAAAGCAAAATGTTATTAAAGTATCTACATTTTCATGATTCTTTTACCCCGTAGGCAATACTTACAATTACTTTACTATTATAAATTAAGTTAATCTGATTACTCTCATTTCATTATATCTTAAACAACGGAAAATGAAGTATATTATTTGAGTTAATCACCTATACATTGTCTGTATATAAAGTTTTTTTTACATTGACAATCAATTATATCTTTCAATTGTGCTATGTCACTGTAAACACATTTACTTTTAACAGTGACATGACACAATTAAAAGATATAATTAATTGTCAGTGTAAACTTTTTTTATACGAGCAGTGTATAAATAATTAACTCATATTGTTTTAAGCATGATATTAGGTGTGAAGTGTATCGTTTTTTTTTTTAATTTTTAATATTCATGTCATTTTCATTATTTTTTAAACAAAGAAACTGAAGTGTGTTGTTTTAGGCATGATATTAGGCATGAAGTGTATTGTTTTCCCTAATATTTTCATGTCATTTCATTACTTTTTAAACAATAAAAAATAAAGTATATTGTTTTAGGCATGATTTTAGGCATGAAATGTATTGTTTTCCTTACGAACTATAAAAAGAAAACTATTTTAAGGATATTAAAATAAGAAAACAAATCATATTTTAAAAATAAAAATATATTTAACCCAAGTCATTTTTGGCATACATTTGCGCAAAAGAATAGTAGTTATTATTAATATTGGTTGTCATAAATAATAACAATTTGTATTTTTTAATTAAATTGTTCATGATTCCTGACCTTAATAAACTATATGAAAAAAGGAATATTTATTTTTTCGTGTACGTTCATATAGTTCCCAATAAAAATTAGTCACTATTTCGTATAATAAATATTTCATTTTAATATCATTATTAAGAAAAAGTTAATGGTTCTTTGATCACTTATAAAACATAGATCATACATGCATGAACAATTTCTCAATTTAAGGATGTGATGGCCCACTTAAAAAATGTAGCAAATTAAAGACCCAAGAAGGCACAATATTGGGTGAATGTCAAGTCAAAAGCAAACCACAAAAGACTTTCAAAACTTTTCAAATTAATAGAGGTGTGTGGTCCATCCCATCAGCATTTCTCCTTGCTCCCTAAGCAAATGGACTAACAAGGTGCCTCTTGTCTTACCAAATTATGATATAAATATATCTATCAATTATATCACTCACACAACAACAATATTCATTTCAGCTTTGCACACATAAACAGAATTGTCCCTTGAGTTGCTTCAATTCCTTAGAAAGAAGAACTACTACTACAATACCTAAACATACTTTATAGCTGAAACCCACCAAGAAAATTTAGAACACTTACCATAATATGGCTTTGAATTTGATGTCAGTCTTCTTCAATTGCTTCACCGCATCTTCATCAAGTCAAGTCTCTGATTATTCTGAAGGATCTAAACCAAAATCTCCTTCTTCAGAGAAACCAAAATCAAAGGGAGCTCCACTGGTTGTTAATTATTTCCCACTCAATCATTATCATTCACTCTTGTAGTTCATATTAATCTGTATCTTGTTTACGTTATCAGTTCTACTTCTATTCTATGCTTCTTGAGGCCGAAGGACTAAGCATTCCAAACACATATAGGTTGAGCAGTGTAAACAGGACGTCTTTTGTGTTTATTGTAAGATTGGTGTAGCAATTATTATATAGATATCATTTTTCTTGTCAAAATTAGTAGAATTCCCGGGGCTAATATAAATTGAACATGGATCGAGACTTTGATTTGTTCTGAGAATGAGATTTGTTCTAAGAGAAGTTTTAGCATGATGCATGAACAAGGCGCTACATGACGGTCCCATATAAGTTAATTGAGTATCTATGCTTATATAAATTGAGGCTACTATCAGGAAACAAAATTATTATGATACTCCTGGAACACGTATCCTAGAAGTTTCTATCAGGACGGATACGTGTTTGATATGATATGGGACAAAAATAGACATATTGGTGCATTAGAGGGTTCGAAGATGATTCAGACAAAAGTTGGTGCATTTATAATAATTCGAACATATTAAAATGAGAGAAATATAGAGATTTATATAAGTGTGAGATGATATAATTGAAAATGACTTAAAGAAATTAATTCGTACTACCTATACTTACAAAGTACATCTATTTTTTGATAACTCATCAACAAATGAACTTCATAAATAAGTGTGTTTGGCTTGAAGTAATTTAGAGATGAGTGACTTTTTGAAAAGTTTTCTAGAAAACATGCAAATAAAAAAAACACGTTGAAAAGTCTTTTATTGATTTGTGAGATTAATTATTGATCCTAAAAATGGACGGACATTTTAGAAATGATTATCCACAAAACGTTCTGACTGGTGAAAGGTTATGACTAGCGAGTTGTATAAATTGTCATCATGTGAAATGTCGTGGAATGAAATTCTTGAAATCTCAACTATGAGGAGTATTACAAATATTACATATACAACAAAAATTGTACAACTAATGTAATATTAATTTTGTGTCGATCTCTCTTTGCCACTTTATTTACATGTACAAGGAAAATTTTACATGATGTTTGTACAATTTTATTATATATTTAGCATTTCTCCCGATTTGTGAAGCACATATACATGGGTTTTAATCTCATATCAGTACTGGATACGTATGTGTAACACCCTATTTTCAAAAATACTATTTTCGTTATATTATATGATATTTGGTCAAAATTAATTTTATTATTATAGGGGAATATTATTTATTTTATTTATTTAACTATTTTGGGGGAAAAGAGACGCAGGTCGAAAAGAGAAGTGGGTTGGGTTGACTTGGTCTAGTGAATTATTTTAAGAAAGGTGTGAGATAGAGTTAACTCTACTTGACTTATTTTGTATTCTGAAGGTTTAGAAGAAAAGAAGGAAGCTTTGAGGAGGAGTGCTCAAGCTCAATCCCAAACTGCATCATAATTGTTCTGATTAAAGATGGCAAAATGGGCCATGGCCTATGAGCCGACCCGTTGGCCCGCCAATTTTTGGTGAGTCAGGCCCATCATTCTAACCTGTCAAGCTCGCCTCACCAAGCCCACCAACTCACCAGGCCAAATGACGGGCTGACCCGTCACAACCTGCCAGCCCGCATTTGAGGTTCCAGTTAAAAAATAGTAATTTATAAGTTTATAATTTGATTTTGTTGTAAGTGGACTAATTTTTATTTGATTTTATTGTAAGTTTGTAATTTACTTTTTGTTGAACATATATTATGCACAATATGTATGCATTTTCAATTTCATGTGGTTATATTTATTTATATGTAGTAGTTTTTTATTTGAACATAAGATACATTTTTTTTTGCAATTTTTTAGTGGTATGTGGGTTGGCCTATATATCGGCCCACTAGCCCACCCTTAGGCAGGGTGAGCCAACATTCCCAACCCATTTTTCAATGGTGGGCCGACCCAACTCGTTTTTGGCGGGTTGGCCCGTTTTGCCACCCCTAGTTCTGATCAAATTATAAATGTGGTTGTTATATTTTTTGGTAAAATTGATGATCTAGATGATAATTAAATTCATTGGGATGTACTATGTAAGTTAGGGTTCTTGTAGATTGATGAACACCCTTAATTATATGAATTAATAAGTAATTGAGAGATTTTACTTATGGATGTACCTCAGTATTTTTTTAATATCTTACTGTGTGAGTAACCAAATCATTTCCGTTTATTGGGTTAGAAAGTAGACACTTGGGTTTATAATTTAGACTCTAGAATCGTGTAAAAATGTTAAGAATTGATTGAGTTATACGAGTTATAAGTTCAGTCTCCATTCTAGTGCGCCAAATATTAAGTTTTGTGTTGTCAGCCATGCGATCGAGGTGACCTTAACGACATTTTTAGGCTTCATGTTCTTCACAAACGTTGTAGCCTTGGGTGTTATCATTCCAATGGCCTTGGAATCACTCAAAACGAATGTGTATAACTCAAGTTATGGTCAAAATAGTGAGTAGAGGTCAAGTTGTTAGGATTTACGGTGCCCGGTGTAGGTATTCTATTTCATTTTGCATTTTTGACGTTTTGGGACCCCTTTTTGACATGTTTGTGTGCAATGCATTTGCATGGATGATAATGAGAATGATGTGGTAGAATGGTATAACCATTAATTGACGCATATGCATTACCCTGACCTGTGTGATGTATAATAAGGAATGTATAATATATAGGTATAACCGCCTTGACCTTTGTGGCGATTAACACGGTAGTGCATTACTTTGGATTGTGTGGTTTATAACAAGGAATGCATGCTATACTTATATACCCATTGGCTTGTGTGGTGTATAATAGTGGGCAAGTGCAAGGTAGTACCTGAGGGGATTAATAAGGTTCACCCATTGTGTGACACTCCGAGTCAATGCTCCTTAGGAGGTTGTGGTGCATGAGCATTGGTGTGAGTTTGTTCATGGTGAATATTTATATTGTGATGTGGTGATTGGATGGGATAGGTTTGGAATAATATTATGACTTGAGATTGACTGATATATTTAATTATATTTATTTATGGAATGAGTTGTAATGTATGGAATTCTTTCTTATAACTTGTATGTGAACACTTGTTTTTCTCATTGTACTATCTGTGGTCATTTTATGCGAGGATGAACTAGATGTGGCTGACACTTAAGGTGCCGGCAGTTAAAGTTAAGGGTTGCTTTGATAGTGTGACATTGAGGCAAGAGGCTCAGAATGAAAATCTTATTTTATTTGGATTTTATTGTTCTTGTTAGTCATAATTGTAAAGTTATATTTTTTAATTTTTGTTTCAAATTGATTGGATGTTTGAAAGTGTTTCATATGTGAACTGTTTTACTCAGAATTATTAATAATTTTCTCCTTTTATTCTATTGTTATATGTTGGGGTAGATTGAGTGTCACATTTAGTGGCATTAGAGAAGGTTGATCCATTCGACCGTGAGTTATGAGTCTGTTATGTTTGTGTAGTGTTTGATGATGTGATTGAAATGATGATTTGAATAAATTGTCTTATTGATTTGATGTATGACTATTGATTTTGAGCATGAGATTCTTGTGTTCCTTGCTGTTTTTGAGGGAAAGCAAGATTTTGAAGAATCTAGATTTGAGGTTCATCCGTTGAATATTCGAGTTGCTTTTGTGGTTGGGTGCAAAAATGGGATGTTTTGATCTCATTTGTGGCACATGTTGATTTCGGATGTTTTGAAGTGTCCAAAGACTAGTTTTTGTATTGTATGTGGTTGTTTTGTGGAATTGCAGGTCTAATTAGTATTAGGAATTGAGAAAGGGGCTGGTTTTGTTTAAAGAATTTATGGGTGTTTTGTTGACTTACATATATAGTTTCAGGTTTGGGTTACATGTGGGTTTCATTTCAGCCTTTGAGTCTTTTGTGTTGCATATATGAGTTGTTTTGGTTTAAGATTGTAGTGGGAAGATTGGATATGAGTTTGTGGTGGAAAGGAGTGAGTTTGGAAGTGTTTTAAGGCATTTTCGTGGCCTAAGACATTTGTACACTCTTTTGTTGTTTGGTGCAGGGGTTGTTTTTCGCTGCAGTTTTTTCGTGCTAGTAAGAGTGCTTTATTGACAGAATTAGCTTTTGTAGTCTTCATAAAAGTTGTAGCCTTGGATGTTATCTTTCCAACGGCACTAAAAGCATTTAAAATGAAGGTCTAGAACTCTAACTATGGTTATTTTAGTAAACAGAGGTCAAACTGTCAGCGCTGATTATATTTGCTGCGGTTTTTGAAATTTTTAGCTAAGTAGATGATCTTTTTAGGATTTCATGTCTACATAAGAGTTATATCTTATTCTCTTATCTTTATTTTGAGATAGGTGTGAGCTTATTTGGATGAATATAGCTCTGTGTGTGTTGTTTTCTTTAACAGTTTTTGAAGGGAGATGTATGTTGTCATGATGCTTTTGAGTTGTTATGCAATGCAATGATGAAAATTGATTTTGTTATGATGTTCTAATTAGGTGTTATCACGTGGATTGAAAAATTGTTTAAAGTTGTACATTGCTATGTTGTAAAGTTGGTTCATATACATGCTATATGGTGTAAATGGTGATTGATTCATATATGTTTGGGGATGGTATATATGAATGTTTGAACAAGTATTCTAACATGATTTGATATGCATGTATGTTGATGTGAGGATAGATGATCTTGTGGATCAATTAGCGGGTGCTTGTGTGTTTAGCAAGACTAACCTTAGGTTGGAATATCATTGGATTAGAATAAAGGGTGAGGATATACCCAAGATAGCTTTTAGGAGACATTGTGGGATTTATGAGTATTTAGTAATGTCTTTTGGTGTGACAAATGTTCCAACTATTTTTATGAATTATATGAATCAAATTTTTCATCTGTACTTGGATAAATTCGTAGTTGTCTTTATAGATGACATACTAGTTTATTCCAAGACTAGAGATGAACATGTGGAATACTTGAAGGTAGTACTTCAAACTCTTAGGGATAGAAAACTTTATGCTAAGTTTTCTAAGTGTGATTTTTGGTTAGATGAGATGAGCTTTTTAGGTCATATGATATCTAGTGGAGGTATAACAGTAAATCCATTTAAGGTAGAAGTTGTACTCAAGTGGGAGATTCCTAATTTAGTTAGTGAGGTTAGGAGTTTCCTTAGGTTAGCTAGTTATTATAGGAGATTTATAGAGGGATTTACTAAGATAGTCTTACCTTTGACTGGATTGACTAGGAAATGAGTTGTCTTTGTGTGGGATAGTAAGTGTGAGATTAGTTTTCAAACTCTTCAAGAGAGATTGACTAGTACACCAATATTAGAGATACATGATCTTAGCAAACCTTTTGGTAGTATACTATAATGTTTCTAAGATGGGTTTAGGAGGAGGGTTGATGTAAGAGGGTAAGGTAGTAGCTTATGTCTCTAGGCAGTTGAAAATTCATGAGAGGAATTACTCTACCCATGATCTTAAGTTAACGATTGTAGTATTCACACTTAAGATTTGGAGACATTATTTGTATGGTTCTAAATTTGAAGTGTTTAGTGATCATAAAAGTCTTAAATATATTTTTGACCAGAAGGAGTTGAATATGAGACAGAGGAGATGAATAGAATTTCTTAAGGACTATATATGATTTTGATCTTAGTTGTCATTTGGGCAAAACAAATGTTGTAGTGGATGCCTTGAGTAGGAATACCTTTCACCTATCATCTTTAATGACTAAAGAGTTGGATTTGATTGAGGAGTTTAGAGACTTAAGCTTGGTATGTGAGCTTACTCCTAGGAGCAATAAATTGGGTATGTTGGAGGTGACTAGTAAATTGAGAGATGAGGTTAGAGGAGCCCAAGAGTTCGATCCTTTCTTAATGAACCAAGTGGAGAGGATTGGTAACGGTATAAATAGCCTTTTCTAAGTAGGAGTTGATGGTGTTTTGAGGTTCAAGGATAGAATCTATGCCTAGTAATCCTGAATTTAAGAAGATGATCTTAGAAAAAGGACATAAGAGTACTCTTAGTATTCACCCAAGGGCCACTACAATGTATCAAGACCCTAAGAAGATGTTCTGGTGGCCTAAGATGAAGAGAGAGGTAGAAAAGTTTGTGTACTCATGTTTAGTATCCCAGAAGTCTAAGGTAGAACACTAAAAGCCTTTAGGATTTTTACAGACTTTAGATGTCCCTGTTTGAAAATGGGATAATGTGTCTATGGACTTTGTTGTAGGTTTGCCTAGGATAGTTAGAAAGCTTGATTCTTTTTGGATTATAGTGGATAAACTCACCAAATCTTCTAACTTTATCTTTTTTAACATAAGATATTCCTTGGAGAGATTGACAAAGTTGTATATCAGTGAGATAGTAAGGTTACATGAGATTTCCTCTAGTATAGTTTCATATAGAGACCCTTGATTTACCTTTAGAGTTCGGGAGAGTCTTCATAAGACCTTAGGTATGAAACTTAGGATGAGTTTGGCTTACCACCCACATATTGTTGGTTGGACTAAAAGAACCATACAATCCTTAGAAGATCTTCTTAGAGCTTATGTATTAGAACAGAGAGGTAGTTGGGATAGTTGTCTACACTTGATAGGATGTACCTATAATAATAATTACTATTCTAGTATTATGATGACACCCTTTGAAGCTTTGTATGGTAGAAGGTGTAGGATACTCTTGTGTTCGGTAGAACTGGGAGAGGATCTTATCTTAGGACCCAAGGTCATGTAGGAGACTAATAAGAAGGTGAAATTGATCCAGGAGGAGATGAGAGTAGCTTAGAGTAGGTAAAAGAGTTACCACGATAAGTGGAGGAAGAAACTTAATAAGTTTAATGAAGGAAAATCTTACCTGTGAGACATTTCCTTTGAAAATTGAGGATAGGAGGGTGAAACAATTGAGAGAGAAGGATGTTCCTTTGGTTAAGGTGATTTGGAGAGGAGTGACACTGAGAGTGCTACTTGGGAGTTGGAAGAGGAGAAGGAGTCATATCCAAACCTTTTCACATTATACGTTGTTGATCATTACAACAAACAACCAAACACAAGTGACCAAAATAAAGAAAACTTCTTTACTTCAATTTGATTATTTCCTATTGCTTCAACGGTTCATCTCCATTGTTCCGTTCCTTGTTTAGTTGTTCAGAGCATAATAGCCACCCAGCGACCTAATCCGTGTCACTTTTAGCTTGTTGTCCGCTGTCCGCATGTGCTTTGTGTGTGTCACTTTTTGTTTTTGAGTTTTGATTTATTTAAAGAGTTTTTAATTTTGTGTAAATTAATAATAACTAGAAATTCTTTTTATTTTAATTATCTTTTAGTGTCCGTAAAAATGTATAAAAATTGTAACAATTTTTTAATTTGTAATTTTTAAACTAACAAAATTTCATTCTCGCATAATTTTTTTTAATTTTAATTATCTTTCTAAATTTTAATATATACTAATTTAGATGAAATTATAATATTAAAATAAGTTAAATACTTAAATATTCAATATTTATATAAAATTATAAATACAAAATATTTGATAATATTTAATTTATTATTTTAATATTTTCTAGTTATAATGCCTTTCGTGAAACTACTTATTATTTTATAATTTTATTTTTTTTGTGATTCATGGAGTGATTAAAATTTTTAAGTTGTATAATTTATTTAACATAAATATACTTTTTTTTGTAGAAGCATAAAAATTATATATTTATAATGTCAATACCAAATATTTCTAGTTCGAATATGTCAATTCTAAAATTTCAAGTAAGTTTATATCTACCAATGTTGTACAAGATGAGCATACTCTTCTTTACTACATTAGCATATTAGATAAAAATATAAAAAAAATCAGAAAGGGAAGGAAACAAAAAATGATTTATCATTCTTTTAGTAATATTTAAAAATTAAAAAAATAAGAAATATATTCTTAATTTTAATTTTTAAATGATATTTATTTGTAATTACAATTTTAAATATATTAATTTAAGTTTTTTTAATACGTATCTTAAATATATCATATCTTATATTTTTAAGAATTAACATATCGTATCCTATATATATATATATACTCGTATCATATCCTATGTATACTCATATCTTATCCGTGCATTTGTAGCTCCCAATACATCTTGAGCTTAAGTATATAACTTGGCTTCCCTTTTTAATAGGTGAATTTTCCCGTGGAGCAGTAGCAAAGTTTTGATTAGGTATTTATTCTATAATGATCGAATCTGAATGTAAGAATGGCTAACTCCAATACATCTTGAGGTTATTAAGTATATATTACTTATTAGCTTCGTTTTTAAAGTGAGTTTTCCCGTACCAGTAGCAAAGTTTTAATTAGATATTCTATAATGATCAAATCTGTATGCAAGAATGCCTAAGCCTAACTCCAAAGCAGCATCAGTCCAACAATTAATACTGATTCCCATTCCCCTTTGTGGTGGACTAAATGATAATATATGGACCATGTCTCATGAAACCATTCTTTTCTCGCGAGGAAATTAAAAATAATAACATAAAGTGCGCTGCATATACTTATTCTACCAGTTCAACTTAGGATCATCATGGACCCCTACTTTGTACATGTACCATGTTAAAACTCAGCATACGCATCCAAAAATATCCGAAAATTAATCGAATAAGAAAAAAAATTAATGAGTTTAATTAGTTTAGACATCATCAACGAAATAACACTCTTTATTTAATGAATTTAACAATGTTTAAAAGATAAAATTCTCTAAAAGAAGACAAGTCTAAGACATTAATAAATGAAATAATAAGTTTCCTCTCTCTTTACAAATTATAATACATCAAATTTGAACTCTGTAAACCAAGAACCCTGAAAAGGGTTAAAGGGCACCACCAAGAAGCATATATAGCAATAATATCATATATAGCATTGTCACTGATCATATGATGCCACTACAAGCGTGAGGGATAATGGTTGACAGGGAAATAAGAAACAACAAGTGGAGCTTCCTTTGATTTTGGTTTGTTCTTTGGTTTCTCTGAAGAAGGAGATTTCAATTGAGATGATCCTTCAGCATGATCAGAGACTTGACCCGATGTAGATGGAGTAAAGCAATTCAAGAAAATTGATATCAAAGCCATTATTGGTGTAGTTCCTCTTTCTAAGGAAGCAAGTGCTATGCTAATTAAGCTCAAATGAATTGTGTTGTTGTGTGAGTCATATAACTGAGAAAACCTAAATATTTATAGCATATGATATGATAAGACAAAGGAAGGTACCATGTTAGTCCATGTACTTAGGGAGCAAGGAGAACGTAAGGACCACACGTAATAGCTCTTATCAATTTGAAAAAATCTTGGAGTCTTTAGTGGCTGCTTTTGACCCTCGTCCTAATGGTCTCGAGACTCTAATTGGTTACACTGTTTTACTTTTTTGTTTAATGTATATGTCTTTGTTTTATTGTTAAGTGGGACAGCACATCCTTATACTGAGAAGTTGTTCATGCATCTATATGTGTTTTCATTCTTTCATAGGCCACGAAAGCACTACTAGGACTAATTCTTCTGCACAAACGTGTGGAAATATATACGAGGTTCCACTTTAAGTATGTTGAATATGATTTCGGTAAAATATTTTTCATTCTTTAAAAATGTTATTTTTTTTAAATCCCATTATAAAGTTATAGTTCGTAAAAGTTATGTATTTTTAGTTTCTATTGAAAAATAAATCATGTAATTTTTATTAATATAAGGACTACAAAAAAATATTTTTTTATTTATTGAAAGTTAAACAATATTATATTTTAAACAAAATATATTTAATTCGAAATAAATGTACTTAATGCTACGGTTTCCAATCACACTCAAATGAGTATTTAAAAATAAAGTAGATGAAATTTTGCGAAAAAATTCTCGCAACATTCATAAGGGAAAACAAATTTGTTTTTAGATGTGAATTTTCTTTTTGTTATTATTTTATTTATTTAATTATTTTAATTTTAGATATTAATTGAAAATACAATTGTTATTTAGATATATGATTTATTATTTCGCATTTGGTCATCCATAAATGCAAATTTTCTTGTATACTTGTTTAAGGGCACACTAGTAATCTTTACGTGGTGATCTGGGATTCGAGTCAAGAGGTAAGGGAGGAGGTAACCGCAAAAGACATTCCGACACTCAAGTTAGAACAAACACAAATATTGATAGTAACGATAGATGAATAATATTTTTATCTCGTCATGTGACTATTATACGGACCATAATGGGCTTGGATTTGGTGGCCCTTGTTCTTTGATTACCAATTAGGTAATACGATTGCTAATGACAGATTATTCCTTAATCTCCTGTACTTTCTTCATTAATAATGTAATTTGACATATAATAGGGTTTAATGGTGTCATCGTCTTGGCACAATCGGCCTTCGGTTTGGCCAAGATGATAGAGGTCACCGTGTATTTCGGTGGTCGGGATGGCCGAGATGGACGAAACATATGTACTCCTGAGTTTTTCGGCTTATGTACAATGCAGAGTCCTTGTTTCTCGGCAATCGACGTGGCCAAGTGAGGTGAGATATGTAATCCTCGAGTCTATCAGGGTAAGAGGATTATGTATCTCTATCAATTTCTGACGGGAACTTCATTGCCAAATGTGGCGTCGAGACTATTGCTCCTAGAGCGTTCAAAGATGGTCGACCTAGGAGTATGTTGTAGGACATGTTGGCATGTACCACCATATACTTCACCTACACATCTCGATATTCTCTTTCATCAAAGCAAAACCAAATAAAGAGTTTAATGTACCCCTTGGTGTTGACTCTTTTTCCTAAAAAGACGACCAAGGGCTTATTATAGGGGACCAACTCCTTTTCGAAAATCCCTAATTGTTTAAAGGTGTTCTAGTAAAGTATGTCATCCAAACTTCTTTGATTAACTAGTGTTTTTCTGACAATGCAATTGTGTATCTCCACACTAATTACCATAGGGTCGTCTTGGACAGGATCGATCCATTGAAAGTCTGCATCAGTGAACGTTATGGTCGATAATTTCCTTGTTGCTCGATGTTCTATCGTGTGTACTGCTCTTACCGCTTGTAAGTGTCTTTTTTGGGCTGAGGAGGTTAAACCTCCACCGGCAAATGCTCCTTTAATGGTGTCAATGACTCGTCTGGGTTGCATTTGGGGTTCTTCTTCTCTTTTTTCTTTGTACTGGCTGCATTCCCAACTACGGGCTTGTTTGTCTATTCGTCCTTGTGCCCATACTGGTTATGGTGTCGAGACCTATCGTTGTCCCGGGATGAGATTGGTCAGTCGATGAAACTCTGAAGTTGACCTTTCTTGATCAAGTCTTCAATTTTATCCCAGAGGACTGTTCATTCTTCGATGGAGTGTCCCTTATTGCAATGGTATCGATAAGACTTGGTTAGATCGACATGAGGATGGGTGGAGGTTCGCTTGGGCACTACCAAGACTTCTGATGCCAAGGCCTGGTCAAGTATTACTGCTTGACTAGCGTTAAGAGGTGTGTATTATGAATATTTCGAGCCTCGCACATGCCCCTCACGAGGAACCAACTCTTTACCTCGACTTCAGAATGAGCTTTCCACAATTTTTTCAACTTTTTTGGTAGCATCGACCTGTGCTTGGTTACGAAAGTCGACCAGCTTTTCCATTTGCATGTATTTATCTATTCAACAACGAAGGTCGTTCATGTTGATAGGTGGCTTCTTAGGGATGTTGTCGATGAACGATCCTGGCTTCAAGGCAGTGGTGAGGTGATGAAGGGCTACTACTAGGTTGAGGTCTCTAATTTCCAAAGTAGCCCTATTAAATTGATCCATAAAGACCCAGAGCGACTCTTTCTTGTCTTGTCGGAAGCTGACTAGTGCCAAGGAATTCAACTGATGAGGTTGACTGGTGGAAAATTGGTTGGTGAATTGGGATGGTAATGTATCGAAGGACTCGATGGAGTTGGGGGGTAGGCGGGTGAACAACTCAACACTCTTCCTTGTAGCGATGTGGGAAAGATTTGGCACAAAGCAACATTCTCATTGGTTCTAAGTGTCACTTGTGTGAGAAACACGTCAACATTTTCATTGGGGTCCGTGGTGCCATCGTACTTGTCCAAAGGTAGAGACTTCCAATGGTCTAGAAACAGAGCTTGCATGATGGACGAGGTGAAAGGGTGGCGATGTGCACCAATTAAGACATTGTGAACGGGTCGACTGACAGTCGGGGTTGTTGAAGGAATGTTTTCTAATATGGAGGTTGAGACATGTGGGGTAGAAGTATGATATCCGTGCGAGTGAAAAGATCCCTGTGTTTGTGTGTGGGTCGGTTGGGATGGTTTTTAGGAAGGGTTTCGGCTTTTTAGTGCAACATTTTCTTCTCTTAAGGTTGCCAATTTCCTCGCATCCTTCTCTCTTTAACGTCACATGGTCGCCATTTCTTCTCTTAGCTGGTGAACGACTTCAAAGAGGTTTGTTTCGTAAACCACTTTGACATGGTCTTCAAATCGGGGATCTTCAATTCACTACTAGAAAATTGCAAAATAGTGACCGATTTAGCGACCAATTCTGAATAATCAAAATAACGACTGATTTAGCGACCAATTCTGAATAATCAAAATAGAGACTAATTTAGCGACCAAAATAAGTCGTCGCTAGAAAATTGGTTGCTATTTCGGTCGCTAGCTACTAAATTGTAAAAAAATTTGTGACCAAATTTAATTCAGTTGCTAAATAAAAAATTTTGATTTTTTTTAACAACGGAATTGAATTGGGTTGCTAAATATTAGTTACAATTAGCGATGAAATTAAATTCGGTCGCTAAATAAATTTTTTTGATTTTTTAGCGATGAAATTGAATTCAGTCGCTAAATATTTGTTAAAATTAGCGACGAAATTGAATTCGGTCGCTAAATATTAGTTAAAGTTAGCGACGGAATTGAATTCGGTCGCTAAATAAGAAAATTTGATTTTTTTAGTGACGGAATTCAATTCGGTAGCTAAATATTAATTAAAATTAGCGACAAAATTCTATTCAGTTGCTAAATATTAGTTAAAAATAGTGACAGAATTGAATTCAGTTGCTAAATATTAGTTAAAATTAGCGATCAAAATTTAATTCGGTCGCTAAAGATTCGTTAAAATTAGCGATAGAATTGAATTCGGTCGCTAAATATTAGTTAAAACTAGGGGTGGGTATGCGGACCGGTCCGGCCCGTTTAAGGCCCGGTCCGCGAAGTCCGCATTTTTAACGGGCCGGATAAATCCGGTCCGCGAAATAAATGGACTTAAATCTTCAAGTCCGTATCCGGCCCGTGAAGCCCGCGGATAAACGGATAAGTCCGTGGGCCCAATTAAATCTAAATTGTTTAAATGAATATTGACTCAGATTTTGAATTTCTTTTCCTTTATTTAACCTATGAAAACATGAGGAAAAAAAAAAATATATAAAATGATATAAATATACTTCTAATAATAACATCAAACATTGTAAATAATAAATCAAAGTCTTAAATAACAAAGTTTACACATTCTAAATTTCTAATAGAAATATTTAAGTCTCAATGCCTTTAAAATTTAAAGTCCAAGCATACTAATTATTAACCAAATATTAAAGCCTTACTACCTTAAAACTTTAAAAGTCTTAATACACAACCAAACAAATATAAAACATTTGTAAGTCCAAGTACATCAAAGTCTAAATACCTTAAAACATCAAAGTCTTAATTAATATCTTAAAAACAAACATAAAATATTTGTAAGTCCAATTACATCTATCAAATATTTAGAGGTTTTTTTTTACGATTGGATTTTTAGGCATTTTTTTAATTAGAGTATATGAATTTTTTAAAATTTCTTATTTATTTTGATCCATATTTATAATATATATTTCTAACTTATGATAACTTTATTATTAAATAAATTTCGATATTTAAATTTTATTGATAGAAGAGATGTGATATCTTTAGGAAAAAAAGAATTATAACATCCTCTCTCTTTCTAATAGGAAGATTACAAATGTATTTTCTTAACTATTAGTATTTCTTTATTGTTGTGTGATAAAATTGATTATTTTAAATTATTTTAAATTATTTAACTAGAATCTTATTAATAATTTACTATATGATTTTGATATTTTTGTATAACTAATATCTGGTTTTAAACTTGATATGAAAATATTATGATATAACTAGATAAGATTTTAAATTAATATTTTATTAATGGTTGATAATTAGAAAATAAAACAAGGATAAATACATTTTTTGAATTTTATATCTTAGATTTAAGGTGAATAAATATTGTAAGTTAGTTAATAATTTTTTTAAAATGATAAAATTTAATTTATAAAAATAATATTTTAAAAGAGAAGGGTTATAATAACATCGGTGTAACTTTTACTAAGTATTACATCGCTCAATAACTTTATATTAAATGTGAATTTTATAAATTCAACCGTTAGATTGAAAGTTTTTACTCTTAGATCATATATACAAAATTTTATATGAATTTAAGATAATTTGATACTTCATTCTTGTAAAATAAAATTGACGTAATATATACATTTCAAATAAAATATGAGCACTTTGATTACTTTCAAGTTGTTGTTCAATTTTAACAAAACTTGATATAAACAAATAATGATATGAACTTATTTCAATCTAACAGTTAGATTTACAAAATTCACATTTAATATAAAGTTATTGAGCGGTGTAATACTTAGTAAAAGTTATACTAGTGTTATTATAACCCTTCTTATTTTAAAATATATAAATATAATAAATAATTTAAATTGTATCATAAAATTAATTTTAAATAGAAATAAGTAGATTGTTAATTATAAAAGTAAGTATATATATATAAAAAGATTAATTAAATATAATATAATTATTATTAGTAGTAATATAATTAATATATATATTATTATATATTTATAACGGTCGGGATACACTAAAATGATAAGGATCCAAAGATAGTATATGTATGAGATTGGATAGTTGAGGATGACTTAAATGAATTAATTTGTACTACTTATACTAAAAACATGCATCTGCTTTTTGGTAGCTTATCTCATCAGAACTTTACATTTCAGCGTGCTTGACTTTGAGTAATATAGGGATGAGTGACCTTCTAGGAAGTTTCCAGAAATTGTGTGATTAAGGAAAAAACATGCTAAAAAGTTTATTATGAAATAAAATCTTTAAGAGGCCAAATATGAGTAATTCGTTGAGACCAAATTTGTGACGTCTATAAAATTTAACAAAATAAAAAATAAATATTTAGCGACCAATTTATTCGGTTACTAATTTGGTCCCATACACTTCAGGGACCAAAATCATTGCAACCATTTTGCGACTGAAATTTTTGATCGCTAAACAGTGACCGAAAATTTTTTTGTCGCTAAACATCTTAGTGACCAGGGTTTTAGCGAATGATTAAATTTGGTCGCTAAGGTAAATAGTGACCGATTTTAGCAATTTAGCAATCGGTTTTGGTGGTCGCTAAATTGTATATTTTTTTGTAGTGATTGTAGTATTCTTCCTAGTGGTAACCATAGTGCTAGCTTGCTGTACTTTGAGCTTTCGGTTGGCCAAAGATGGGTGCCAAAATGTACCTGTCTAGAGGCACACCAATAATCTTCACGTGGTGATCCAGGATCTTGAGGTCGAATGAGAGCTCAGAATCGAGAGATAAAGGGAGAGATACCTACAAAAGGCACTTTGACATTCAAGTCAAGACAAACACGAATATCGATAGTAGCAATAAATGAACAGTAGTTTTACCTCATTTTGTGTGACTATTTATATTGACCATAATGGGGTTGGATTTGGTGGGCCTTAATCTTGCGTACTTTCTTCATTAATCATGTAATTTGCCATATATAACAGGGTTTAATGGTGTCATCGTCTTGGCACACTTGGCCTTTGGTTTGCCTGAGATGATGTTGTGGGAAAGGGTCATTTATTTCAACGCTTAGGATGGTCGAGATGACTGAAACAGGTACTCTTAAGTTGGTCGACTCATGCACGATGTAGAATCCTTGTATCTCGGCAATTGGCATGACCGACGTGGCCAAGTGAGCTGAGATATGTAATCCTCAAGTCTATCAGGGTAAAAGGATTACGTATCTCGGTCACCAATATGACCGAGAGGGTCGAGACGTGGAAAACATCCTTTGTCTTGATATGTGACCGCCATGTGCCTTGGTGTGATAGACCATTTCATGACACGTGACGTGATGCGCAACATGACACGTGACTTCCCATTCCTTTTCGATACATCTTGTATAGAATCTCCTATGTTCTTCGAGAGTCATCTTTTGCATATCTTTAAGTATTGTATTATTCAAGGGATCATTAAGAGAAGGTTCTTGCAACATCATTTAGATATAAAGATGCATATTGATCAACTAGAGATACCTCGGTGATAGATCCACTATATAAGCTATCAAAGTTTCTCATATTTAATAGAAAAGAATAAAAATTTCTTTCAAATGTTAATTTGTAAGTAAGTGAAAATGTAAACAACGGTTTACAAGGGGATAATATCTCTATGTATTGCTGTGGTTCTCTTTAGCCAATCAATCTTGACACACTTTTTGTTAAGTTTGGGCTTCTAATTATAATGTAAAGGAAGATGCATTGTCGTTACATACGTGATATTATAGTTAACTTGCATGAACATTTAATAAAGTTGTAACTTTGTTTGGGGGACAACATATGTCAACATGCAACATTAGATAATTTTGATTAAATTCGAAAAATGTCTCATTAGCTAACAATCCTCGGATAAAACAATGTATTTGTTGATACGTAAGCTAAGGATATTTTAAAAAATGAATCTTTATAATGCTCACTCATGTTACTTAATTATTGCTTTGCTTAAATATTAAAATAATAATAAATGATTACATTTAAAGAGTCAGATAAAATGACTAACAATTTTAGAGATATATTTAAAATTCTTACTTTCATGAATCATGTGACAACACTATAACACTTGACTAAAAAAGAAATTGTCCTTTACTAAATATTTATAGAAAGTTTTTTGTATTTTTATTAGGTATATATCCCTATAAATATTGCTGTGAGACTATCTCTTTAGGCACTGTTATTAGTTATAACTCACACATACGGGAAGAAAATGGAAATAACTAACAGTAGTGTATCAAACGACCTCATAAGTGGTTTAAAACATCAATACTGAGAAGAAAAAAAATATGGAGTGTGACTAAAACATATGGAGAGAACATGAACGAAAGCATCGAATAAATATCAAACATAATGATTGTATGTAAAAAAAGGTTTGTAATGGTGGGGTGGTAGGAGAGGAAAATTAGTTAGCAATAACGAGATATCATCATGTGTCTAAAGGTATAATTTTTAATATAGAAGGATTTAAGATGATAAAGAATTCACAAGAACACTGCTTCCTTGAACAAAGGTTTAAATAGTGGGTTCCAATATTTGAACAAAGGTTTAACTATGTCCAAATAAATTATTTTAAAAAAAGTTGAAGATTTATTCAAAATTTTGTTGAGATTATTTTTATTAAACCATTCATTTTGATCAAACTGTGTAGAAGAAAAAAATAAGAAGAAAGAATATCAGTAACAATTTACTGATCTAAGTTGGGACATATATAAGGTTTAAATTCTGAGACTATATAATATGATGAATAATGATTTATCATAGATTCTTATATTTCAAAATCTTATTAGCACTCATCATTTTATTTTATTTATCTTTTTCCTTTCTGCAAATCATATGATATATCACTTTTTCTTTTTGTTTTGACAAAATATGATATATTAAGTGCCAAGTGTATATTGGTAAGGGAATCATGAATAAGGTAGTGATACTTGTAAAAAAGTAATTGACATAGTCTCTTGGAAGACCACGTTACTTAAACAATAGTTGATGAGGAGAAAAAAGTGACTATTATAGTACTATTATATTTTGTACTATAAGAAATTTTGTACTACTATATTTTGTGCTATTGATTTGCTGTGAAAAAAATAGTCAAAATAAGTTTGCCTTCTCAATTTTTAAATACTCGTTTGAGTTTAATGGAAACCGTAATAATATTAAGTATTCATTTTAGTTTAGATAATTTTTGTATTTAAAATATGATTATTTATTTATTTATATTTTATCTATAACAATTAGTAAAAGCAATATATTTTTTCGATATTCACATTTTCTTGATGTTTTGCCCCCTTAAATAATACTTACAATCACTTTATTATTATAAAGTTAATCTATACACTATCTCATTCCATTATTTTTTAAACAACAGAAAAATGAAGTGTATTGTTTTAGGCCTGAAGTGTATTGTTTTCCCTTAATATTCATGTCATTTCATTATTTTTTAAACAACAGAAAAATGAAGCGTATTGTTTTCCCTAATATTCATGTCATTTCATTATTTTTTAAACAGCCGAAAATGAAGTGTATGATTTTAGGCATGAAATGTTTTCCCTAATATTCATGAATTTTAGGCATGAAGTGTATTGTTTTTCCGAATATTTAATAACTATTTTATTTTTCTTAAAAAAATAAAAATACAAAGACACAAAGAAAAAGATCATTTATTTTTCTTGAAGAACTATAAAAAGACAATTATTTTTATGAGATTAAAACTAGAAAACAAAATCATATTTTAAGAATGAAAATATATTTAACCCAAATCATTTTCATAGTAGTTATAATTGAACCTCATATTTCCACATGTATATATGCAAAAGAGTTAATAGAGTTATCAACATTGGTTAACATATAAGTTGTAGCGACTTGTATTTTTTAATTAAGTTGTTCTAGATTCAAATTTTTATTTTAAATATGAAATAAATTATGTTAGAGAAAAATACACATTTTATGGACACTCACGACCCCTAATGAAAGAAATTATTAGATAATCAGAGACTATCAAGTGTCTATTATTTTAATTAATTATTATATAACATGTATTTAATTTTTTTAATTTATGAAAAAAATTAAGTAAATTTAATTACATATCATGTATAGATGAATTAGAAAATATTTGTTGTAGGACTAACTAGTAATTTCTTCTTTAACAAAAATTAGTTACTACAGTGGATGCCGAATACTTGGTTCTTTTTATCACTTACGAAACATAGATGCATGAACAATTTTTCAATTTAAGGATGTGATGGCCCACTTAACAATTTGTCAAAGACTCTCGAGACTGAGGACAAAGGTCAAAAGCAGCCACTAAAGACTCAATGGATTTTCAAATTAATAAGAACAATTACGTGTGGTCCTTACGTTCTCCTTGCTCCCCCAAGTAAATGGACTAACATGGTACCTTCCTTTGTCTTATCATATCATATGCTATAAATATTTAGGTTTTCTCAGTTATATGACTCACACAACAACACAATTCATTTGAGCTTAGCATAGCACTTGCTTCCTTAGAAAGAGGAACTACACCAATAATGGCTTTGATATCAATTTTCTTGAATTGCTTTACTCCATCTACATCGGGTCAAGTCTCTGATCATGCTGAAGGATCATCTCAATTGAAATCTCCTTCTTCAGAGAAACCAAAGAACAAACCAAAATCAAAGGAAGCTCCAATTGTTGTTTCTTATTTCCCTGTCAACCATTATCCCTCACGCTTGTAGTGGCATCATATCAGTGGCAATGCTATATATGCTTCTTGGGTGGTGCCCTTTCACCCTTTTCAGGGTCCTTGGTTTACAGAGTTCAAATTTGATGTATTATAATTTGTAAAGAGAAGAAATAGTTTCACATTTTATTATTTCATTTATTGATCTGTTAGCTAGAGTTGTCTTTTTTTAAAGAATTTAAGGGTTTATATACCGTTAATTTCATTATATAAAGAGTGTTCTTTCATTGATGCGTTGAGAAAAAACTCAAATTTTATTTTAAAATTCTTTTGTTGTTCAATAAGTTGAGGAATATTATTGGTGTGAACCCGTGAAGTAACCTTGAACTGAGACTTTGATTTGTTCTTCCGCGAGCTTTTGCACCGTCCGTTTATAAATTGTGCATGGTGGTTGTTGATATATACCTGCGGAAATTCAGAAAATAGTGTAGTTTATACTAATTCAGAAAATACTAGCTTCTATATAGTTGTTTATGCTGAATTATTATTGATATAATCTCCTCAATACTCGTAATTAAATTGGAGACCACCTATATAATGGAGAACTTAGTTTTACATGTCGGCAGAGGCAGGTTACCAAAACTTGTTCCAAAAGACTATGATATACTAATTACTTCCTTTTACTTCAAAATTACTATGAGACTAGTTAAACATTATGATCCAAATCAACTTTATATATGTCCCAACAAGTTTAATTTAGTTTGTTTCTATGCCTAATGTATAATGCCTCGGTGAATGAAAATATTAAGCAATAATCAGAGATGTAACTGGAGCTAATAATATGTATTGTTTTTCACCTGGAAATGCGGAATCATAGATGTTTGATGATCTTTGTGTGTTTTAGTTCTGTATTATCCGTATTGCGAAGCCGAACTTGAGCTCGGCATCATAACGCAGATTGACATCGGACATGCACCACACGACATCGGCCAAGACAAAGACCCATTATCTGAACAGACTATAACTGATCTCGGGCCCAAGGCCTAGAGAAACCCTAATTCACACTAAGGTATGTGCATTACTTATACGAGACTCATATATCCACAAATACTAACTTTAGCATCGGAGTCTCTTTTGCAGGTACCACCCCTACTCGGAACAGCAAGCGTACCCAGCGAAGAAGGCTCACCAATCTTGCCCAGCAGATCGTCCCTACGACCGATCTCCGATAAGAACATTTGGCGCCCACCGTGGGGCCGATCAAGACATCTCTTATCGACCACGCTTAAGGTTTTCACCCGAAGCCATAGTAGACGAGCAACAAACAACCTAGATCACGCAACAAGAATGGAAGGTGAAGCAACATTGAGGAGACTGATCTAGCAGGTCGATCAAATACGGCAACAACATCCGTCGACCTGGAGAACATCCGTGCTAGGCACGAATCCGACCTAGCGGCACTGCGCGCTGAGAATGAGCGCATTCACGCCCAGCTTCCTCGGCGCCCTTCTGATCAACCCCCTCAACCAAGTAACCAAAACAAGGAAGAGGGGCACTCGATTTCCCAACCACCGACTACACCTAGGGCTACGAACCATAGGTCTACTGTTCATCGGTCACACGTACCGACGAATAGGTGAGACCATGAAGTCAGCAATGCACCTGCCTAGGCTCCAGGACATAGGGCGAGCATCCGCCACCATCCTTTTGTTGATGGCATCATGGAGACGCCCTTCCCTTTTGGATGGAAGCCTCTCAACATCGACCGTTACAATGGCACTACTGACCCAGATGAGCACGTCGATCTGTATGTCACACAGGTAAACCTATACACTAACGAAGATGCTATTCTGTGTAGGATTTTTCTGACCTCCCTCAAGGGAGCAGCGCTCGCCTGGTATACTCAACTGCCGGTAGGATCAATCTATAACTTCGACACTCTGGTGAGATGATTCACGGTGCAATACGTGACAAGCCGACCTCACCACATCACATCAGCTGCCTTGGCTAGTCTCAGACAGGGAGACGACGAGCCACTGAGGGCGTTCATGGAGCGCTTTGCCGGCACCTCGGTCAAGATCCGCAATTTAAACCCCGAGGTCACCCTTCACGCCATGCTCATGGCTCTCAAGCCAGGACCTTTTGTTGACAGTCTGTGTCGATGACCTCCCCTAGACATGGACGAACTCTGTGCCCGACCTGTAGGGTACATCCAGATGGAAGAGCACACCGCTTTCCACGACCAAGTTCGTGGCAAATCTCAGGCGAGGCCGGACCATGGCCACAAAGATAAGGTGAAAGTCACCAATGATAGCCAATTCAAGAAGGCTGCTAGGGTAAACAAAGGAGGGAGATATGATTTCTAAACCCCCCTGAATATGCCCCGAGTACACATTCTGGAAAAGGCCAGCAACACCAATCTACTCACTCTACCACCACCTGGGCATAGCCCCAACAGTGCGGACAAGTCCAAGCATTGCCGGTACCACCGAAACTATGGTCACACAACCGAGAAGTGTTGCACACTCAGAGATTGCATCGAGGAACTCGTCCAAGAAGGGCACCTCGGACAATACGTCCAACGGCAGCAATCTCACAGGGGAGGCTACCATGGACAGGGACGAGGACGCAGCCAAGGTTTTGGCACCCGCACAGACCAACCCTTCGGATCTCAGTAAAATAATGGCAGAACGGTGCAGGCTGAGGTAAGTCAGGATACAGGATCGGCTCCCTTACACAGAGTCATCAACACAATTGCAGGTGACTTCCCTGGGGGAGGCTCCAGCAGCTCAGCGCACAAAAGAAATTTGCGCAGCATAAACAATGTCCACACTGCCACCTCGGCCCTGCACCACAACACACCACCCATCACCTTCACGGATGACGACTACATTGGCATCTATCCAAACCAGGATGATCCTATGGTCATCGTAGTGGAAGTTGCTAATTGGGAAGTCCACAAGACGTTGATTGACCAGGGAAGCTCGGCTGATGTCCTATACTGGTCGACGTTTCTAAGGTTAGACATTCCTCACTCCCTTATCCAACCTCACACAGAGCCCCTAGTCGGTTTTGTAGGAGAGCGAGTTCACACTTGAGGGTACGTGGATCTGCCGATAACCTTCGGGACCCCTCCTGACTCAAGGAGGATCATGGTCCGATATCTCCTTGTCGAGGCCAACACATCCTACAATATAATTATCGGAAGGCCGACGTTGCACCAACTCGGAGCTGTGGTATCTACCCTGCACCTGACAATGAAATTCCCAGGGAGCAATGGCAAGATCATCTCTGTTAGAGCAAACCAGAAGACAGCTCGGCAATGCTATGCTGAAAGCTTGAAGGTCTCGCCATCTGAGGAGTGCCACAAAAGTGACCCTCCTACAGTAGCTCACATAGCCTAGGTTGACATCACTGACCTGGATCCAAGGTCGGAATCCCATGAAGAACGGCCAAGTTCCAATGACGAGCTGGATGACCTTCAAGTCGGTAAACACCCTGAAAAGTGCACAAAGATAAGCCGGCAGCTAAACCCAGAGCTACGACAACAACTTGAAGCCGAAATCTCCAAGAACGTCGACCTTTTTGCATGGTCCAGTACCGACATGCCAGGTATAGACGCTAGCTTTATCTGTCACAGGTTGGCAATCCACAGAGAGACCAAACCGATGGCCCAGAGAAAACGGAAGGTCGGCGGTGAAAGGCGAGAAGCTATCATAGCCGAGATGCAAAAGTTAATAAAGGCAGGACTCATCAGGGAAGTCCGGTATACCATGTGGCTAGCGAATGTGGTACTTGTTAAAAAGAGCTCAGGAAAGTGGCGTATGTGCGACGACTACACCGAACTTAATAAAGGATGCCCCAAAGACTCATACCCCTTACCGAGCATTGATAGGCTGGTTGATGGAGCATCCGGGCATGCCCTCCTCAACTTTCTGGATGCTTACTCTGGGTACAACCAGATCATGATGTACCTACTGGACGAGGTGCACACGTCGTTCATCACTGACCACGCCAACTTCTGCTACCGCGTGATGCCATTTGGCCTCAAAAACGCGGGAGCCACTTACCAAAGGCTGATGGACAAAGTCTTTCACCAGCAAATTGGACAAAATATGGAAGTCTACGTCGATGACATGGTGGTCAAAACAACTTTAGCCGAGGCTCATGCCGCTGACTTGGCCGAGTTGTTCAGCCAGATCAGAAAACACAACATGCGCCTCAACCTAGAGAAGTGTATCTTTGGCGTCCAGGGAGGTAAATTTCTTGGCTTCATGATCACCAGTAGGGGTATTGAAGCCAACCTGGAGAAGTGCAAAGCCATTATACAGATGCAGAGTCCGCAGACTGTCAAGGACGTCTAACATTTGGCAAGAAGGTTAGTCTCCCTTTCTCGCTTCATCCCCAGATTAGCAGAGAGAGTAGGGCCCATCTTCACCCTACTGTGGAAGCCGAAGAACTTCGAATGGACTGACCGATGTGAAGAAGCTTTCAAGAGCTTCAAAACTTTCCTCACCACTCTGCCAGTCTTTCAAAGGCCAGATCATCACTCCGACCTCCTCCTCTATCTAGCCGTGGCAGAAAGCGCCATCAACGCGGTCATCGTACAAGAACACCACAAAGTGCAAACATCGTTTTACTTCATTATGGTTTTGTAAGATTGTGGGGTCAGATATCACCGAACTACACACTGATGAATCTTTAATCTCTTGTTACATTCATTGCTTAGTCAACCCATAAGTTTACTCAAACCTAATCCCTTAGAGCAAGAGCCTAGGTGCAAGTAATGAATATCAATTCCTTGAGTATCCAATACCTACACCCGCATATATATATATATCATTAAAAACGTAAAGATTACATAAGATTTTCGTTGGTTACATCTAACCCCACAAAATAATGGGTAGAACCGCTCGAAACAATAAGGGTGAAACAAAAATAGAGATGGAAGAGAGAATGAAGAACTGAAGGAAAGACCCACACACGAACGGTCCCAAGCACCGGGAATTCCTTCCTCAACTCCAAGAATTCGCCCAATGTGTGAATGAAGGGAAAAACCTCGAAGATTTTCTCAAATACGAGCTTGGGGAGTCAGATTAGAGTTACCACGCCTGGTGCATTAGTCTTTGCGCCCGACGCAGGGCCTTCCAGAGAGTTTGGTTACTCTCTGTCTAAAGACTCACCTGACGCAATTTCTTTTAAGCCGGGCACGACGCCTTCTAGAGAGTTTGAGTTGCTCTCTATCTCAATCATACCCGGTGCACCTTCTTGCGCTCGGCGTAGTTATGAATTGCAAAGGTGTGACTCTCTATTTTGCTCAAGCCCGTCGCGGGTAGTCTTGCACCCGGCGCAGTTACTTTTCTCTTCCTCCTTAGCTCCTTTAATTTCCAATCCAATGGGTCTTCAACTTTCAACTCTTCACTCAATACCTACACAAAAAATGAGGTGTATCAAGGTATTGTTAGATGAAATTGGGTTAGCTATATCTGCACAAAATTAAATAAAAAAAAGAACAATTATCTTGCAAGGGTGCATAGGATGAGTGAAATTGTTCAATAAGTCTTGTCTAAAAAGAAGTATAATTGAGACTTAACAACTCACCCAAACTTAGAACCTTGCTTGCCCCCAAGCAATAGGTAATTGATCTGGCAGATACCAAGCAATGCATGTATGTTAAATTCCTACATTCTAGCTCACTTGGATTTTCTTTTCGCAAGCATGAACCTTAGATGAACTTTCAGTCACAATTATTGCAATGGAACATGACACGGTGCAAACAAAGGTTTCAAAAGAGATCAAAGAGCTAAGAAAAGTTAATGACCATCTATGAATGCAACCTCACTAGGAAAGTGTTTCTCTCTATGCACACTAGTGTATCAGGGTGAGTGTTTCTCTCAAATCTACTTCTCATGCTAGATAATTCAACTTTACTCTTCGTTTCCAAATGGAACCAATGGTAATGCAAATGCAGACATTTATCACAAGGTCTTTATTAGGGCAATCTGGGTCAAGTAGTAGCAATCTTATGGTTTGTCAAGGATTGAAAGTGCTATGGCTTAAGAGAGCGATTGGGATTTTTATAATGATATCCCTCTCCACAACCCAATACAACAATTTATAACATGCCCTTAACCGGACCCAAACTTATTTATAGCAATCTTTGATGCATATTTACACTTTTGCATCTTTATATTTTTGTTTTCTCTTTTTTTTTTTTGAATGACCACATACTTTCCTTTTCCTAGAATCCCTCATTCTTCCACTCCCCCAAACTTGTTTGATGTCATCAATTACTCTCTTAACCAAAGCAAAGGTTATGGTTAATTTTTCACAATTTGGGATAAGTGGAAGGTGTGGTGCTTAGGCTTAGGAAGCTATGGGTCAATTGAAATGTGGAGATCGCTTTTTGGCTTAGACGGTTAGCAAAATAAGGAAATATGAATGGCTTGATCATATAAATGCACAACATTAGCAAACCACCAGGGAAACTCAAGCAAAGTCTATCATGCAACTTAAGCGTAGTTCACTCATCAGTATTTAGGGCTCAAACCTCACCCGGCTATGCATCCAAAGATTATCAAACTTGGCTCAGTACTATGATCAACATTGAAACCCGTATGCAACTAGTCATGAACTAAAGCTCTAACGTGACTTGAAAATGTCTAAAGTACGCGCACCACAAACATCAAGCAAACCACAATCCAGAATTGACCACAAACACAACAAGTATCAACAAGATTAAAAACCCTGCTATAAGCAGAATAGTAAAAAAAAAGTGAACCAACCAGAGTAATCACATAAACACTAAATCTACACAAAGTTATGAAACATGAACAATTAAACCATTGAAAATAAAAGACATAAAAATAAACTGCAATAAACATAGAGGTGAACTAAGGTAGGCTCCATCTGCATCCATCTATGGAGCCTGGTCATCATCATCTCTAGTAGCTGCTCCATCCTCATCATCAACAGCTCCAGCATCATCATCAGCAGCAGCTCCACCCCCTCAAAGAAAGGGCCTGGTCCCCAGGCCAACTAGTATAAGCGTGATAATTTGCAGCCGAAGGGAAGTGGTAGCTGGGAGTGGGCGCGGAGTGCATAGTGAAACTCTGGAAGGAATCGAGCAGGAAGAGCTGACTGCGGTGGAAAGACTCCTACTGCTGCATAAATCTATCCATCCGAACCTCCTACTGCTGCATAAATGTCTCTATCCGGCCCTCGAGAGCGTCAAAATGCTGATGAAGAGTGGAGGGCCTGGTGGAGGAGCATCATCCATGGGCATGTCCCCCTGAGGTCCAGCAGCATGAAGAGGCTCCAGAGCAGCAACAGCTGGTCGTGGGCGATCCTGGAAATAAATGGAGATGTAACGACTATCAATAGCCCGGCCAGGACCCTCAAAAGGTGGTGAATGGACATCCACACTAACAAGCTGGCATAATTGAGTGATGAGAGAGGGATGTCCAAGGGTTACGGAGGGAGGAGATTTGGTGCATCTAGAGATCTTCACACAGATAATCGAGCCTAGGTCCACTGTCCTCCCTGTCATGATGCAATACATTAACATGGCCTGGGTCCAGTGCAGATCAGAGACATGTGAGCAAGGGAGGATGTTCGCATGCACCAATGCTAACCAAATCCTAACCATGGGTAGCAGATCACGACGCTTTACATGGAGGGGCTGCTGAGCACGGTTCTGGTGAAAGCCGGCTCCAGGCATGCATATGACAGCCTCTACCAGCTTAGGGTCTATCGTGCCGCCCTCGAAGTCCCCATACTCACACTGCTCATCAGGCTCGAGTGCAGTCCCCAAAAACTCATTAATCGTTCGGGCATCAAAGGGGACTCGCACACCCTGCACATAACTGGTATATTGAACAATGCCCTCCTCTGGCCGCAGAGCATTAGCATAAAACTCCTTGACCACAACAATGTTGGCTGGGAAGGGGTATGATCCGAGCTTGTCCCAGCACCGCCTGGTAAGCTCATTCAGGAACTCTGGGGCCTCATTGTCATCCAACTCTATTCGCCTCTCCAAGATGAACTTCTGGCCACTCACAGTAGCAAAGTGTGTCTCATTACGCTTGGTGAGGAATTGGCAGGAATATGGTCGACTGGGCTCGCGGGGAGGTAGACCAGGTTGGTCCGAGCGGGGGCGCTTGCTTGAGGATGCCATCTGTATAACATAAAATAAGAGATCCTAGACAGAAAAGGTAAGCACAACAAGTTATACAATGATGACCAATTCAATAAAGGCACAATGAAGACTATCCTTAGACCAAAATTTAAACATAACATGGAACAACAAATTAAACTATAACAATCTAACCACAGAAAGCACAAAAATATTAAAAGAAAATGAAACACAGAAAACAATGGGGGCCAGAGGTGTTATGCGCCGGGCTTAAGAAATTGTAGTGAACTCTCTAGAGTCAATTGCGCCGGGTGCAAAAGAAATTGTGTCGGGCATAAGCGAGAGTAAAAACTCTCTGATGCTTCTCACACCAGGCACAAGAAGCACATGCTGGGCGCTAAAACACCAGAAGGGTTTACTTTATAATCACGCTAGGCGCGGTTCTTCGCGCCCAACTCAATTTCAAAACCCCAAACTTTTACAGAACAGACTTGCGCCAGGCGCAGTTCTTCGAGCCCAGCATGAGTGCATACAGGGGCGTAAAAAAATCCATTAGGCGCTAGGCACATTCATGAGTGCGTCGGGCATGCTACCACCTATAGCCTCCAGCTTTTAGTGCGCCCAACTTGCCAACAAATATGCTGGGCGTGGTCGTTCTAGGGGCCTCTATTGAATGCTTGGCCCAACGCAATAGAATTACGCCCGGCGTGAGGCTTGGCAGAGAGAAAATGGCTCTAATTGCGCCGGGCGTGGTTATGTAGCGCTTGGCGCGGTCTTGGTAGAGAGTATCCACCACTTATTGCGCTGGGCGTATGATAAATGCGCCTGGCATGATCAGGGCTATGAAGGTTTAACCTGAATTTTCCTTTCCTCACACTCCTAAACAAGATTTAACCTATATCTACCCACTCAAGCATGATTCACACAATTACATATAACACAAACAGTCACAACACAAGTCACATATACAATTATAATACACATTAACAATAAAAGCTAAAAATACAAAGCAACTTAAAAACATATGAAATAGAGTTCAGATCTCTGGGTTGCCTCCCAGGAAGCACTTGTTTACTGTCCGAGCCTGACTAGAAGAGACCTCAAGGGTCTCTGAAAGAAAGGATACAATAGAGTCTTTCAACTTCTCCACCTAAGTAGGGTTTCAACCGCTGTCCATTCACAACCCAACTTCTTTGTGCCTCAGGATCTTTAATTTCTATGGCACCATAGGGTTTCACCCCTTTGACTCTGAAAGGGCCAGACCACTTAGATCTTAATTTTCTAGGGAATAGTTTCAGCCTGGAATTGAATAGTAGTACTGATTGGCCTGCCCTGAACTCCCTCTTGAGAATCTTCTTGTCATGATAGCTCTTGACTTTCTCCTTGTACAGCTTGGATGATTCATAGGCTTGTAGCCTCAATTCATCAAGAGCATGCAACTCCAACTCCCTCTTCTCACTAGTGCTGAGAGGATCGAAATTCAACATCTTCAAAGCTCAATAAGCTTTGTGCTTCAGTTCTACAGGAAGATGGCAAGCTTTCCCATACACCAATTGGAATGGAGTGAGACCAATCGGAGATTTGAAGGAAGTTTTATAAGCCCATAGAGCTTCATCAAGCTTTGTAGACCAATCATTCCTTGAATATGACACATTTTTCTCCAAAATCCTCTTGATCTCTCTGTTAGAAACCTCAGCTTGACCGTTTGTTTGAGGGTGATAGGAGGTGGCAACCTTATGATGGACTCCATAGTGTTCTAGAGCCCTCTCCAACTGAGCATTACAGAAGTGTGAACCTCCATCACTGATAAGTACTCTGGGGGTTCCAAATTTGCTAAAAATGTGCTTATTGAGGAACTTCACCACTGTTTTGCCATCCGCCTTGGGTGTAGCAATAGCTTCAACCCATTTTGAGACATAGTCCACTGCCACAAGGATGTATTCATTTGTGAAGGAAGAAGGCAGTGGTCCAAAAAATTCTATGCCCCAACAATCGAACACCTCAACTTCCTGCATATTCTGTAAGGGCATCTCATGCATCCTCGTGATTCCCCCGGCCCTCTGACAACTATCACACTGCTTGGCATGACTGTGGGCATCTGTGAAGAGTGTTGGCCAGTAAAAGCCAGCTTAAAGGACCTTGGCAGCTATTCTTTCTCCATTGAAGTGCCCTCCATAAGGAGAGTTGTGACAGTGCCACAGAATACTCTTGGCCTACTCTCTAGAAACACACCTCCTCAGCAGGCCGTCTGAGCCAATCTTGAACAGGTGAGGGTCATCTCATACATAGTAGGTAGCATCACAGAGGAATTTCTTTTTCTGGTGCCATGTGAAATCTTCAGGTATAACTCCAACTGCCTTGAAGTTTGTTAGGTCAGCAAACCAAGGTCGCTCTTGCACCATAAGTAGATTTTCATCAGGGAACTCCTCCAGGATCTCCCTCTCCTTCATGGTCACCTCATCATTTACAAGCCTTGAGAAGTGGTCAGCAACCAGATTTTCCTTTCCACTCTTGTCTTTGATCTCCAAATCAAATTCTTGAAGCAGAAGAATCTACTTAATGAGTCTTGGCTTGGAATCCAGCTTGGTGAGTAAATACTTAATTGCTGCATGATCTGTGAACACAACCACTTTGGAACCAATCAGATAGGACTGAAACTTTTCCAATGCAGACACTATGGTTAGCAACTCTTTTTCAGTGGTGGCATAATTAATTTGTTCCTCATTTAAAACCTTGCTAGCATATTGAATAGCATGAAAAGTTTTAGCCCTCCTTTGGCCTAAGATCGCCCCAACTGCATAATCACTAGCATCACGCATGAGTTCAAAATCAAGTTTCCAATCCGATGCAGCGATTATGGGTGCAGAGGAGAGTCTAGCCTTCAAAGCTTCAAAAGCTTTCAAACAAGAATCGTTAAAACAGAAGGGAGTGTCTTTGTTTAGGGGATTACTTAGGGGTCTGTCTATCATTGAAAATTCTTTAATAAATCTCTTGTAAAAGCCAGCATGCCCCAAGAAACTCCTAATACCTTTGACATTGATGGGTGGAGGGAGTTTTCTATTACCTCCACTTTGGCTCGGTCAACTTCAATGCCCTTGTGAGAGATTTTGTGCCCCAAGACTATCCCCTCGGTCACCATGAAATGGCATTTCTCCAAGTTGAGGATAAGGTTGGTCTCCAAGCATCTTCTAAGCACCACCTCAAGATTGGCTAGGCACTCATCAAACAAAGACCCGAACACAGAGAAGTCTTCCATGTAACGACCCGGCCGGTCACTACACGCAGCACAGCACACTAGAAACACTACACAGAAAAGAACAAGTGTATACATATAGGGTCTAGAATATATATATATATACATGATCCAATTTAAACAGAGTTAAAGTGTACAAAAATACAATCAAGTGCTACTACCCCAAGTAGCTCAACAACAAAACAATCACAAAAGAGATCAGCTCCGCCGGTCCGCTGAAGACTCACCACTAGTCATCCACCTATCTTTGCTCTGCTCCCATACATAGTATGATCATCGCAGTCCAAACATCATGGAGACAACAAAGGGTAAGCTAGTGTAAATAAAATCGACATACATATATATAGCAATATAGTAGAGGACAGCTACAGCTTATATCACTCACAGCATTTCAACAATATCGGCACTGCAATGCGGCAATATCAGCACTGCTTATCAGAAATAACAGCACCACTTAAGTGGCTATAACGGCATCGCTTAGCAGCAATAACAACACCACAATAGTGGCTATAACAGCACCGACATAGCGGCTAGAAAAGCACCACCATAGTGGCCATACACAACATACAACTCAACATTTCACAGCACAGCACAACACATCAGCATACAGCTTAGTTAAATGTCATTCCACATAGCCTACTACTCATAACTCAGCTAAAGCACATCAACATTATAATTCAGCATTTAAATCATTAATAACAGCCCAGCTCAGCACAGCAACTACATCTATTTCAACTTAACATCATTTTTCAGCTTTCACATTTAACCAGCACAGCCTATGCATCAATTTCATCTTAGTCTAACATAAGATAACATTCATCAGAAATTTCAGCATATATCTCCACATTCATCATGCGCGCCCGGCGCACCCATGGTTGCGCCTAGCGTAGCTCAACCAGAGAGCATCAGGGGCCATCGCGCCCAGCGCAGGACGGCTTGCGCCCGGCGTGGCCCCCCTCACATGCCTGGCACAATTTAGAATTGTGCCCAGCGCTTGCCAGGCAGAGACTCCATGGAGTATCACGCGCCCAGCGTGCCTAGGCCCGCGCCCAGTGCTGGGAAGGCAGAGACCTCCCCTTGGTCTCGTGCCCAGCGCAATTTTGAATTGCGCCCAACGCCCTCTTGGCAGAGACTCCCAAAGAGTCTTGTGCCCAGCGCAACTAGGGTCGCGCTCAACACAAAACCACCACCCAAAAACAAGTCCCAAGCTGCCTGCGCGCTCGACGCGATCCCTGACCCGCCCGACGTGGACCAACCAGAGGCTCACCTTCTCAAGCTCGCCCGACGCACACATCTTTGCGCTCGGTGGGCTTGTCAAAAAGGAGCCCCCAGGTGGTCTCGCGCCCGGCGCAAAGAACCGCGCTCAGCGCGAGGCTCATCAGCAACCCACCAAGTTCAAAAATTTGCTTCAAACCTGCCATAAATCAACAGCAATCCCACATGCAAACCATTCAAGAAGCCACATTTTTAATCAACACCTCAAAAACACCTCCTTTTCACACATGCAACCATAAAACAAGTGGAAGACCGAAAATTCATCAAAACCCAAAAACCCCCAAAATTTCCATTTTCAGCAATTTAACCAATAATCATCAAACATCAGCCAACGATTGAGTTTCTAGAACTCGTTTCCAACCAAAATTAGCAAGACCTAGCTTCCTTTACCTCAAATCAAGAAATCCTAGCTCCGGGAAGTAGAAGACAATGCCCAACGGGGAAGAAAGGGAGAAGAAGAAGAAGAAGAAGATGCTCCGCACGGCTCAGCTAGAAATCAAACTCCTACTCTTGACTAGCACCTTGAATCAAGCAACAAGAGTGAATCAGAAATGTGAGAAAGGGGGTGAAAGAGAGTGTTGAGTGTAAAGAGAGTTTGGTAGTGTGAGTGAGAGTAAGAGAGGGTAAGGGTAATAGGGGAAGGAAAAAGAGAGGGTCTCACAACCTCCCCAACTACAAGAGTTTTCGTCCCCGAAAACAGACTTACTTGGGAAAAGAAACGGGTACCGCTCCCTGCACTGCTGCTCTACTTCCCAAGTAGCCTCACCGGTAGCTGCATCCCACAGTACCTTCACCAGAGCAATGGATTTTCCCCTCAGCTCCTTTAGCTTATGATCCACTACAGCTACCGGCAACTTCTCAAAGGTCAGGTTCTCCTTCACTTGTACATCGTCCAGCTCCACCACATGACTAGGGTCATGAATATACTTCCTCAGCTGAGATACATGAAATACATCGTGTAGGTTTGAAAGAGATGGTGGCAAAGCCAACTGATAAGCAACCGGACCTACACGCTGTATGATCTGATAGGGACCCACGAACCTCGGTGTCAACTTCCATGCCCTCAGCGCTCTGCCCACACCAGAAGTCGGAGTCACCTTCAGAAACACATGCTCCCCCTCAGCAAACTCCAAAGGCTTACGCCTTTTATCCGCATATGATTTCTGCCTACTCTGAGCAGTCTTCATCCTCTCCTGAATCATCTTCACCTTCTCAGTAGTCTGTAGGATTAGCTCCGGCCCCACAACCACTGACTCACCATCCTGATACCAGCATAGAGGGGTCCTACATCTCCTACCATACAAGGCTTCATATGGCGCCATCCCAATGCTAGCATGAAATCTGTTGTTATAAGTAAACTCCACCAGCGGTAGGACCTCCTCCCAACTACCCAAGTGATCCAACACACAAGCCCTCAGCAGATCCTCCATGGATTGGATCGTCCTCTCTGATTGACCATCCGTCTGTGAATGATAAGCAGAACTCAGCTTCAGCTTCGTGCCTAGGGCTTGATGTAAACTTTGCCAAAATTTGGAAGTGAACCTCGGATCTCGGTCAGAAATAATACTAGAAGGCACCCCGTGCAACCGTACTATCTCCCTTACGTACAACTGTGTCAGCTTCTCCAAGGACCACTTGATGTTGACAAGCAAGAAATGCGCACACTTGGTCAACCAGTCAACAATCACCCAAATAGCATCACTATTCCTAGCTGACCTAGGCAACCCCACAATAAAGTCCATAGTAATGCTATCCCATTTCCGCTCGAGAATCTCAATCTGTTACATCAACCCACTCGATTTCTGATGCTCAACTTTTGCCTTCTGACAGGTCAGACAGGCTGCCACATACTCAGCTATCTCCCTCTTCATACCAGACCACCAAAGGTCTTCTTGAGGTCTTGGTACATCTTAGTCATACCCGGATGTATGCTAAGTCTGCTCTTGTGGCCTTCCTCCAACACAACTCTCCTCAGCTCAGCATCTTGAGGTAGGCAAATTCTGCCCTTAAACCTCAAGATCCCATCTTCTCCCAGCTCAAAACCAACAGCCTTCTCGACGTCTTGCATCTGCTTGAGTCCAACCTGCCTCAAGAACTCATTAGTTATGGTAATCGTCCCACAATTAATGTGATCCTGAGCTAACTCCACACAAAGATTTAAATCTCTGAACCCCTCAACCAGCTCCAGCTCCCTCATCATCATACTCGACATGTGGATGGATTTCCTACTCAGCGCATCTGCCACCACATTGGCCTTGCCCGAATGATACATCAACTGGAAATCATCATCTTTTAGAAACTCCATCCACCGTCTCTGCCTCATATTCAGCTCCTTCAGATCAAACAAGTACTTCAGACTCTTGTGATCACTGAAGACACTGAACCGAGCACCATACAAGTAATGCCTCCATATCTTCAAGGCAAACACCACAGCTACTAATTCCAGGTCATGAGTGGGATAATTCCTCTCGTGATTCTTCAGTTGCCTTGAAGCATATGCCACCACTTTCCTGTTTTGCATCAACACGCACCCCAGACTCTGGTGAGAAGCATCACAATACACATCAAAAGGCTCACCAGAATCTGGCAATACCAGCACAGGAGAAGCAGTCAACCTCCTCTTCAGCTCATCAAAGCTCTGCTCACAGGCATCTATCCAAATGAACGGCTGCTCCTTTCTCGTCAGCTAGGTTAAAGGCGCCACTATCTTGGAGAATCCCTCAATGAACCTCCTATAGTAACCCGCCAAACCCACAAAACTCCTAATATCAGTGACAGTTCTTGGACGCTCCCACTGCAACACCGACTCCACTTTAGCCGGGTCAACAACAATCCCCTTAGCTGAGATCACATGTCCCAAGAACTTCACCTCATCCAACTAGAACTCGCATTTTGAAAGCTTAGCGTACAGCTGCTTCGCCTTCAAAATCTCCAGCACCAACCTCAAGTGCTCACCATGCTCCTCCTGGGTCCTTGAATAAATCAAGATTTCATCAATGAACACCACCACGAATTTATCCAAGAACAACCGAAAGATCTTGTTCATGTAATCCATGAACACTGCAGGGGCATTGGTCACACCGAACGACATCACAACATATTCATAGTGACCATACCTAGTCCTGAAAGCAGTCTTCGGTATGTCACCCTCCTTCACCCTATTCTGGTGATAGCCTGACCTCAAGTCAATCTTGGAAAACACCGATGCTCCCTTTAGTTGATCCATTAAGTCATCTATCCGGGGAAGTGGATATTTGTTCTTAATGGTCAACTTGTTCAGCTGCCGGTAATCAACACACAGTCGACTACCTCCATCCTTCTTCTTTACCAACAACACTGGAGCACCCCACGGCAAAACACTCGGTCGTACCAACTACTTTTCCAACAGGTTCTCCAACTGACCCTTCAGCTCAACCAGCTCAGCAGGAGCCATCCTATAGGGAGCCACCGACACTGGTCCCGCACCTGGAACCAAGTCAATGCTAAACTCCATCTCCCTAACAGGAGGCATCCCAGGCACCTCATCCGGAAACACCTCAGCAAAATCCCGCACCACATCAATTTCAGCAATGACCCTCTCGGTCTCAACACTCAACGCAGCAAGCAGAAGACAGCACTCTGCTCCATCTCTTAGCAATGACTCAGCATGGCCAGCTGAGATCAACAACTCATCCTCCATCTGAGGAAAAATCAGCCTTCTTTTGGCACAATCTATAAGTACGCGGTTGACAGACAACCAATCCATCCCTAAGATTATGTCAATATCCACCAAGGGCAAACAAATCAAGTTCACCCTATACTTCTTCTCATTCACCACAATCGGGAAACCAACACACAACTCAGAAGCAACTACCGAAGTAGAAGCGGGCGTCGACACAAGCAGTCTCAACCCCAAATCACACACAGGCACACCCAACATAGTAGCACATGCATAAGATATAAAGGAATGGGTAGCTCCAGAGTCAAAGAGAATCATCACATCCTTACCAGCAGCTTTGCCCTTCCCCTTCACAAGATCAGAAGAAGTCGAAGCCTCAGCACCCGTCAAGGCAAATACCCTACCAGCAGTAGTGGGTCTGTCACCCCTCTATGTATCAGTCCTCTGCACACTACTCCTCTAAGTATCAGCCCTCTGCATCTCACTCCTCTGAGTACTCCTCTCTGGTCTATTCCTAGCAGGACAGTTTGCCGACTCGTGACCCATCTTGATGGAATAACACTAAGGTCGAGAAGACCAAGAGGTGATATACTAAAGGAGGCAAGAGGAATGGGATAGTAAGGCCATTTTTGGACCTTAGCTCCTAGGTTTTATAGCATTTATTTCTTTATTCCTATTTTGCCCTTATCTTTAATTTCCTATTTTACCCTTGTATTTTGGGGTATTTTAGTCATACAATTTATTTTACTTGTATTTCCAATTTTACCCTTGTATTTTGGGGTGTTTAGGACTTAGAATTTATTTTCTTTTGTATTTCCCATTTTACCCTTGTATTATGGGGTGCTCTAGATTATTAGGTTTTTTAATTTTGGGCTAGGGTGTTAATTAGAGGGTGACACATTTTTGGTGCTTATTGGGTCTATTTTTGGTGTTAGAAAGGCTTAGGCCCAAGTGGAGGGCAAAGGTTGCATGGTCTTATCATGCACCTAGATATAGCCAATCTAAACCCAAAGATTCCATCCTTGGCCACCAAGTTGCATCTAGGGTTCATTTGCATTTCATTTGGAATGCATTTGCCTACTCCAAATGCAACCCTAGATGCCTCCCCTCCTATAAATACCCAACACCCCACCACTTGTAAATACTTTGGATTATATAGATTTTGAGTGAGCATTCTTATGCCTCAACGTCTCATCCTTAGTCCCTAGGGTAAGTTTCGGCTATCCCCCTCCTATCTCCACCCTTGGAGAGTAGGAAACCTAGAGTGGCCTCCACCTACCTTGGAGTGAGCCAACTTTGAGCACCCAAACACCACCACCCTAAGTGCTTCCGCCCAAACACCATCATTTTCACGCCAACTTCCTTTTCTTCACCATACACCTTTCCTTTTGTCTACCTTGTTGAACCTAGATCAAGGGCAAAGGCTTTCTCCCTTCAATCCCTACGTCATTCATGGAAGGAGGAATCCATCACATCTGATGACATCTGAAACAACAGCTCTCTGTGTGCGGACAGTTCCTGACAAAATGGGGTCCAACACCCTGTAACATCTCAGAGTGGCACCTTCACTCTGTCTACCTCTACTAGCAGCACTAGAAGGTTTCCTAATGATAGGACCCCCTTGCTGTGGTTGGGGCCTATCATACGGGTTCCTCTGACTCTCACCTCTCTTGGACCCAGATGGCCCCCCAGTAGTCCTCGCAACATGGTTACCACCTTCCAACCGCTCCACCACTTTCGCCTTCTCCACTAAGGCCGGAAACTCAGTGATGGCCATAGGCACCACCACCCTCTCCAGCTCATATCTCAAACCATCAACAAACTTCCTGCATTTCCAGGCCTCAACTATACCTTGAGAATAAAAACGAGCCAGGTGCTCGAATTTCATCGCATACTCAGAAACTGTCATCCCTCCCTGGTGTAGTCACATAAACTCAGCCTCCTTGGCGTGCCTCATGCTCTCAGGAAAGTACTTCTCCATGAATAATGTCCTGAAGCACTCCTAGTCAACTATAACTCCTCTAGTAGCAAGCATCTGATAGGTGCCTCTCCACCAATATTCAGCCTCCCCCACAAGCATATACACAGCATATGCCAGCCTCATCTCTGGAGAACATGCCAGAACAGCAAAGATCTTCTCCAACTCACATATCCAGCGGTCAGCTACCTCTGGATCTGCATCTCCCATGAATTGTGGGGGATGGCATTTCCGGAACTCATCAAGGTCCCGACTCTCTTGTGACCCTGTAGGTCTTGCTGCACCAGCTGCAGCTCTATCAGCCTCCATCCTAGCAAAATAAGCATTTTGCTGCTGCATAACCATAGCCATCATCTCTATGGCACAGGCTATCTGCTCGTTGGTCCTAGTCATCGTCTACAAAAGTAACAACATCTTTAGTAAACAATAACTAAACCAAACAACAATCAACAGCACAACAAATCATCACAGCAATCAGCACAACAAACATCACAGCGAGACAGCACAACACAGAGCTAACACAACAAAAGCCTAAAGGGACCACCCCCAAAGAGTCACTAGACTCGACTTGCTCTGATACCACTAAAGTGTAACGACCCGGCCGATCACTACACGCAGCACAACACACAAGAAACACTGCACAGAAAAGAACAAGTGTATACATATATGGTCTAGAATATATACATATACATGATCCAATCTGAACAGAGTTAAAGTGTATAAAAATACAATCAAGTGCTACTACCCCAAGTAGCTCAACAACAAAACAATCACAAAAGAGATCAGCTCCGCCGGTCCGCTGAAGACTCACCACTAGTCATCCACCTATCCCTGCTCTACTCCCATACATAGTATGATCATCGCAGTCCAAACATCATGGAGACAACAAAGGGTAAGCTAGTGTAAATAAAATCAACATACATATATATAGCAATATAGTAGAGGACAGCTACAACTTATATCACTCATAGCATTTCAACAATATCGGCACCGCAATGCGGTAATATCAGCACTGCTTATCAGCAATAACAACACCACTTTAGTGGCTATAACGGCACCGCTTAGCAGCAATAATAGCACCACAATAGTGGCTATAATAGCACCGACATAGCGGCTAGAACAGCACCACCATAGTGGCCATACATAGCATACAACTCAACATTTCATAACACAACACAACACATCAACATACAACTTAGCTAAATGTCATTCCACACAGCCTACTACTCATAACTCAGCTAAAGCACATCAACATTATAATTCAACATTTAAATCATTAATAATAGCCCAGCTCAGCACAACAACTACATCTATTTCAACTTAACATCATTTTTTAGCTTTCACATTTAACCAGCACAGCTTATGCATCAATTTCAGCTTATTCTAACATAACATTCATCAGAATTTTCATCATATATCTCCATATTCATCATGCGCGCCCGGCGCACCCATGGTCGCGCCCAGCGCAGCTCAACCAGAGAGCATCAGGGGTCATCGCGCCTAGCGCAGGACGGCTCGCGCCCGGCGTGGCCCCCCTCAAGCGCCTGGCGCAATTTAGAATTGTGCCCAGCGCTTGCCAAGCAGAGACTCCATGGAGTCTCACGCACCCAGCGTGCCTAGGCCCGCGCCCAGCGCGGGAAAGGCAGAGACCTCCCCTTGGTCTCGCACCCAGCGCAAATTTGAATTGCACCCAACGCCCTCCTGGCAGAGACTCCCAAAGAGTCTCGCGCCCAACACAATTAGGGCCGCGCTCAGTGCAGAACCACCACCCAAAAACAAGTCCCAAGCTGCCTGCGCACTCGGCGCGATCCCCGTCCCGCCCGGCGTGGACCAACCAGAGGCTCACCTTCTCAAGCTCGCCCGGCGCACACATCTTTTCCCCTGGCAGGCTTGTCAAAAAGGAGCCCCCAGGTGGTCTCACGCCCGGCGCGAAGAATCGCGCTCAGCGCGAGGCTTATCAACATCCCACCAAGTTCGAAAGTTTGCTTCAAACCTGCCATAAATCAACAGCAATCCCACATGCAAACCATTCAAGATGCCACATTTTTAATCAACACCTCAAAAACACCTCCTTTTCACACATGCAACCATAAAACAAGTGGAAGACCCAAAATTCATCAAAACCCAAAAACCCCCAAAATTTCCATTTTCAGCAATTTAACCAATAATCATCAAACATCAGCCAACGATTGAGTTTCTAGAACTCGTTTCCAACCAAAATCAGCAAGACCTAGCTTCCCTTACCTCAAATCAAGAAATCCTAGCTCCGGGAAGTAGAAGACAATGCCCAACGGGGAAAAAAGGGAGAAGAAGAAGAAGAAGAAGCTCCGCATGGCTCAGCTAGAAATCCAACTCCTACTCTTGACTAGCACCTTGAATCAAGCAACGAGAGTGAATCAGAAATGTGAGAAAGGGGGTGAAAGAGAGTGTTGAGTGTGAAGAGAGTTTGGTAGTGTGAGTGAGAGTAAGAGAGGGTAAGGGTAATAGGGGAAGGAAAAAGAGAGGGTCTCACAGTCCATGAAAACCTCAATGCTCTTCTCCACTAGGTCAGAGAATATAGCCAGCATGCATCTCTGAAATGTTGCAGGAGCATTGCACAGTCCTAATGGCATCTTCCGATAAGCAAAGACACCAAAAGGACATGTGAAAGCGGTCTTCTGTTGATCTTTTGGATCCACCACAATCTGATTGTAGCCTGAATACCCATCAAGAAAGCAATAATAAGCTTGGCCAACTAATCTCTCAAGCATATGATCCATGAATGGGAGTGGAAAATGATCCTTCCTTGTGGCCTTGTTGATCTTTCGATAATCAATGCACATCCTCCACCCCGTGACCGTTCTAGAAGGAATCAACTCATTCTTCTCATTTTGAATCACCGTCATGCCACCCTTCTTTGGAACCACTTGTACAGGGCTCACCCATGCACTATTAGAAATAGGGTAGATCATACCGACATCCAATAACTTCATCACTTCCTTCTTCACTACCTCCTTCATCACAGGATTAAGTCGCCTCTATGGTTGAGCAACCAGTTTGTACTCATCCTCCATAAATATCTTATGCATGCAATAAGCTGGGCTAATTCCATTGAGATCAGAAATAGACCAACCAATTGCCCCTTGATAGAACTTCAACACTCTCACAAGCCTTTCCTCCTCCAATGTGGATAAGGAACTACTTATGATGACCGGTTTGTTTCCACCTTCTTCTAGAAATACATACTTGAGATGAGAAGGAAATATTTTTAATTCAAGCTTCTTCACCTCCCCTTCCTCCTTCAAATCTTCTATACGCACATAATTAGGTGTCACCTTCTTATAAGAGTCAAGGCTCTTCAGACATGCCTCAATCTCTCTATCTTCTTCTTCATGGAGGTACTCTACCACATTGATTAGGACTTTCTCCAAAGGAGTAGAAAAAGAGACATGCTTCCTGGTATCTTCAACAAGGCCATCGATTACATCGACTCGGAAGCAATTGCTTTTGTCATTGGGGTAGTGCATGGCATCAAAAACATCAAAGTTGACTTCTTCATCATTCACTCTCACCTTAAGCTTCCCATCATCCACATCAATTAGAACTCTTGCAGTCTTCATGAATGGTCGGTCAAGAATGAGAGGTACATCAATGTCCTCTTCTATATCCATCACCACAAAATCAGCTAGAAACAAGAAACGGTCCACCTTCACCAGAACATCCTCCACTATGCCATGAGGATACTTCACCGATCGATTAGCCAACTGCAAGGTCATGCGAGTGGGATTCACCTCCAAATCACCAATCCTCTAAAGCATAGATAAGGGCATGAGATTTATGCTAGCCCCCAAATCAAGCAAAGCCTTCCCAATAGCTAAACTCCTAATAGTGACTGGAAGAGTGAAACTACCAGGGTCCTTGGATTTAGTTGGCAACATCTTCTGAATAATGGCACTACATCTCGCCTCCAATGTAATGGTCTCCTCTTCAAAATATTTCCTCTTTTTGGTGATGAGCTCCTTCATGAACTTAGCATAAGTAGGCATTTGTTCCAATGCCTCGGAGAATGGAATGTTAATCTTCAAGGTATTGAAAATCTCCAAGAACCGAGCATATTGCCTCTCCTTATCTCTTCTTGAAGGGGCATGAGGATATGGAAGACTCTTGGTGGGTGGCACCTTTACAATATGCCTCTCCTCCATGGATGTTTTCTTCTTCTCTCCACTAACCCCTTCTTTCTCTTTTTCAATTTCTTTCTTTTTCTCACTCTTTTTGTCCTTTTCTTTTTTCATTTTATTCTCTTCAACCATCTCACTTCCTTCACTCCTTCTCCATACTCCTGGGCCCTCTAAGATGATTTCTTCATCAACACTAGCATCATCTTCCACACTCATGTCATTTTTTTCTTCTCTCTCATTCTTCTTCTCATTCTCCTTCACCACAAATTCCCTACCACTCCTTGTAGATACTACATTCAAGTGCCCCTTTGGATTTTTCTCGGTGTTGGCTGAGAAAAAACATTTTTGTTGCTCTGCTAGCTTCTTTGCTATTTGCCCCACCTGTATCTCCAGATTTTTAATTGAAGTATTAGTGTTCTTTTGGTTGGACATAGATAATTGCATGAATTGTTGTAGTGTGTCTTCCAACTTGGTGGTTCTCTCATATAAAGGTGGGTGTTGGTGTTGATGTGGAGGCCTGCTACTTGATGAAGCATTCATATCTTGCTTGTTTCCACGATAATTATTTCTCCACCCCTGATTTGAGTTTTGAGGATAAGGGTGTTGAGAGAAATTTTTCCGCCCTTGATTCCCCATATAATTCACTTCTTCACCTTGGGAACTAGATGATTCGGCACAATAGCCATTAGGGTGGTCACCTCCACAAAAATCACATGATAACACTTGTTGCATAGGAGGGGCATTAGTTTGCATAGCTTGAAGTTGTTGAGGTAACTTAGCCATCTGTTGATTCAATGGTTCAATTTGTTGGGAAAGAAACTTGTTCTGAGCTAACACTGCATCCTGAGTACTCAACTCCAAAACTCCCCTCTTGTGTGAAGAGCTTTTACCATGCTGGCTCCTAAAATCTGTGGAGGCCATAGACTCAATCATGGTGATAGCCTCTTCGGCGATTCTGAACATAACTAACCCTCCAAAAGAAGCATCAAGTATCATCTTGGTTTGAGGTTGTAACCCATTATAGAAAGTTTGAACTTGCAGCTCCACCTCAAAACCATGATTAGGGTACCTCTTAAACAGTGATTTGTACCTCTCCCATGCTTCACATAATGGCTCATCCGCACCTTGATCAAAAGTAGCAATAGCAGTTCTGGCCTCAGTGTTCTTAGAAGGGGGAAAGAACCTGGCTAAGAATTTAGTCTTCACATCCCTCCAAGTGGTTAGGCTTTGGTTTGGCTGAGAATGAAGCCAAGCCTTAGCCTTCCCATTCAGGGAGAATGGAAACAACCTTATGAACAATGCCTCTTCATCAGCCCCTGAGACTCCAACTGAACCACACAACTCATAGAAAGTTTAGAGATGAGTATGTGGGTCATCATGATCCAGGCCAGAAAATTGATGAGAGCTAATAAGTTGTAGGAGTGCGGGCTTCATTTCCACTAGTCTGTCATTCATTATGGGCCTCACAATGCTAGAGAATTCCCTCGGGCTAGTGTAGGTGAAAACTTCTAACTTCTCCAACAATCTTTGAGGTGGGCCATTCTTGGATAGCCTTTATTTTCTTGGGGTCAACTTGTACTCCCTCTTTGCCAACTATAAAGCCCAAAAAATTTACTTGTTCTTGACAAAAAATGCATTTTTCAAGGTTGGCATAGAGATGGTTGACTCTAAGAATTATTAGGACTTGCCTTAGATGTCCAAGATGTTCATCTAAGGTTTTGCTATATACAAGGATATCATCAAAGTAGACGACCACAAATTTTCCTATACAATCCCTAAGAATATGATTCATTAGGCGCATGAAAGTACTAGGGGCATTAGTGAGACCAAAAGGCATCACTAACCATTCATACAAACCAAATTTGGTCTTAAAAGCAGTTTTCCACTCATTACCCTCTTTGATTCGAATTTGGTGATAATCACTTTTAAGGTCAATCTTGGAAAATATGATAGCCCCATGCAATTCGTCTAACATATCATCTAGCCTAGGGATTGGGTGCCTATCATCAAAAGTGCTTGTTTAATGTCATTTTTAAGGAATAAATGACTTTTGTGAACAACTTCTTTAGAGGGGACACTTGCCTCTAAACTTGGCACCTTCTCTTCCCCTTCTTTATTCTTTAGGGGAAGGTTTTTTTTTTCTTTCCATTGTTTTCTCCTTTTTTTTTCTTCTCCCTCTCTTTTGACTTTCATTTTAAGTTTGTCCTCACACACTTGATAAGGTGATAGAGGACACAACACAATCTTCTTGCCTAAGTGATGAAAACTTATTTTGTTGGTTAGGCCATCATGAATAGTTTTTTTGTCAAATTGCCAAGGCCTTCCAAGTAGAATATGACTAGCATCCAATGGCATTATATCACATAAAACTTCATCTTGGTATTTTCCAATGGAGATAGGTATATTCACTTGTTGATTAACTACAATACCTTCATCCTCATTGATCCATTGTAATTTGTAAGATTTTGGATGAGGTATAGTAGTTAAGGCTAACTTATCCACTAATCTAGTGCTACAACAATTGCAACTAGATCCACTATCCACAATGAGAGAACAAGTGTTTTCTAAAACCTTGCACCTTGTATGAAACAAGTTCTCTCTTTGGGATTGATCTAAATCACTAGATTGGTTTCCAAGAAGCCTTATAACCATTAACAAGTCTCTCTCACAAGGGTAGGTTTTTTCCTCAGATTCTAAGATTTCTTCTTCATCACTTGAAGAAGAAGAAGTAGCTTCATAGAGGCTACTATAGTGGTCTTGGCCCCTTAAAATCATGGTTTTCTTTGTTGGGCATTGAGAGGCAATGTGCCCTCGACCAAGACACTTAAAGCACTTGATGTCACTTTTCTTAGTTTCTTTGGAAGATGTCCTTTGATAGGTTTTATTTTCTTTTTCTTTTTCATTAGAAAAAGGTTTGTAAGAGGGGCCCTCCTTCTTGAAACTCTTGGAATAAGATGAAGTGGAGTCTTTTCTAAAAGTTTTTCTTTTGAGTTGATGTTCCACTCTAGAACAAAGTTAAACAAGTTCATTCAAATCTCTATATGGTAAGAGTTCAACTTTATCTCTTATTTCAAGGTTAAGACCACTTTGGAATCTTGAGATGGTGGTCCTCTCTTCTTCCCTTATCCCAGCCCTCATCATGAGTAACTCCATAGATTGCCTATATTCTTCCACACTAGATGACCCTTGTTTTAATCTTTGTAGCTTATCCATAAGCTCACGGTCATAGTATGGAGGAATATGCCTCCTTCTCAAGGCACTATGGAGCTCATTCCAATATTGAATTAGAGGCTCATGGTTTATTCTTCTTTTTTTTTCTAAGGAGGTCCACCAATACATAGCATGCCCTTGGAAGCTAAGGGTTCTAAAGAAACCTTTCTCTCTTCACTGACTCCATGGCAAGAAAATAATTGTTCAACCTTCATTTCCCAATCCAAAAAAATCTCAACATTGTCTTTGCCATGAAATGGGGGAAGAGTGATGTTGGGTTCCCTATTGGAAGACTCCCTATGTCTATGTTGCCTTGGGGGCCTTTGATAGTAATCATCATTGTGATGACTACTATAGAAGATATCACTTGGAGGTTAACTATGATGCCCTTCCTCCTCATGAACACTTGAATTTACCATATGCCCCTTGCCCTTTGAGGACTTAGGAGAAGTGACTCTTGGTCTTGAACCACTAGCCTCTCCTCCCACAACTAGCCTAGTAAGCAACCTTTTTATTTCTTCATAATTTTTCTCAAATTCTTTCTCTCTTTTTCTTAATTCTTCCTCTCTTTTTATATTTTCCTCTTCTTTTTTTCTTAGGTATTCTTTTAATTGCCTAAGTTCATCCCTAACACTAGACCTAGAACTACATGAATTATGACCATGTACACTAGAATGATCACTTATCTTTGATCAAGGAAAGGTTTTCACAAATTTGTTTTCAAAAAGGTTTGAAAAAGGTTTTCACAAAGGGTGAGTGATAAAAGTTTTTCACAAAGAGTTTTTAAAGGTGTAGGATTGGTGTAAAAAGGCCAAAGTGTGCAAATTGAACTATCAAAGGGAGGTGGACTACAAGGAATAACTTAAAAACCAAGTCTTATCAAGTAGGAATCACTAAGCCTTTTCATACTTTTCTTACAAAACAATTTTTATACTAAAGTTAGGTGTGTGTGTGTGCACGGTCCCCTAGTAGGCAAGTTGAAGCCTTCTAAAACGAAAACAATTGATGTAAAAGACCTAAACAATTTATACTACTAAAAGCTTTAAATCATGCAAAAGGAAAACACTTAAAACATATACTAGTCGAAGTCCTAGGTAAAGGTTTTCAAATTACCTTCAACTACACGAAATAAAACCAAAATGAAGAGGTTTAAAAATGACCAATTACAAACCAAGATAAAGAAATAAGGCCCAAATACAAGTGACCCAAAATAAATCAAGCAAAAATGAAAAGACAAAGAATTTAGGTCTTCAACTCCTCCAATTGGGTTCCTTCACAATGACCAAACTTTGGTTAGTCCTCTCCAAGTGTTTAAACACCCATTTTGTGTAGTGGAAATCCCTCCAAAGACTAGGTTTGGATTCGCTTCACTCCTCCACTCAAATCCACCAAAGGTTTGCCAGTTGGCTAGATAGGTTCTTCACCTACATTCAAAATGAAACCAACCCAAGAGCAAGAGTCCAAGAAAATAAAAAGTGAAAATGCACAATTAGGAAAGGCTAAACTTAGAGAGAATTGATGAAAACAAAAAAAAAATAGGCCAAAGAAATGACAAACTAAAATTAAGACACAATTAAAAAGGAAGCACACAAAAGAGTAATCTTAGACTCACACTAGAATGGATTAGTGTTTTAGTCCACTTGATTTAAGTCCTTTGTGAATTTGGTCCAGCCACTTTTAAGGTCTCAAAATAGGTTCAAAATGTCACAAGTCCAACTCCAAATGCAAAGGTAATGGTCCAAGTCCACAAGTCTAGCAACAAGTCCTTTTTGGTCCAAAATTTTTTTTTTTATCCTTTTTTTTTGTTTCTATTTTCTCGTCACTTTGTTTTTCCTTTTGGGTCCAAATTAATTTTTTTGAGGTTCAGCCCATTTTGTTGCTTAGGTTTTGCACTTGTGGGTGGAGAAAATTTAGGTCAAAATTTGGGAGAAGGAGAGGAGGACAAGTTGCGGTTTCTTAGAGGTGTTTAGGGCATCTTTTGAGTGGAAATGGATTTGTACTATCTAGTACAAGTTGTTTTGCACATTTTTTCAGCACACCTCTTAGATTCTTTTAGGTTTTTTTAAACATCAAATGTTGACCAAATCAAGTGAGAATGCAAGGAAAGTGGGCGATCATGCATGTGCAAGGAAATATTTACACATGAATATCAAAAACCACATAGAACATGCTAGGACTACGTAGCATGCATGAATGACTCCTAGATAGCTCCTATATGTCACGCCCACTTAGAATGATGCATCATGGTATTTTTTTTTCATGTATTCATGCAAGGTGTTTGGCATACATACATGGAATTTTTGTAGACAAATTATAGGAAACACAAAATTTGACAAAACTTAGGTGGATTCAAAAATCAAAAGCATGTTCATAGCATGTTCTTCATGTTCATATGAGACTCAACCTAAAAAAATAGAAAAGCATGGATATCACCTAGCAATGGAAACCTAAAATGTTCAAGGAAGGTTCACAAAGAACAAAATATGAACCCAAAGCATTTGGCCATACAAACAAAGACAATAAAGGAGACAATGACCGAATGGAAAGAAAATGACAAGATGTTACCCTTGATGAACCTTGGCTCTAGATACCGCTTGATGGAGTCCTCCTTCCCATGGTTGATAATGGTGTGTTGAAGAGGATCACCTATGCCCAAGATCTAGGCTCACCAAAGGGGAAATGAGATATGGACGTTAGGGTGAAGAATGGTTTTGGACGTAAAGATGATGAAGGATGTAGGTGGAGGTGTATGGATGCTCAAGTAGGTTGGCTCACTCCAAGTGAAGGTGGAGGCCACTCTAGGGTTTCACTCTCCAAGAGTGGAGAATGAAGGTGGTTAGCCGAAGTTAACCTAGGGACTAAGGATAGGATTTGAGGCAAAGAAATGCTCTCTCAAATTCATATAATCCAAAGTATTTACATGATGCATAGCCTAGGGTATTTATAGGAGTGGGTGGCATCTAGGGTTGCATTTGGAGAGTGCATGGCCAAAATTCACAAGCCAAATGCACACCAAATGAAATGCAAATTAACCCTAGATGCAACTTGGTGGCCAAGGATGGAATCTTTGGGATTAGTTAGGCTACATCTAGGTGCATGATAAGATCATGAAACCTTTGCCCTCCACTTGGGCCTAAGCCTTTCTAACACCAAAAATAGGTCTAATAGCCACAAAAATACGTCTAGCTCTCCTAAAAAAACCCCTAGCCCAAAATTAAAATCCTATGATCTAAAGCACCCCAAAATACAAGGGTAAAATGGGAAATACAAGAAAATAAATCCTATGACTAAAATACCCTAAAATACAAGGGTAAAATTGGTAATTAAAATAAACTCTATACTAATAAAGCTTAGGAGAGAATTAATACTCTATGATCATGAGGAGAGTGTCCCTTGGTGTGTGAGCTCCTTCCTCCTCTTCCACTCTCCTAGCCATGGACCTAGTGATAGGGCCCACATGTGTCCTTAAGGATTGTCCTCCATCACAATGAGCCTGCCCTTGACCTTGTTGATTATTCTTATGACACCGTCCCCAACAAGGTGGAGCACCTTTTCATTGCTCCACAATACCATGACAGGAAACAAAGAGAGGAGAGAATGAGCATGAGCAGGGAAGAGAGGATAAGGACCCCTCATGTTGACTACTTAAGGCCAATCATAACTGATGGTGACACAAGCTTTGGTGGCACCACAACAACAATTCTATCTCATATTCGAGTATTACAACCACATATCATATCCACTTTTTCAGTTCACTACTGGGAAACATCCCCAATTCCCTTCAAAACCTTGAACACAAATTTAGAGTATATAGGGAGTAAGAATTTCAAGAAAAATCAATAATATTTCTGTAACAAAAGACAAGAATATGGTCAATTCTTTAGAAGATCACTAGGCATAGTATATTCCCCAAACACACAATATGATTAGAAAGGGGTAAAAAAAGGTCCAAGTCGATTTTATCACTCGAACAATAACAATAGTAGCTTTATGCCTTTATCCTACTAGGTGAGGATCACACACAAAAAACTATAACTCCATTTGTGGTCTCATAGCCTATCCCAAGCCTGATTAAAAGAGAAAGGTTGTGCTAAGCCCTAAACATAAAATTTGTCAAAACCCCAAAATATAGAATACTCACCACAATTTCATCACTCCAAACTCAAAAAAATCTTAAAACCATTAAAAGTTCGAAACTATAGTGGCATTCTAAAATAGAAATTTCTAAAATTTTATATTAGTTCATTCACTTTCACGAGGCTCCGTAAAATTCCCTACATTAAACTATTATGGCCATTGTTCCTATAACGACCCGCCATAGTCTATACACTTAGTGGAATCACACTATTGCTAGTGAAAATAAGAGAAATATTAAGCTGGATAACTCATACATACATGTACAAATAAAAAAATGAAATAACTAAGTCTCTGGTTATAAAATAGAACTCCATATATGTACAGTCATCCCAAAAATAATATTCCCTAGTGCCGGTCAAGCACAGACAAAATCGTTACCCAAAATGGTAACTCTAACACAAGGATCAAAACTCCTCGTCTCGCAGCGGACACCTCAACTCCAAGCTAGCCCTGACCTGCTCCCACACCAAGTATGATCATCGCAGTTCCACCACATGGAAACATAAGGGTAAGCTAGAGTTCAAAACCAATCATACAAGTACAGAATAAAATCTATACTACACATCATCTAACTATCAATCATATTCATAGAGTCACACCATACACTCTATCCAATACTACTCATGCATAAAATACAATCCACCAATCATGAAGTCAAACACCACACTTCATCATATTAATAATCATGCAATAAATGCATCTCATGACAGACATCAATGCATATCAATCATCTAATGCGTCGTCACGCATACACCTAGGAGATCTCCATAACAATAGAGCTGTATAAGTGACATTCCATCCTACCGAAACCACCCCAACCGTTTTCACGCCCAATGCGCCCGCTCGGTCACAGCTAAACAGGACATAATCCTCACTCGGGTTTACTCGGATGATGTCACTTACACAATTGGAATTCCAGATCCACCATCAGGTACAACACAGCTGGGTACGGGCTTACCACGACCTTGGCATGCATAACCAAGTAAATTGTGGAGTTCGCCCACCGACTATCCGCAAGGATCCACCCACCTTCCCGAGTACTTGGTTAAGGGAATAACCCTCGACCTCATACCCCGCTCCAACACTAGCTAAGGACTTAGAGGAGACTCACCCAACCCAGTGGCCTATCTGAGCACCACTCTCCCAAATCCAGTGGCCTCCCTGAGCACCAAACTCATAAATCAATGGCCTATCCAAGCACCACTCTCAAGAGACTCTATGTGAGCTCTTCCAGTTCGAAAATATTTTTCCTCTCCTCAAGTCCTAGGCTAGACTCATGCCATAAGGCATCACATGCAATTATGCATCATACATCATACATGGTCTGCCCACCATCATGATCAAAAATCATACACGTCATAAGACATCACATGCAATTATGCATCATACATGGTCTACCCACCATCATGATCAATAAACATACTCATGCCATAAAGCATCACATGCAATAATGCATCATACATCATACATGGTCTACCACCATTACGATCAATAAACTAACCATATGAACATATACACATGTCATATCATATTCAAACATTCATAAGTATCATCACAAAGCATACATATGAATCACCTCTCACCATACATAATATATCATACATACATGATCTAAAACTTCAACTTTAAACATGGATAAGCATCAATTCATTCATAAACATATTCACGCCCGGCGTAGCCTGAGCTCGCCTAGCCTAATCCCAAACTGAGAGTCCTAAGACTCATCCACGCCTAGTATGTTCAACTCACGCTCAGTGTCCTTGAAACAGAGACTCCTAAGAGTATCCACGCCTGACGCAACCAAATCACGTCTGGCCCAACATCCAACCCAAGAGCCCTAAGCTCTTCCACACCTGGCGCGCTCAACATGCGCCTATCCTAATCCGAGTCAGAGAGTTCAGAAACTCTCATCCAAACCAACAAATCCAGCCACATGCAAACAGAAAAAAACAATGCATAGGCTCCATACAACACAAAAACAAACTCAAAATTTATATTCACCCATCCGATGCATCAATTCCACCCAAAAACCCCATTTTTCCCAAAACCTCAAAAAAATGAGCGAATTCTCCGATCCAGCCATGGATCCTCAACTTTCATGCATCAATTAAATTTCTAAGCTCATATGAAACATAAATAACAAACATTCTAGCTTCCCTCACCTGAAGATTGGCTCAAAATAGCCAATAACTGAGAAAAAGTAGAATTCCCTTCCGAAGCTCAACCCGAAACTTCAATCCTCCCAAAGCAGGCTTCATAGTCTGAATTTGAAGAAAAGCCAGAAGGCGTTAGTGATCTAGAAGAGAAAAAGAATCATATAGAGAAATTTGGGAGAGAAAGGAGCTCACAGACCCAGAGTCTTTCTCTCTAAAACTTCTCTCTAAAAACTTATTCTCCTCAACTGCCCCAACCCCTATTTATAGACATTTCAGAGTGGCCAGAATGCCTGTACCGAAACCGAAACAGCCTGTTCTACACCCCTTCTTCATGTGCAAAAATCACATGCAGAACGGCTCGTTCTAAAATCAGAACGGCCCGTTCTGGAACTCATCCGAAACGGCCTGTTCTCCATCTAGAACGGCCCATACTCCCTTTTAGAATGGCCCGTTCTCCAACCAGAACGGCCCGTTGTCCCTCCAGAACGGCCCGTTCTCAACTACAATTTATAGGTCAATTTAATAGCTGATGGAAGAGCATGGGTTAAAGGCCCAACCACTAGAGCTATGGCCAGGAGGTTACTTGAAGATTTGGCTGCTTCAGAGCTTAGTGGGCCCAATGGGCTTGGTGGGCCTAGGGTGCTTCTTACTTGGGCTTAATTGATTATACACCATGTTTAAATGTACTTTCTTAGTTTAGGAATCTATTTTCATGTTGGTCTTGTATTTTGACCATAGATTAGGGTTTAGGCTAGTTGGGCCTAGTTTTGGGTTTCATGGGCCTTTGGGCTTTTGGTACCCAATATTGGGCTCATTATTTTCCTTGTAATATTTCCTATTGATTGTATTCATTAGACCATTGTATTTTGGTCATTAGAATAGGATTATATGAAGAAAACATTAATAGGAGAATTAGGTTTCATTTAGACATCATTTAGAAGTAATTTGAGTTGAATTTGAGTCACATGGTTTGCATGGGATGGATCCGGCCATGTGAGCTCCAAATTCACCTCAAATCACTTCTAAATGACTCCTAAATGAGGGTAGCATCTGAATTAGTCACGTTGGAAGCCAAAGTTTGAATTTCAAATTCAAACTTGAAATTCAAACTAGGCGCCAATTTGGTTGATTTGAAATTGCCGCCCAAAGTTAACCTAATTGTTTCCTATAAGTGTATCTTTTCCCACCTTTTGTAAACACTTTTGAATATATGAGATATCTGAATTGAATTCAGCCATTCAAGAGTCACCGAAATTCCAAGAGAGAGAGCTTTAGAGAGTGCCTTCAAATTCCTTAGGAAAACCTAGTTTCCTTCCCTTTGAAGTGTGCAATCCCTTGTAGCTTGAGCTTGGATACTTCCTTCTATGGATTAGGTCTTCTAATCCGCAATTCCTCATCCATTTTGAGCTTCCATTCATTCGGTCTACATCTCCTTTGAAGAAGATTCGTGCCTAGAAGAAGCTTGGAGGAGTTCACATCTTCATTTCTCCTACTTCTTCTATCATTTTTGGTATCAAGAGCAAGGTCTTCAAGGAGATAAGTTCTTCATCTTGTTTTGGTCCGAATATTTTGTGTTCTTTGTGTTCTTATGTTTGTCTTAATTGAGTTTCAATTCGGATCTATATTTTGATGTTATTGAGTTCATAGATCCATTGTTGATTGTCTTGAATTTTCTTCCATAATCAACTTGTAGGAACTATTTGCTTTGTGCTAATTTTGAGTTTATTTTGAGTCTCTCCATTCCTTGTATGTGTCCGTGATTGGACCTCATGCATTGCATTTAGATTTTGTTTTTAAATCTTTGTTTTGTCTTAGAAGTTTGTGTTTAGTCCTTACTTGTTGCAAATTCCTTGAATAGCATGTTTAACCTAGTTTTATTTTGAGTTTTGTGTCCATATATTGCTTTCGGTTTACCTATTGTTCTTGCCTCCTATATGTGCTTTTTCTTTTGCCTTATTGTGTTCATAACTTACTATTAGTTCTAGTAAGTTTCTTTAGAGTTAGGTTTCTATTATGTTCTTAAGTTTTCAAATTACATTCCATTGAAAAACTTATAAAAATTTTGTGACTCAAAAATTTCAAGTGTAAACCTACTTCTAGTGCACTCTTCTTGTGGATTCAAATTTTAAAAAAAATTAGAGGCTGAAAACAGAGATAAAACAGAGCCTAAAGTGTTCAAAAGATCAAAAAGAAAAGAGTTCAAAGGAATCCAAACCAAAAACCTAAAGACTAGTGCACTAGTTATTCAAGTTACTTGAAATTTGACCTAATTTTTGGCTGATTTGTATTCTCGGTTTCTATAGCTTGGAATCTTTAAAAAATTTGAAACAAAAGGCAAATATACTCTCTGGACTCTTAATTTGATAATGAAAAAAGAAAGAATTAAAAAAAAATAGAGAAAGAAAATTAAAAGGAAAAAGCCGAGAGGTATACAAGTTGAAAAACCTACTTGATTCCTTGTTATTGTTTTGGCTACTACTTTTGCTATACTTGTCCAATTGTCTTCAAATTTTTTTTGTTTTGTTCATCTATTCTAGTACCTATCTAGGAACTCTTCTCTCTGAGTGCTAGCTTTTATTTGGAGTCTTAATTTTCAGTTTTACTTGTTGAACTTCTTTGAGTCTTGTCATATACACATATTACTCTTAATTTTGGTATAAGCTTTCCAAATTGTGCTTTGTTGCTTGTCTAGTTTTCTTTCAATAATTTCCTGTGCTGGAAGTGGCCTTAAATCCTTGCTCAAGGATCAAGCATTGCTCAACAAAGAGTAGGAAAAATTTTGGACACTATAATCACCAAATTTGACCTAATTTAGTGACCAAAATCCTCCTAAATCTCCTTCACTTGAGTGACCAATTCCTTCACCTTGTGAGGCAGCCACCTTAACCTCTTTGTTGTGTTTCTTTTGCAGGTCCAGGAGCAGCATATTGAAGGATTAGTGGCGGATTAAACACTTGGTTAAGTGTTAGAAAAGTTGAACACAAAACCACCACTAATTGGTCACCAAAGCCGCCACTTTATTGTTTTTTAGGCTAGTTTAATTTTTGTCAATTCTCTTGTATTTTTAAACCAATTTGTAAAGCTTGGAGGGAGTATTAAGAAGCTGGTCAGGTATATCTACATCCTTGATAGACTCTCACATGTAGTACTAGTGGAAGTGGCGTGGAAATTTCATATGTTTCAAGCTTCCACTTAGGATATCCGACTAGTTGCTTAACTTGCTTCTTTTAAGTTTTCTTGTACTTAATTGCTTTACTTTGTTGCCTATAAACGTCTAGAATTGTGTAGTTTTATTTGCTCACGTTTAGTTAAGTGTCAAAAACAAACAAATTGTGAAAAAGCATACAAAAATTTTTGTGAAAAGTTTTGAGGAATTGGAAATACCACAAAGGAGTTTAGTGATTTCCACTTGAAAAGGCTTGGTTATTAAGTGGCTCTTTGTAGCTCACCTCCCTTGATAGTGCAACTTGTACACTTAGACTTCCAAGTGCTATTTTCATTCCTAGAAAAGACCAAAAACATTTTATAACTTTTTGCATAGCATACAAATTCTTTTTGCTTAACCATGAGTCATCATTCTCAAGGTAGTAGTGACTTTGATACTCCTAAAAGTTTTGAAAGAATTGTCAAGGAGGTTGAAGCACTAAAACTTTGGAAAAATGTTGAGATACTTCAAAAACAAAAAGAGAAACTTGAAAAAGAAGTACAAATCATGGCTTTGGAACAAGAAATCCAAAAGATTAAGCAAAGAGAAGAAAAACTTTTAAAAAGTTTAAATAAAAATAAAAGTCCAAAAGGTTCTTCTAGGAGCTCAACCAAGAGCTCCAATGATTCTCAAAGCCAAGATAATGATGGTAGTATGCATATGGATGCTTACTATCAACCAACACCTAGGAGAGTCATTAAAGAACACAAAGTGAGGGAATCAAGGGTTGATCTCCCTTACTTTCATGGAAAAGATGATGTGGACACCTACTTAGATTGGGAGATGAAAGTGGAACAAATTTTCACTTGTCATAAAGTAGGTGAGGAAAGAAAAGTTCCTTTAGCCACCCTAGCTTTTCAAGGACAAGCCATGTATTGGTGGACATCCTTGGAAAGAGAGAGAAGACTTCATAATGATCCTCCCATCACTTATTGGAATGAGTTAAGGAGTGCTATGAGAAGAAGGCATATACCTTCCTATTATAGTAGGGAGCTTATGGATAAGCTCCAAAGACTCCAACAAAAGGGTATGAGTGTTGAGGAGTATAGGCAAAAGATGGAGTTATATCTCATGAGGGCTGGGATAAGGGAAGAAGAAAGATTGACCATTGCTAGATTTCTAAGTGGTCTTAATTTTGACATAAGAGATAGAGTTGAGTTACTCCCTTATAGGGACCTTGATGATTTGGTCCAACTTTGTATAAGGGTGGAACAACAAAATTTGAGAAAATCCTCTTTTAAAGGTAAAACTCAATCTAGCTCTTATGTTAAGAAAGACTACAAGAGGGAGGGTCACTTTGATTCCTCTAAGAAATTTGGCAAAGAAAAAGAAAAAGAAAAAGAAAATGAGAAAAATAAAAATATTGTCACTTCTAGTAGCAAAACTAGTGATATCAAATGCTTTAAGTGTCTTGGGAGAAGACACATAGCCTCTCAATGCCCAACTAAAAAAGTGATGATTTTAAAGGGGCAAGACATTTATAGTAGTGTTGATGAATCTAGTTCCACTACTTCAAGTGATAGTGAATCAAGTGAGGAAGACCATTCCATTGAAAGTGCATATCCTTGTGATGGTCAACTTCTCATGATTAGAAGGCTTCTAGGAAGCCAACCTCATGAGTCCCATCTTTCACAAAGGGAGAACATTTTTCACACAAGGTGTAAAGTTTTAGACAATGCTTGTTCTCTCATTGTAAATAGTGGGTCTTGTTGCAACTGTTGTAGCACAAGGTTGGTGGAGAAGCTTGGTCTTACTATTATTCCTCATCCGAAACCATATCAACTTCATTGGATTAATGAAGATGGGGATATTAATGTTAATCAACAAGTGAAAGTCAAGTTCTCTATTGGTAACTATGAAGACCAAGTGGTTTGTGACATAGTTCTAATGGAAGCTTGTCATATTTTGTTGGGAAGGCCATGACAATTTGACAAGAAAACCATGCACAATGGCCTTACCAATGAAATTACTTTCACTCATAAAGAAAAGAAATTTGTACTTCATCCTTTGTCTCCTTCACAAGTGATAGAGGATCAAGTACAAATGAAAAAGAAAAGAGAAGAAGAAAAAAAAAACTTGAATAAAAAAAAAAAAGAAGAAAAGAAGGAAAAGAAGCATAAGTTTTCAAAGAAGGATGAAGAGAAATCTTTTCCAAAAGAAGGAATTCAACAAGAACCTTTAAAAGAAACTTTGATTGTTGAAAAACCTTCTTACATTCTTCTTTGTAAAGGTATGCTTCAGTGTCATAATTTAAGTATTGAACTTAGTTCTTTATCTCCTCAAGTTTCTCATTTATTAAAAGAATTTGATGATATATTCCCTAGTGAAGGTCCACAAGGCCTTCCTCCTTTTAGGGGTATAGAACATCAAATTGATTTTGTGCCTGGGGTTAGTCTACCCAATAGACCAGCCTATAGGACAAATCCTCAAGAAACTAAGGAGATCGAGAATCAAGTCCATGAATTATTGAATAAGGGTTGGGTACAAAAGAGTTTGAGTCCCTATGTTGTGCCTGTATTGTTAGTGCCCAAGAAAGATGGAAAATGGAGAATGTGTTGTGATTGTAGGGCCATTAACAATATCACAATCAAGTACAGGCACCCAATCCCTAGACTTGATGATATGCTTGATGAGTTACATGGTGCTTCCATATTTTCTAAAATTGATCTTAAAAGTGGATATCACCAAATAAGAATTAAAAAGGGTGATGAGTGGAAAACTGCTTTTAAAACCAAATTTGGATTATATGAGTGGTTAGTTATGCCTTTTGGTTTAACTAATGCACCAAGTACATTCATGAGGCATATGAATCATGTCTTGAGAGAATGTATAGGAAAATTTGTGGTTGTTTATTTTGATGATATATTAATCTATAGTAGGTCTCAAGATGATCATTTAGGACATCTTAGAGAAGTTATGATGATCCTTAGGGAAAACCAATTATTTGCAAATCTTGAAAAATGTACTTTTTGTGTGGATCATGTGGTTTTCCTAGGGTTCATTGTAAGCAAAAATGGGGTTCAAGTGGATCCCGAGAAAATTAAAGCCATTCAAGAGTGGCCAAAGCCTAAAAATGTTAGTGAAGTTAGGAGTTTTCATGGTTTAGCAAGTTTTTATAGAAGATTTGTACCTAACTTCTCTAGCATTGCTTCACCCTTGAATGAGCTTGTCAAAAAAGATATTTTATTTGAATGGACTTCCAAGCATGACCAAGCATTTCAATTACTTAAAGATCAACTTACTAATGCACCCATTTTAGCTCTACCTAATTTTGAAAAGACTTTTGAGCTAGAATGTGATGCATCAGGAGTTGGCATAGGAGCTGTGTTATTGCAAGGAGGACACCCCATTGCATATTTTAGTGAAAAACTAAAAGGTGCCTCCCTCAATTACCCTACCTATGATAAGGAGTTGTATGCCTTGGTTAGAGCTTTACAAACTTGGGAGCACTATCTTGTGTCCAAAGAGTTTGTCATCCATAGTGACCATGAGTCACTTAAATATTTAAGAGGTCAAGGTAAATTAAATAAGAGACATGCCAAATGGTTAGAGTTTCTTGAACAATTTCCATATATTATTAAATTCAAGAAAGGAAAATCCAATGTTGTAGCTGATGCTTTATCTAGGAGACATACCTTGCTTGTGTCCCTAGGAACTCAAATTCTTGGATTTGATAATATTAGGGAATTGTATGAAGAAGATCTTGAATTTGGTGTTAATTATAAAAAATGTCAACAAAAAGCTTTTGATGGTTTCTATATGGCTGAGGGGTATTTATACAAAGAAGGAAGATTGTGTATACCCCAAGGATCCATTAGGAAACTATTAATTAAAGAGAGTCATGAAGGTGGGCTTATGGGGCACTTTGGTGTTGATAAAACCCTTAGTTTGCTAAAAGAAAAATTTTATTGGCCCCATATGCGAAAAGATGTCCAAAGGCATTGTTTTAGATGTTTAGCTTGTTTACAAGCTAAGTCTAAAGTAATGCCTCATGGAACATACACACCTTTGCCTGTTGCTTCTTCTCCTTGGGTGGATATTAGCATGGATTTTGTGCTAGGTTTACCTAGAACCCAAAGGGGAATGGATTCTATTTTTGTGGTAGTGGACCGTTTTAGTAAAATGGCTCATTTTATTCCATGCCACAAAGTAGATGATGCAAGCAACATTGCAAAACTCTTCTTTAGAGATGTGGTTAAACTTCATGGGCTTCCTAAAACTATAGTTTCAGATAGAGATACAAAGTTTCTAAGCCATTTTTGGCGTGTCTTATGGTCAAGACTAGGAACTAAACTCCTCTTTTCAACTACTTGTCATCCTCAAACAGATGGCCAAACTGAGGTAGTGAATAGATCTCTGTCTACTATGCTTAGGGCAGTCCTAAAGGGTAATCACAAATCTTAAGATGAGTTTTTACCTCATATTGAATTTGCCTACAATAGGGTAGTTCATAAAACTACCAATATTTCTCCTTTTGAGGCTGTTTATGGGTTTAATCCTTTAACTCCTTTGGACTTGATACCTCTTCCTAATGTTGAACATTTCATTCATAAGGAAGGGGCTTCAAGGGCTAATTTTGTTAAGAAACTTCATGAAAGGATTAAAATTCATATTCAAAATCAAAATGAGAAATATGCAAAACAAGGAAGTAAAGGCAAGAAGTCTATGATCTTCGAGGAAGGTGATTGGGTTTGGCTTCATTTAAGAAAAGAACGTTTTCCAAATCAAAGGGAGTCTAAACTCAGTCCTAGAGGAGATGGTCCCTTTCAGGTCTTACAGCGTATCAATGATAACGCCTATAGACTTGATTTACCCTCTGACTATGGAGTCAGCACCACTTTTAATGTCAGTGATCTTAAACCTTTTGTAGGTGCTAGTGATGATGAGGAAGAGTCTTCAGATTCGAGGACGAATCCTTCTCAAGAGGGAGGGAATGATGGAAGAGCATGGGTTAAAGGCCCAACCACTAGAGCTATGGCCAGGAGGTTACTTGAAGATTTGACTGCTTCAGAGCTTAGTGGGCCCAATGGGCTTGGTGGGCCTAGGGTGCTTCTTACTTGGGCTTAATTGATTATACACCATGTTTAAATGTACTTTCTTAGTTTAGGAATCTATTTTCATGTTGGTCTTGTATTTTGACCATAGATTAGGGTTTAGGCTAGTTGGGCCTAGTTTTGGGTTTCATGGGCCTTTGGGCTTTTGGTACCCAATATTGGGCTCATTATTTTCCTTGTAATATTTCCTATTGATTGTATTCATTAGACCATTGTATTTTGGTCATTAGAATAGGATTATATGAAGAAAACATTAATAGGAGAATTAGGTTTCATTTAGACATCATTTAGAAGTAATTTGAGTTGAATTTGAGTCACATGGTTTGCATGGGATGGATCCGGCCATGTGAGCTCCAAATTCACCTCAAATCACTTCTAAATGACTCCTAAATGAGGGTAGCATCTGAATTAGTCACGTTGGAAGCCAAAGTTTGAATTTCAAATTCAAACTTGAAATTCAAACTAGGCGCCAATTTGGTTGATTTGAAATTGCCGCCCAAAGTTAACCTAATTGTTTCCTATAAGTGTATCTTTTCCCACCTTTTGTAAACACTTTTGAATATATGAGATATCTGAATTGAATTCAGCCATTCAAGAGTCACCGAAATTCCAAGAGAGAGAGCTTTAGAGAGTGCCTTCAAATTCCTTAGGAAAACCTAGTTTCCTTCCCTTTGAAGTGTGCAATCCCTTGTAGCTTGAGCTTGGATACTTCCTTCTATGGATTAGGTCTTCTAATCCGCAATTCCTCATCCATTTTGAGCTTCCATTCATTCGGTCTACATCTCCTTTGAAGAAGATCCGTGCCTAGAAGAAGCTTGGAGGAGTTCACATCTTCATTTCTCCTACTTCTTCTATCAATAGCTTGGAACGACCCGTTCCAGATTGGGAACGGGCCGATCTGGGCTACTAAATCACCTATATTGGGCTTTCTAAAACAACTTGCTATGTTACATTACCCGCCAACAAATATGAAGTTTCATCCCCGAAAATAGGCTTACTTGAAAAGAGGAATGGATACTCTTCCTTGAACTGACTCTCCACCTCCCAAGTAGCCTCACCAGTAGCTGCATCCCAAAGAATCTTCACCAAGCTGATGGAGTTGCCACGAAGCTTCTTCAACTTGTGATCAACCACAGCTACCGGTCACTTCTCTCATAGGTCAAGTTTTCTCTAACTTGCACCTCATCCATCTCTACCACATAACTCGGGTCTCTAATGTAGTTCCTCAACTGTGAAATGTGAAACACATGCTCTCCCTCTTCAAATTCTAGAGATCTCCTTCTCCTATTAGCATAGGACTTTCATCGACTCTGGGTAGCGCTCAACCTCTCCTGAATCTATCTCACCATCTTAGTAGTCTAAAGAATTAACTCTGGACCAACCACTACTGCCTCACCCTCCTGATACCAACATAATGGAGTCCTACACCTCCTGCCATACAAAGCCTCAAAAAGGCGCCATGCCAATACTCGAGTGATAATTGTTATTATAAGTGAGCTCTACCAATGGTAACACCTCCTCCCAGCTACCTAGATGATCCAACACACAAGATCTCAAGAGATCCTCCAATGATTAAATTTTCCTCTCCGACTGACCATCTGTTTGTGGATGATAAGCGGAGCTTAACCTTAACCTCGTCCTTAAAGCTTGATGCAAAGTCTGCCAACCTGGAAGTAAACCTTGGATCTCTGTCACAGATAATACTGGAAGGCGCTCCATGCAACCGTACTATCTCTCTAATATACAACTGTGCAAGCCTCTCCAAGGACCACCTCTTGACAGGAAGAAAGTGCGCATACTTTGTCAACCTATCAACAATCACCTAGATAGAGTCATTGTTCCTAACTGTCCTAGGCAACCCAACTACAAAGTCCTTAGTGACACTATCACACTTCCACTCAAGAATCTCCATCAGCACTAAGCTCAAAACCATCTTCCCTCTCGGTACCAAGCAATCCCAAAATCCTCAGCAACTCTGGATCTTGTAATTGCTTAGTTCCCACCTGTCTCAAGAACTCATTAGTTATGGTAATCATACCACAACTAATGAGATCTTGAACAACCTCCACCTCTAGTCTTAAATCTCTAAACTGCTCACACTACAAGAAAAATGTAAATTTCTGACGGAAAATTTCTGACAGATATGGATCCGTCGGAAATTTTTGACGGATTTATATTTCTGTCAGAAATTTCTGACAGAATTTTCCGTCAGAAATTTTCTGTCTGAAATTTCTGACAGAAATATAAATCCGTCAGAAATTTTTGATGGAAACTTTCTGACGGAAAATTCCGTCGAAAATTTTTGACGGAAAAATAAATCCGTCAGAAATTTCTGCCAGAAAATTTGCGACAGAATATCCCGTCGAAAATTTCTGACCGATTTAATTTTTATTTTTAATTTTTATTTTTAATTTCTTTTTTTAATTTCTTTTTTTAATTTCTTATTTTTAATTTCTTATTTTTAATTTTATTTTTAATTTCTTTTTTTAATTTTATTTTTAATTTCTTATATATATTTGTAGTATTAAAAATTTTATATCTTTTAAAGGTATAAATATATATTATAATTATTTATTACAAGTTTTTTATATCTACGATTAGTATTAAAGATGAAAATAAATTAGGTCATACTATATTTTATTATAATTTACTTGGTTTGAACCTAACTTTCTTTAAAAATATATATTTTAAGTATGACTTATTTATCTATGATAGACAATTTTTAAATGTTTGGGTAGAACTACAATCATAAAGACTTATTTTATAATTATTTAACACTATTAAAAATATAAAAATCTATATGTTAAATTTTTAAAAATAAAGTTTAATTTATTTATGATATAAATATGTTTTTAATATCTAATATATATTTTTAGATGATAATTTATTTTAAAATATATCTTATAATAACAATTCTAAATGGAATATAAATCTTATGATTTTTCTTATTTTGATTTTTTTAATCAATGTATACAATTTTACTATTTTGATTTTTTCAATCAACGTATACAATAAATAAAAAACATAAAAGAAAAACATGCATGCTACAAATTTTATTTTATCAAAAAAATATTTATTTTAATATATTACATTATATATGTGAATATTAAGACATGTATATATATATATATATATATATATATATATTTTGTAACAGCCCAATTTTCAATGGGTCTTGGGCCCAATTCGTTGCTCGGAACGGGCCGTTTCAAAAGTGAAACGGGCCGTTCCGGAATAAAGAATTTGCCTAAAAAACGTAGTTGAGAACGGGCCGTTCAGGTTGGAGAACGGGCCGTTCTGGTTTGGAGAACGGGCTGTTCTGGAATTGGAACGGGCCGTTCTGCTGGGATTGAGAACGGGTCGTTCCGGTTTTGGAACGGGCCGTTCCAGTTGAGATTTTTGCGTGGTTTTGGAGGGTCCAGAACGGCCGTTCCACTTTTGGAACGGGCCGTTCCGGGTTAGTGAGGCAGATTCCTATAAATAGGGGGCTTCACTTCTCATTTTTCACACACCTCTCATTCTCATTCTTTCTTCTCTTCTGTTCTCTCTTCTTTCCCTCTCCTTCTTTCTGAAGACCAAGAGGAATCTAGAGAAGGAGGTTCTACCCTAGTTTTAGTTCCGGTCCCTATTTAAGGAAAAGAGGAGGAGGTTCTGCCTTAGTTCCTATTTATCCAGGTACGAGGGAAAAAAGGAATTATTTATATGTAGAGTTACATGAGGGAATTGAGTAGAGGAAGAACCCTAATTTTATAATTATTTC